>NC_068950.1:17347499-17672201 GCF_026419915.1 Harpia harpyja | reverse complement strand
ACCCTTGGCGCCCTATCTACAGGCACCACAGCATTGGGGATCTGTGCTTTCCCAGAGACGCAACATCTCATGGCGCTCGGCTTGCGGCAGAGCCTCTTGCCGAAAAGGCAAACATCCGGCTCCTTCTCCCACAAGGAAGGGCCCAGCCCTGAAAGCTCTTTCTGCTCTTCACCTACCCTTGGAACCCTATCTACAGGCACCACAGCAGTGGGGCTCTGTGCTTTCCCAGAGACGCATCATCTCATGGCGCTCGGCCGCGGCAGAGCCTCTTGCCGAAAAGGCAAACGTCCGGCTCCTTCTCCCACGAGGAAGGGCCCAGCCCTGAAAGCTCTTGCTGCTCTTCACGGTGCCTTGGCGCCCTATCTACAGGCACAACAGTAGTGGGGATCTGTGCTTTCCCAGAGACGCAACATCTCATGGCGCTCGGCCCGCAGCAGAGCCTCTTGCCGAAAAGGCAAACGTCCGGCTCCTTCTCCCACGAGGAAGGGCCCAGCCCTGTAAGCTCTTGCTGCTCTTCACGGTGCCTTGGCGCCCTATCTCCAGGCACAGCAGCACTGGGGATCTGTGCTTTCCCAGAGACGCAACATCTCATGGCGCTCGGCCGCGGCAGAGCCTCTTGCCGAAAAGGCAAACGTCCGGCTCCTTCTCCCACAAGGAAGGGCCCAGCCCTGAAAGCTCTTGCTGCTCTTCACCTACCCTTGGCTCCCTACCTACAGGCACAACAGCAGTGGGGCTCTGTGCTTTCCAGAGACGCAACATTCTCATGGCGCTCGGCCGCGGCAGAGCCTCTTGCTGAAAAGGCAAACGTCCAGCTCCTTCTACCACAAGGAAGGGCCCAGACCTGAAAGCTCTTGCTGCTCTTCACGGTGCCTTGTCGCCTATCTACAGGCACAGCAGCACTGGGGATCTGTGCTTTCCCAGAGACGCAACATCTCATGGCGCTCGGCCGCAGCAGAGCCTCTTGCCGAAAAGGCAAACGTCCGGCTGCTTCTCCCACAAGGCAGGGCCCAGCCCTGAAAGCTCTTGCTGCTCTTCACCTACCCTTGGAACCCTATCTACAGGCACAACAGCAGTGGGGGATCTGTGCTTTCCCAGAGACGCAACATCTCATGGCGCTCGGCCGCGGCAGAGCCTCTTGCCAAAAAGGCAAACGTCCGGCTCCTTCTCCCACAAGGCAGGGCCCAGCCCTGAAAGCTCTTGCTGCTCTTCACGGTGCCTTGGCACCCTATTTACAGGCACAACAGTAGTGGGGGATCTGTGCTTTCCCAGAGATCGCAACATCTCATGGCGCTCGGGCCGCGGCAGAGCCTCTTGCCGAAAAGGCAAACGTCCGGCTCCTTCTACCACAAGGCAGGGCCCAGCCCCTGAAAGCTCTTGCTGCTCTTCACGGTGCCTTGGCGCCCTATCTACAGGCACAGCAGCAGTGGGGCTCTGTGCTTTCCCAGAGACACAACATCTCATGGCGCTCGGCCGCGGCAGAGCCTCTTGCCGAAAAGGCAAACGTCCAGCTCCTTCTCCCACAAGGCAGGGCCCAGCCCTGAAAGCTCTTGCTGCTCTTCACCTACCCTTGGCGCCCTATCTACAGGCACCACAGCATTGGGGATCTGTGCTTTCCCAGAGACGCAACATCTCATGGCGCTCGGCCCGCGGCAGAGCCTCTTGCCGAAAAGGCAAACGTCCGGCTCCTTCTCCCACAAGGAAGGGCCCAGCCCTGAAAGCTCTTGCTGCTCTTCACGGTGCCTTGGCGCCCTATCTACAGGCACAACAGCAGTGGGGCTCTGTGCTTTCCCAGAGACGCAACATCTCATGGCGCTCGGCCGCGGCAGAGCCTCTTGCCGAAAAGGCAAACGTCCAGCTCCTTCTCCCACGAGGAAGGGCCCAGCCCTGTAAGCTCTTGCTGCTCTTCAAACTACCCTTGGCACCCTATCTACAGGCACAGCAGCACTGGGGCTCTGTGCTTTCCCAGAGACGCAACATCTCATGGCGCTCGGCCGCGGCAGAGCCTCTTGCCGAAAAGGCAAACGTCCGGCTCCTTCTCCCACAAGGAAGGGCCCAGCCCTGAAAGCTCTTGCTGCTCTTCACCTACCCTTGGAACCCTATCTACAGACACCACAGCAGTGGGGCTCTCTGCTTTCCCAGAGACGCAACATCTCATGGCGCTCGGCCGCGGCAGAGCCTCTTGCCGAAAAGGCAAACGTCCGGCTCCTTCTCCCACAAGGAAGGGCCCAGCCCTGAAAGCTCTTGCTGCTCTTCACGGTGCCTTGTCGCCCTATCTCCAGGCACAGCAGCACTGGGGATCTGTGGCTTTCCCAGAGACGCAACATCTCATGGCGCTCGGCCGCGGCAGAGCCTCTTGCCGAAAAGGCAAACGTCCGGCTCCTTCTACCAGCAAGGAAGGGCCCAGCCCTGAAAGCTCTTGCTGCTCTTCACGGTGCCTTGGCGCCCTATCTCCAGGCACAGCAGCACTGGGGATCTGTGCTTTCCCAGAGACGCAACATCTCATGGCGCTCGGCCGCGGCAGAGCCTCTTGCCGAAAAGGCAAACGTCCGGCTCCTTCTACCACAAGGAAGGGCCCAGCCCTGAAAGCTCTTGCTGCTCTTCACCTACCCTTGGCGCCCTACCTACAGGCACAACAGCAGTGGGGATCTGTGCTTTCCAGAGATGCAACATCTCATGGCGCTCGGCCGCGGCAGAGCCTCTTGCTGAAAAGGCAAACGTCCAGCTCCTTCTCCCACAAGGCAGGGCCCCAGCCCTGAAAGCTCTTGCTGCTCTTCACGGTGCCTTGGCGCCCTATCTACAGGCACAGCAGCACTGGGGATCTGTGCTTTCCCAGAGACGCAACATCTCATGGCGCTCGGCCGCGGCAGAGCCTCTTGCCGAAAAGGCAAACGTCCGGCTCCTTCTCCCACAAGGCAGGGCCCAGCCCTGAAAGCTCTTGCTGCTCTTCACCTACCCTTGGAACCCTATCTACAGGCACAACAGCAGTGGGGCTCTGTGCTTTCCCAGAGACGCAACATCTCATGGCGCTCGGCCGCGGCAGAGCTTCTTGCCGAAAAGCAAACATCCGGCTCCTTCTCCCACAAGGCAGGGCCCAGCCTGAAAGCTCTTGCTGCTCTTCACGGTGCCTTGGCACCCTATTTACAGGCACAACAGTAGTGGGGATCTGTGCTTTCCCAGAGACGCAACATCTCATGGCGCTCGGCCGCGGCAGAGCCTCTTGCCGAAAAGGCAAACGTCCGGCTCCTTCTCCCACAAGGCAGGGCCCAGCCCTGAAAGCTCTTGCTGCTCTTCACCTACCCTTGGAACCCTATCTACAGGCACAACAGCAGTGGGGCTCTGTGCTTTCCCAGAGACGCAACATCTCATGGCGCTTCGGCCGCGGCAGAGCCTCTTGCCGAAAAGCAAATATCCGGCTCCTTCTCCCACAAGGCAGGGCCCAGCCCTGAAAGCTCTTGCTGCTCTTCACGGTGCCTTGGCACCCTATTTACAGGCACAACAGTAGTGGGGATCTGTGCTTTCCCAGAGACGCAACATCTCATGGCGCTCGGCCGCTGGCAGAGCCTCTTGCCGAAAAGGCAAACGTCCGGCTCCTTCTCCCACAAGGCAGGGCCCAGCCCTGAAAGCTCTTGCTGCTCTTCACCTCCCCTTGGAACCCTATCTACAGGCACAACAGCAGTGGGGATCTGTGCTTTCCCAGAGACGCAACATCTCATGGCGCTCGGCCGCGGCAGAGCCTCTTGCCGAAAAGGCAAACGTCCGGCTCCTTCTCCCAGAAGGAAGGGCCCAGCCCTGAAAGCTCTTGCTGCTCTTCACGGTGCCTTGGCGCCCTATCTCCAGGCACAGCAGCACTGGGGATCTGTGCTTTCCCAGAGACGCAACATCTCATGGCGCTCGGGCCGCGGCAGAGCCTCTTGCCGAAAAGGCAAACGTCCGGCTCCTTCTACCACAAGGAAGGGCCCAGCCCTGAAAGCTCTTGCTGCTCTTCACCTACCCTTGGCGCCTACCTACAGGCACAACAGCAGTGGGGATCTGTGCTTTCCAGAGATGCAACATCTCATGGCGCTCGGCCCGCGGCAGAGCCTCTTGCTGAAAAGGCAAACGTCCAGCTCCCTTCTCCCACAAGGCAGGGCCCAGCCCTGAAAGCTCTTGCTGCTCTTCACGGTGCCTTGGCGCCCTATCTACAGGCACAGCAGCACTGGGGATCTGTGCTTTCCCAGAGACGCAACATCTCATGGCGCTCGGCCGCGGCAGAGCCTCTTGCCGAAAAGGCAAACGTCCGGCTCCTTCTCCCACAAGGCAGGGCCCCAGCCCTGAAAGCTCTTGCTGCTCTTCACCTACCCTTGGAACCCTATCTACAGGCACAACAGCAGTGGGGCTCTGTGCTTTCCCAGAGACGCAACATCTCATGGCGCTCGGCCGCGGCAGAGCTTCTTGCCGAAAAGCAAACATCCGGCTCCTTCTCCCACAAGGCAGGGCCCAGCCCTGAAAGCTCTTGCTGCTCTTCACGGTGCCTTGGCACCCTATTTACAGGCACAACAGTAGTGGGGATCTGTGCTTTCCCAGAGACGCAACATCTCATGGCGCTCGGCCGCGGCAGAGCCTCTTGCCGAAAAGGCAAACGTCCGGCTCCTTCTCCCACAAGGCAGGGCCCCAGCCCTGAAAGCTCTTGCTGCTCTTCACCTACCCTTGGAACCCTATCTACAGGCACAACAGCAGTGGGGATCTGTGCTTTCCCAGAGACGCAACATCTTATGGCGCTCGGCCGCGGCAGAGCCTCTTGCCGAAAAGGCAAACATCCGGCTCCTTCTCCACAAGGCAGGGCCCAGCCCTGAAAGCTCTTGCTGCTCTTCACGGTGCCTTGGCACCCTATTTACAGGCACAACAGTAGTGGGGATCTGTGCTTTCCCAGAGACGCAACATCTCATGGCGCTCAGCCGCGGCAGAGCCTCTTGCCGAAAAGGCAAACGTCCGGCTCCTTCTGCCACAAGGAAGGGCCCCAGCCCTGTAAGCTCTTGCTGCTCTTCACCTACCCTTGGCGCCCTATCTACAGGCACCACAGCATTGGGGATCTGTGCTTTCCCAGAGACGCAACATCTCATGGCGCTCGGCTGCGGCAGAGCCTCTTGCCGAAAAGGCAAACATCCGGCTCCTTCTCCCACAAGGAAGCGGCCCAGCCCTGAAAGCTCTTTCTGCTCTTCACCTACCCTTGGAACCCTATCTACAGGCACCACAGCAGTGGGGCTCTGTGCTTTCCCAGAGACGCATCATCTCATGGCGCTCGGGCCCGCGGCAGAGCCTCTTGCCGAAAAAGGCAAACGTCCGGCTCCTTCTCCCACGAGGAAGGGCCCAGCCCTGAAAGCTCTTGCTGCTCTTCACGGTGCCTTGGCGCCCTATCTACAGGCACAACAGTAGTGGGGATCTGTGCTTTCCCAGAGACGCAACATCTCATGGCGCTCGGGCCGCAGCAGAGCCTCTTGCCGAAAAGGCAAACGTCCGGCTCCTTCTCCCACGAGGAAGGGCCCAGCCCTGTAAGCTCTTGCTGCTCTTCACGGTGCCTTGGCGCCCTATCTCCAGGCACAGCAGCACTGGGGATCTGTGCTTTCCCAGAGACGCAACATCTCATGGCGCTCGGCCGCGGCAGAGCCTCTTGCCGAAAAGGCAAACGTCCGGCTCCTTCTCCCACAAGAAGGGCCCAGCCCTGAAGCTCTGCTGCTCTTCACCTACCCTTGGCTCCCTACCTACAGGCACAACAGCAGTGGGGCTCTGTGCTTTCCAGAGACGCAACATCTCATGGCGCTCGGGCCGCGGCAGAGCCTCTTGCTGAAAAGGCAAACGTCCAGCTCCTTCTACCACAAGGAAGGGCCCAGACCTGAAAGCTCTTGCTGCTCTTCACGGAGGCCTTGTCGCCCTATCTACAGGCACAGCAGGCACTGGGGATCTGTGCTTTCCCAGAGACGCAACATCTCATGGCGCTCGGCCCGCAGCAGAGCCTCTTGCCGAAAAGGCAAACGTCCGGCTGCTTCTCCCACAAGGCAGGGGCCCAGCCCTGAAAGCTCTTGCTGCTCTTCACCTACCCTTGGAACCCTATCTACAGGCACAACAGCAGTGGGGATCTGTGCTTTCCCAGAGACGCAACATCTCATGGCGCTCGGTCCGCGGCAGAGCCTCTTGCCAAAAAGGGCAAACGTCCGGCTCCTTCTCCACAAGGCAGGGCCCAGCCCTGAAAGCTCTTGCTGCTCTTCACGGTGCCTTGGCACCCTATTTACAGGCACAACAGTAGTGGGGATCTGTGCTTTCCCCAGAGACGCAAACATCTCATGGCGCTCGGCCGCGGCAGAGCCTCTTGCCGAAAAGGCAAACGTCCGGCTCCTTCTACCACAAGGCAGGGCCCAGCCCTGAAAGCTCTTGCTGCTCTTCACGGTGCCCTTGGCGCCCTATCTACAGGCACAGCAGCAGTGGGGCTCTGTGCTTTCCCAGAGACACAACATCTCATGGCGCTCGGCCGCGGCAGAGCCTCTTGCCGAAAAGGCAAACGTCCAGCTCCCTTCTCCCACACAGGCAGGGCCCAGCCCTGAAAGCTCTTGCTGCTCTTCACCTACCCTTGGCGCCCTATCTACAGGCACCACAGCATTGGGGATCTGTGCTTTCCCAGAGACGCAACATCTCATGGCGCTCGGCCCGCGGCAGAGCCTCTTGCCGAAAAGGCAAACGTCCGGCTCCTTCTCCCACAAGGAAGGGCCCAGCCCTGAAAGCTCTTGCTGCTCTTCACGGTGCCTTGGCGCCCTATCTACAGGCACAACAGCAGTGGGGCTCTGTGCTTTCCCAGAGACGCAACATCTCATGGCGCTCGGCCGCGGCAGAGCCTCTTGCCGAAAAGGCAAACGTCCAGCTCCTTCTCCCACGAGGAAGGGCCCAGCCCTGTAAGCTCTTGCTGCTCTTCAACTACCCTTGGCACCCTATCTACAGGCACAGCAGCACTGGGGCTCTGTGCTTTCCCAGAGACGCAACATCTCATGGCGCTCGGCCGCGGCAGAGCCTCTTGCCGAAAAGGCAAACGTCCGGCTCCTTCTCCCACAAGGAAGGGCCCAGCCCTGAAAGCTCTTGCTGCTCTTCACGGTGCCTTGTCGCCCTATCTCCAGGCACAGCAGCACTGGGGATCTGTGCTTTCCCAGAGACGCAACATCTCATGGCGCTCAGGCCGCGGCAGAGCCTCTTGCCGAAAAAGGCAAACGTCCGGCTCCTTCTACCACAAGGAAGGGCCCAGCCCTGAAAGCTCTTGCTGCTCTTCACGGTGCCTTGGCGCCCTATCTCCAGGCACAGCAGCACTGGGGATCTGTGCTTTCCCAGAGACGCAACATCTCATGGCGCTCGGCCGCGGCAGAGCCCTCTTGCCGAAAAAGGCAAACGTCCGGCTCCTTCTACCACAAGGAAGGGCCCAGCCCTGAAAGCTCTTGCTGCTCTTCACCTACCCTTGGCGCCCTACCTACAGGCACAACAGCAGTGGGGATCTGTGCTTTCCAGAGATGCAACATCTCATGGCGCTCGGCCGCGGCAGAGCCTCTTGCTGAAAAGGCAAACGTCCAGCTCCTTCTCCCACAAGGCAGGGCCCAGCCCCTGAAAGCTCTTGCTGCTCTTCACGGTGCCTTGGCGCCCTATCTACAGGCACAGCAGCACTGGGGGATCTGTGCTTTCCCAGAGACGCAACATCTCATGGCGCTCGGCCGCGGCAGAGCCTCTTGCCGAAAAGGCAAACGTCCGGCTCCTTCTCCCACAAGGCAGGGCCCAGCCCTGAAAGCTCTTGCTGCTCTTCACCTACCCTTGGAACCCTATCTACAGGCACAACAGCAGTGGGGCTCTGTGCTTTCCCAGAGACGCAACATCTCATGGCGCTCGGCCGCGGTCAGAGCTTCTTGCCGAAAAGCAAACATCCGGCTCCTTCTCCCACAAGGCAGGGCCCAGCCCTGAAAGCTCTTGCTGCTCTTCACGGTGCCTTGGCACCCTATTTACAGGCACAACAGTAGTGGGGATCTGTGCTTTCCCAGAGACGCAACATCTCATGGCGCTCGGCCGCCGGCAGAGCCTCTTGCCGAAAAGGCAAACGTCCGGCTCCTTCTCCCCACAAGGGCAGGGCCCAGCCCTGAAAGCTCTTGCTGCTCTTCACCTACCCTTGGAACCCTATCTACAGGCACAACAGCAGTGGGGCTCTGTGCTTTCCCAGAGACGCAACATCTCATGGCGCTCGGCCGCGGCAGAGCCTCTTGCCGAAAAGCAAATATCCGGCTCCTTCTCCCACAAGGCAGGGCCCAGCCCTGAAAGCTCTTGCTGCTCTTCACGGTGCCTTGGCACCCTATTTACAGGCACAACAGTAGTGGGGATCTGTGCTTTCCCAGAGACGCAACATCTCATGGCGCTCGGCCGCGGCAGAGCCTCTTGCCGAAAAGGCAAACGTCCGGCTCCTTCTCCCACAAGGCCAGGGCCCAGCCCTGAAAGCTCTTGCTGCTCTTCACCTCCCCTTGGAACCCTATCTACAGGCACAACAGCAGTGGGGATCTGTGCTTTCCCCAGAGACGCAACATCTCATGGCGCTCGGCCGCGGCAGAGCCTCTTGCCGAAAAGGCAAACGTCCGGCTCCTTCTCCCAGAAGGAAGGGCCCAGCCCTGAAAGCTCTTGCTGCTCTTCACGGTGCCCTTGGCGCCCTATCTCCAGGCACAGCAGCACTGGGGATCTGTGCTTTCCCAGAGACGCAACATCTCATGGCGCTCGGCCGCGGCAGAGCCTCTTGCCGAAAACGGCAACCGTCCGGCTCCTTCTACCACAAGGAAGGGCCCAGCCCTGAAAGCTCTTGCTGCTCTTCACCTACCCTTGGCGCCCTACCTACAGGCACAACAGCAGTGGGGATCTGTGCTTTCCAGAGATGCAACATCTCATGGCGCTCGGACCGCGGCAGAGCCTCTTGCTGAAAAGGCAAACGTCCAGCTCCTTCTCCCACAAGGCAGGGCCCAGCCCTGAAAGCTCTTGCTGCTCTTCACGGTGCCTTGGCGCCCTATCTACAGGCACAGCAGCACTGGGGATCTGTGCTTTCCCAGAGACGCAACATCTCATGGCGCTCGGCCGCGGCAGAGCCTCTTGCCGAAAAGGCAAACGTCCGGCTCCTTCTCCCACAAGGCAGGGCCCAGCCCTGAAAGCTCTTGCTGCTCTTCACCTACCCTTGGAACCCTATCTACAGGCACAACAGCAGTGGGGCTCTGTGCTTTCCAGAGACGCAACATCTCATGGCGCTCGGCCGCGGCAGAGCTTCTTGCCGAAAAGCAAACATCCGGCTCCTTCTCCCACAAGGCAGGGCCCAGCCCTGAAAGCTCTTGCTGCTCTTCACGGTGCCTTGGCACCCTATTTACAGGCACAACAGTAGTGGGGATCTGTGCTTTCCCAGAGACGCAACATCTCATGGCGCTCGGCCGCGGCAGAGCCTCTTGCCGAAAAGGCAAACGTCCGGCTCCTTCTCCACAAGGCAGGGCCCAGCCCTGAAAGCTCTTGCTGCTCTTCACCTACCCTTGGAACCCTATCTACAGGCACAACAGCAGTGGGGATCTGTGCTTTCCCAGGAGACGCAACATCTTATGGCGCTCGGCCGCGGCAGAGCCTCTTGCCGAAAAGGCAAACATCCGGCCCTCCTTCTCCCACAAGGCAGGGCCCAGCCCTGAAAGCTCTTGCTGCTCTTCACGGTGCCTTGGCACCCTATTTACAGGCACAACAGTAGTGGGGATCTGTGCTTTCCCAGAGACGCAACATCTCATGGCGCTCAGCCGCGGCAGAGCCTCTTGCCGAAAAGGCAAACGTCCGGCTCCTTCTGCCACAAGGAAGGGCCCAGCCCTGTAAGCTCTTGCTGCTCTTCACCTACCCTTGGCGCCCTATCTACAGGCACCACAGCATTGGGGATCTGTGCTTTCCCAGAGACGCAACATCTCATGGCGCTCGGCTGCGGCAGAGCCTCTTGCCGAAAAGGCAAACATCCGGCTCCTTCTCCCACAAGGAAGGGCCCAGCCCTGAAAGCTCTTTCTGCTCTTCACCTACCCTTGGAACCCTATCTACAGGCACCACAGCAGTGGGGCTCTGTGCTTTCCCAGAGACGCATCATCTCATGGCGCTCGGCCGCGGCAGAGCCTCTTGCCGAAAAGGCAAACGTCCGGCTCCTTCTCCCACGAGGAAGGGCCCAGCCCTGAAAGCTCTTGCTGCTCTTCACGGTGCCTTGGCGCCCTATCTACAGGCACAACAGTAGTGGGGATCTGTGCTTTCCCAGAGACGCAACATCTCATGGCGCTCCGGCCGCAGCAGAGCCTCTTGCCGAAAAGGCAAACGTCCGGCTCCTTCTCCCACGAGGAAGGGCCCAGCCCTGTAAGCTCTTGCTGCTCTTCACGGTGCCTTGGCGCCCTATCTCCAGGCACAGCAGCACTGGGGATCTGTGCTTTCCCAGAGACGCAACATCTCATGGCGCTCGGCCGCGGCAGAGCCTCTTGCCGAAAAGGCAAACGTCCGGCTCCTTCTCCCACAAGGAAGGCCCAGCCCTGAAAGCTCTTGCTGCTCTTCACCTACCCCTTGGCTCCCTACCTACAGGCACAACAGCAGTGGGGCTCTGTGCTTTCCAGAGACGCAACATCTCATGGCGCTCCGGCCGCGGCAGAGCCTCTTGCTGAAAAGGCAAACGTCCAGCTCCTTCTACCACAAGGAAGGGCCCAGACCTGAAAGCTCTTGCTGCTCTTCACGGAGCCTTGTCGCCCTATCTACAGGCACAGCAAGCACCTGGGGGATCTGTGCTTTCCCAGAGACGCAACATCTCATGGCGCTCGGGCCGCAGCAGAGCCTCTTGCCGAAAAGGCAAACGTCCGGCTGCTTCTCCCACAAGGCAGGGCCCAGCCCTGAAAGCTCTTGCTGCTCTTCACCTACCCTTGGAACCCTATCTACAGGCACCAACAGCAGTGGGGATCTGTGCTTTCCCCAGAGACGCAACATCTCATGGCGCTCGGCCCGCGGCAGAGCCTCTTGCCAAAAAGGCAAACGTCCGGCTCCTTCTCCCACAAGGCAGGGCCCAGCCCTGAAAGCTCTTGCTGCTCTTCACGGTGCCTTGGCACCCTATTTACAGGCACAACAGTAGTGGGGATCTGTGCTTTCCCAGAGACGCACATCTCATGGCGCTCGGCCGCGGCAGAGCCTCTTGCCGAAAAGGCAAACGTCCGGCTCCTTCTACCACAAGGCAGGGCCCAGCCCTGAAAGCTCTTGCTGCCTCTTCACGGTGCCTTGGCGCCCTATCTACAGGCACAGCAGCAGTGGGGGCTCTGTGCTTTCCCAGAGACACAACATCTCATGGCGCTCTGGCCCGCGGCAGAGCCTCTTGCCGAAAAGGCAAACGTCCAGCTCCTTCTCCCACAAGGCAGGGCCCAGCCCTGAAAGCTCTTGCTGCTCTTCACCTACCCTTGGCGCCCTATCTACAGGCACCACAGCATTGGGGATCTGTGCTTTCCCAGAGACGCAACATCTCATGGCGCTCGGCCGCGGCAGAGCCTCTTGCCGAAAAGGCAAACGTCCGGCTCCTTCTCCCACAAGGAAGGGCCCAGCCCTGAAAGCTCTTGCTGCTCTTCACGGTGCCTTGGCGCCCTATCTACAGGCACAACAGCAGTGGGGCTCTGTGCTTTCCCAGAGACGCAACATCTCATGGCGCTCGGCCCGCGGCAGAGCCTCTTGCCGAAAAGGCAAACGTCCAGCTCCTTCTCCCACGAGGAAGGGCCCAGCCCTGTAAGCTCTTGCTGCTCTTCAACTACCCTTGGCACCCTATCTACAGGCACAGCAGCACTGGGGCTCTGTGCTTTCCCAGAGACGCAACATCTCATGGCGCTCGGGCCGCGGCAGAGCCTCTTGCCGAAAAGGCAAACGTCCGGCTCCTTCTCCCACAAGGAAGGGCCCAGCCCTGAAAGCTCTTGCTGCTCTTCACCTACCCTTGGAACCCTATCTACAGACACCACAGCAGTGGGGCTCTCTGCTTTCCCAGAGACGCAACATCTCATGGCGCTCGGCCGCGGCAGAGCCTCTTGCCGAAAAGGCAAACGTCCGGCTCCTTCTCCCCACAAGGAAGGGGCCCAGCCCTGAAGCTCTTGCTGCTCTTCACGGTGCCTTGTCGCCCTATCTCCAGGCACAGCAGCACTGGGGATCTGTGCTTTCCCAGAGACGCAACATCTCATGGCGCTCGGCCGCGGCAGAGCCTCTTGCCGAAAAGGCAAACGTCCGGCTCCTTCTACCACAAGGAAGGGCCCAGCCCTGAAAGCTCTTGCTGCTCTTCACGGTGCCTTGGCGCCCTATCTCCAGGCACAGCAGCACTGGGGATCTGTGCTTTCCCAGAGACGCAACATCTCATGGCGCTCGGCCGCGGCAGAGCCTCTTGCCGAAAAGGCAAACGTCCGGCTCCTTCTACCACAAGGAAGGGCCCAGCCCTGAAAGCTCTTGCTGCTCTTCACCTACCCTTGGCGCCCTACCTACAGGCACAACAGCAGTGGGGATCTGTGCTTTCCAGAGATGCAACATCTCATGGCGCTCGGCCGCGGCAGAGCCTCTTGCTGAAAAGGCAAACGTCCAGCTCCTTCTCCCACAAGGCAGGGCCCAGCCCTGAAAGCTCTTGCTGCTCTTCACGGTGCCTTGGCGCCCTATCTACAGGGCACAGCAGCACTGGGGATCTGTGCTTTCCCAGAGACGCAACATCTCATGGCGCTCGGCCGCGGCAGAGCCTCTTGCCGAAAAGGCAAACGTCCGGCTCCTTCTCCCACAAGGCAGGGCCCAGCCCTGAAAGCTCTTGCTGCTCTTCACCTACCCTTGGAACCCTATCTACAGGCACAACAGCAGTGGGGCTCTGTGCTTTCCCAGAGACGCAACATCTCATGGCGCTCGGCCGCGGCAGAGCTTCTTGCCGAAAAGCAAACATTCCGGCTCCTTCTCCCCACAAGGCAGGGCCCAGCCCTGAAAGCTCTTGCTGCTCTTCACGGTGCCTTGGCACCCTATTTACAGGCACAACAGTAGTGGGGATCTGTGCTTTCCCAGAGACGCAACATCTCATGGCGCTCGGCCGCGGCAGAGCCTCTTGCCGAAAAGGCAAACGTCCGGCTCCTTCTCCCACAAGGCAGGGCCCAGCCCTGAAGCTCTTGCTGCTCTTCACCTACCCTTGGAACCCTAATCTACAGGCACAACAGCAGAGGGGATCTGTGCTTTCCCCAGAGACGCAACATCTTATGGGCGCTCGGCTGGCGGGCAGAGCCTCTTGCCGAAAAGGCAAACATCCGGCTCCTTCTCCCACAAGGCAGGGCCCAGCCCTGAAAGCTCTTGCTGCTCTTCACGGGTGCCTTGGCACCCTATTTACAGGCACAACAGTAGTTGGGATCTGTGCTTTCCCAGAGACGCAACATCTCATGGGCCTCAGCCGCGGCAGAGCCTCTTGCCGAAAAGGCAAACGTCCGGCTCCTTCTGCCACAAGGAAGGGCCCAGCCCTGTAAGCTCTTGCTGCTCTTCACCTACCCTTGGCGCCCCTATCTACAGGCACCACAGCATTGGGATCTGTGCTTTCCCAGAGACGCAACATCTCATGGCGCTCGGCTGCGGCAGAGCCTCTTGCCGAAAAGGCAAACATCCGGCTCCTTCTCCCACAAGGAAGGGCCCAGCCCTGAAAGCTCTTTCTGCTCTTCACCTACCCTTGGAACCCTATCTACAGGCACCACAGCAGTGGGGCTCTGTGCTTTCCCAGAGACGCATCATCTCATGGCGCTCGGCCGCGGCAGAGCCTCTTGCCGAAAAGGCAAACGTCCGGCTCCTTCTCCCACGAGGAAGGGCCCCAGCCCTGAAAGCTCTTGCTGCTCTTCACGGTGCCTTGGCGCCCTATCTACAGGCACAACAGTAGTGGGGATCTGTGCTTTCCCAGAGACGCAACATCTCATGGCGCTCGGCCGCAGCAGAGCCTCTTGCCGAAAAGGCAAACGTCCGGCTCCTTCTCCCACGAGGGAAGGGCCCAGCCCTGTAAGCTCTTGCTGCTCTTCACGGTGCCTTGGCGCCCTATCTCCAGGCACAGCAGCACTGGGGATCTGTGCTTTCCCAGAGACGCAACATCTCATGGCGCTCGGCCGCGGCAGAGCCTCTTGCCGAAAAGGCAAACGTCCGGCTCCTTCTCCCACAAGGAAGGGCCCAGCCCTGAAAGCTCTTGCTGCTCTTCACCTACCCTTGGCTCCCTACCTACAGGCACAACAGCAGTGGGGATCTGTGCTTTCCAGAGACGCAACATCTCATGGCGCTCGGCCGCGGCAGAGCCTCTTGCTGAAAAGGCAAACGTCCAGCTCCTTCTACCACAAGGGGAAGGGCCCAGACCTGAAAGCTCTTGCTGCTCTTCACGGTGCCTTGTCGCCCTATCTACAGGCACAGCAGCACTGGGGATCTGTGCTTTCCCAGAGACGCAACATCTCATGGCGCTCGGGCCGCAGCAGAGCCTCTTGCCGAAAAGGCAAACGTCCGGCTGCTTCTCCCACAAGGCAGGGCCCAGCCCTGAAAGCTCTTGCTGCTCTTCACCTACCCTTGGAACCCTATCTACAGGCACAACAGCAGTGGGGATCTGTGCTTTCCCAGAGACGCAACATCTCATGGCGCTCGGCCGCGGCAGAGCCTCTTGCCAAAAAGGCAAACGTCCGGCTCCTTCTCCCACAAGGCAGGGCCCAGCCCTGAAAGCTCTTGCTGCTCTTCACGGTGCCTTGGCACCCTATTTACAGGCACAACAGTAGTGGGGATCTGTGCTTTCCAGAGACGCAACATCTCATGGCGCTCGGCCGCGGCAGAGCCTCTTGCCGAAAAGGCAAACGTCCGGCTCCTTCTACCACAAGGCAGGGCCCAGCCCTGAAAGCTCTTGCTGCTCTTCACGGTGCCTTGGCGCCCTATCTACAGGCACAGCAGCAGTGGGGCTCTGTGCTTTCCCAGAGACACAACATCTCATGGCGCTCGGCCGCGGCAGAGCCTCTTGCCGAAAAGGCAAACGTCCAGCTCCTTCTCCCACAAGGCAGGGCCCAGCCCTGAAAGCTCTTGCTGCTCTTCACCTACCCTTGGCGCCCTATCTACAGGCACCACAGCATTGGGGATCTGTGCTTTCCCAGAGACGCAACATCTCATGGCGCTCGGGCCGCGGCAGAGGCCTCTTGCCGAAAAGGCAAACGTCCGGCTCCTTCTCCCACAAGGAAGGGCCCAGCCCTGAAAGCTCTTGCTGCTCTTCACGGTGCCTTGGCGCCCTATCTACAGGCACAACAGCAGTGGGGCTCTGTGCTTTCCCAGAGACGCAACATCTCATGGCGCTCGGCCGCGGCAGAGCCTCTTGCCGAAAAGGCAAACGTCCAGCTCCTTCTCCCACGAGGAAGGGCCCAGCCCTGTAAGCTCTTGCTGCTCTTCAACTACCCTTGGCACCCTATCTACAGGCACAGCAGCACTGGGGATCTGTGCTTTCCCAGATACGCAACATCTCATGGCGCTCGGCCGCGGCAGAGCCTCTTGCCGAAAAGGCAAAACGTCCGGCTCCTTCTCCCACAAGGAAGGGCCCAGCCCTGAAAGCTCTTGCTGCTCTTCACGGTGCCTTGGCGCCCTATCTCCAGGCACCAGAGCAGTGGGGCTCTGTGCTTTCCCAGAGACGCAACATCTCATGGCGCTCTGGCCGCGGCAGAGCCTCTTGCCGAAAAGGCAAAACGTCCGGCTCCTTCTCCCACAAGGAAGGGGCCCAGCCCTGAAAGCTCTTGCTGCTCTTCACGGTGCCTTGGCGCCCTATCTACGGGCACCACAGCAGTGGGGATCTGTGCTTTCCCAGAGACGCAACATCTCATGGCGCTCAGCCGCGGCAGAGCCTCTTGCCGAAAAGGCAAACGTCCGGCTCCTTCTCCCACGAGGAAGGGCCCAGCCCTGTAAGCTCTTGCTGCTCTTCACCTACCCTTGGCTCGGCTCCCTACCTACAGGCACAACAGCAGTGGGGATCTGTGCTTTCCAGAGATGCAACATCTCATGGCGCTCGGCCGCGGCAGAGCCTCTTGCTGAAAAGGCAAACGTCCAGCTCCTTCTACCACAAGGAAGGGCCCAGCCCTGAAATCTCTTGCTGCTCTTCACGGTGCCTTGGCACCCTATCTACGGGCACCACAGCAGTGGGGATCTGTGCTTTCCCAGAGACGCAACATCTCATGGCGCTCGGCCGCGGCAGAGCCTCTTGCCGAAAAGGCAAACGTCCGGCTCCTTCTACCACAAGGAAGGGCCCAGCCCTGAAAGCTCTTGCTGCTCTTCACCTACCCTTGGCTCCCTACCTACAGGCACAACAGCAGTGGGGATCTGTGCTTTCCCAGAGACGCAACATCTCATGGCGCTCGTCCGCGGCAGAGCCTCTTGCCGAAAAGGCAAACGTCCGGCTCCTTCTCCCACAAGGAAGGGCCCAGCCCTGAAAGCTCTTGCTGCTCTTCACCTACCCTTGGAACCCTATCTACAGGCACAACAGCAGTGGGGATCTGTGCTTTCCCAGAGACGCAACATCTTATGGCGCTCGGCTGCAGCAGAGCCTCTTGCCCAAAAGGCAAACATCCGGCTCCTTCTCCCACAAGGCAGGGCCCAGCCCTGAAAGCTCTTGCTGCTCTTCACCTACCCTTGGCACCCTATTTACAGGCACAACAGTAGTGGGGATCTGTGCTTTCCCAGAGACGCAACATCTCATGGCGCTCATCCGCGGCAGAGCCTCTTGCCGAAAAGGCAAACGTCCGGCTCCTTCTGCCACAAGGAAGGGCCCAGCCCTGTAAGCTCTTGCTGCTCTTCACCTACCCTTGGCGCCCTATCTACAGGCACCACAGCAGTGGGGCTCTGTGCTTTCCCAGAGACGCAACATCTCATGGCGCTCGGCCGCGGCAGAGCCTCTCGCCGAAAAGGCAAACGTCCGGCTCCTTCTCCCACAAGGAAGGGCCCAGCCCTGAAAGCTCTTGCTGCTCTTCACCTACCCTTGGAACCCTATCTACAGGCACCACAGCAGTGGGGATCTGTGCTTTCCCAGAGACGCAACATCTCATGGCGCTCGGCCGCGGCAGAGCCTCTTGCCGAAAAGGCAAACGTCCGGCTCCTTCTCCCACGAGGAAGGGCCCAGCCCTGTAAGCTCTTGCTGCTCTTCACGGTGCCTTGGCGCCCTATCTCCAGGCACAGCAGCAGTGGGGATCTGTGCTTTCCCAGAGACGCAACATCTCATGGCGCTCGGCCGCGGCAGAGCCTCTTGCCGAAAAGGCAAACGTCCGGCTCCTTCTCCCACAAGGAAGGGCCCAGCCCTGAAAGCTCTTGCTGCTCTTCACCTACCCTTGGAACCCTATCTACAGGCACCACAGCAGTGGGGCTCTGTGCTTTCCCAGAGACGCAACATCTCATGGCGCTCGGCCGCGGCAGAGCCTCTTGCCGAAAAGGCAAACGTCCGGCTCCTTCTCCCACAAGGAAGGGCCCAGCCCTGAAAGCTCTTGCTGCTCTTCACCTACCCTTGTCTCCCTACCTACAGGCACAACAGCAGTGGGGCTCTGTGCTTTCCAGAGACGCAACATCTCATGGCGCTCGGGCCGCGGCAGAGCCTCTTGCTGAAAAGGCAAACGTCCAGCTCCTTCTACCACAAGGAAGGGCCCAGCCCTGAAAGCTCTTGCTGCTCTTCACGGTGCCTTGGCGCCCTATCTCCAGGCACAGCAGCACTGGGGATCTGTGCTTTCCCAGAGACGCAACATCTCATGGCGCTCGGCCGCGGCAGAGCCTCTTGCCGAAAAGGCAAACGTCCGGCTCCTTCTCCCACAAGGAAGGGCCCAGCCCTGAAAGCTCTTGCTGCTCTTCACCTACCCTTGGAACCCTATCTACAGGCACAGCAGCACTGGGGATCTGTGCTTTCCCAGAGACGCAACATCTCATGGCGCTCGGCCGCGGCAGAGCCTCTTGCCGAAAAGGCAAACGTCCGGCTCCTTCTACCACAAGGCAGGGCCCAGCCCTGAAAGCTCTTGCTGCTCTTCACGGAGCCTTGGCATCCTATTTACAGGCACAACAGTAGTGGGGATCTGTGCTTTCCCAGACAAGCAACATCTCATGGCGCTCGGCCGCGGCAGAGCCTCTTGCCGAAAAGGCAAACGTCCAGCTCCTTCTCCCACAAGGAAGGGCCCAGCCCTGAAAGCTCTTGCTGCTCTTCACGGTGCCTTGGCGCCCTATCTCCAGGCACAGCAGCAGTGGGGATCTGTGCTTTCGCAGAGACGCAACATCTCATGGCGCTCGGCCGCGGCAGAGCCTCTTGCCGAAAAGGCAAACGTCCGGCTCCTTCTCCCACAAGGCAGGGCCCAGCCCTGAAAGCTCTTGCTGCTCCTCACCTACCCTTGGAACCCTATCTACAGGCACCACAGCAGTGGGGATCTGTGCTTTCCCAGAGACGCAACATCTCATGGCGCTCGGCCGCGGCAGAGCCTCTTGCCGAAAAGGCAAACGTCCGGCTCCTTCTCCCACAAGGAAGGGCCCAGCCCTGAAAGCTCTTGCTGCTCTTCACCTACCCTTGGCGCCCTATCTACAGGCACCACAGCATTGGGGATCTGTGCTTTCCCAGAGACGCAACATCTCATGGCGCTCGGCCGCGGCAGAGCCTCTTGCCGAAAAGGCAAACGTCCGGCTCCTTCTCCCACGAGGAAGGGCCCAGCCCTGTAAGCTCTTGCTGCTCTTCACCTACCCTTGGCACCCTATCTACAGGCACAGCAGCAGTGGGGATCTGTGCTTTCCCAGAGACGCAACATCTCATGGCGCTCGGCCGCGTCAGAGCCTCTTGCCGAAAAGGCAAACGTCCGGCTCTTTCTCCCAGAAGGAAGGGCCCAGCCCTGAAAGCTCTTGCTGCTCTTCACGGTGCCTTGGCGCCCTATCTCCAGGCACCACAGCAGTGGGGCTCTGTGCTTTCCCAGAGACGCAACATCTCATGGCGCTCGGCCGCGGCAGAGCCTCTTGCCGAAAAGGCAAACGTCCGGCTCCTTCTCCCACGAGGAAGGGCCCAGCCCTGTAAGCTCTTGCTGCTCTTCACGGTGCCTTGGCGCCCTATCTACAGGCACAGCAGCACTGGGGCTCTGTGCTTTCCCAGAGACGCAACATCTCATGGCGCTCGGCCGCGGCAGAGCCTCTTGCCGAAAAGGCAAACGTCCGGCTCCTTCTCCCAGAAGGAAGGGCCCAGCCCTGAAAGCTCTTGCTGCTCTTCACGGTGCCTTGGCGCCCTATCTCCAGGCACCACAGCAGTGGGGCTCTGTGCTTTCCCAGAGACGCAACATCTCATGGCGCTCGGCCGCGGCAGAGCCTCTTGCCGAAAAGGCAAACGTCCGGCTCCTTCTCCCACAAGGAAGGGCCCAGCCCTGAAAGCTCTTGCTGCTCTTCACCTACCCTTGGAACCCTATCTACAGACACCACAGCAGTGGGGCTCTCTGCTTTCCCAGAGACGCAACATCTCATGGCGCTCGGCCGCGGCAGAGCCTCTTGCCGAAAAGGCAAACGTCCGGCTCCTTCTCCCACAAGGCAGGGCCCAGCCCTGAAAGCTCTTGCTGCTCTTCACGGTGCCTTGGCACCCTATCTACGGGCACCACAGCAGTGGGGATCTGTGCTTTCCCAGAGACGCAACATCTCATGGCGCTCGGCCGCGGCAGAGCCTCTTGCCGAAAAGGCAAACGTCCGGCTCCTTCTCCCACAAGGCAGGGCCCAGCCCTGAAAGCTCTTGCTGCTCTTCACGGTGCCTTGGCGCCCTATCTCCAGGCACAGCAGCACTGGGGATCTGTGCTTTCCCAGAGACGCAACATCTCATGGCGCTCGGCCGCGGCAGAGCCTCTTGCCGAAAAGGCAAACGTCCGGCTCCTTCTCCCACAAGGAATGGCCCAGCCTTGAAAGCTCTTGCTGCTCTTCACCTACCCTTGGCTCCCTACCTACAGGAACAACAGCAGTGGGGATCTGTGCTTTCCAGAGATGCAACATCTCATGGCGCTCGGCCGCGGCAGAGCCTCTTGCTGAAAAGGCAAACGTCCAGCTCCTTCTACCACAAGGAAGGGCCCAGCCCTGAAAGCTCTTGCTGCTCTTCACGGTGCCTTGGCGCCCTATCTACAGGCACAGCAGCACTGGGGATCTGTGCTTTCCCAGAGACGCAACATCTCATGGCGCTCGGCCGCGGCAGAGCCTCTTGCTGAAAAGGCAAACGTCCGGCTCCTTCTCCCACAAGGCAAGGCCCAGCCCTGAAAGCTCTTGCTGCTCTTCACCGTGCCTTGGAACCCTAACCCTATCTACAGGCACAACAGCAGTGGGGATCTGTGCTTTCCAGAGACGCAACATCTCATGGCGCTCGGCCGCGGCAGAGCCTCTTGCCGAAAAGGCAAACGTCCGGCTCCTTCTCCCACAAGGAAGGGCCCAGCCCTGAAAGCTCTTGCTGCTCTTCACGGTGCCTTGGCGCCCTATCTCCAGGCACAGCAGCAGTGGGGATCTGTGCTTTCCCAGAGACGCAACATCTCATGGCGCTCGGCCGCGGCAGAGCCTCTTGCCGAAAAGGCAAACGTTCAGCTCTTTCTCCCACAAGGAAGGGCCCAGCCCTGAAAGCTCTTGCTGCTCTTCACCTACCCTTGGAACCCTATCTACAGGCACAACAGTAGTGGGGATCTGTGCTTTCCAGAGACGCAACATCTCATGGGCGCTCGGCCGCGGCAGAGCCTCTTGCCGAAAAGGCAAACGTCCGGCTCTTTCTCCCACAAGGAAGGGCCCAGCCTGAAAGCTCTTGCTGCTCTTCACCTACCCTTGGAACCCTATCTACAGGCACAACAGCAGTGGGGATCTGTGCTTTCCCAGAGACGCAACATCTCATCGGGGCGCTCGGCCGCGGCAGAGCCTCTTGCCGAAAAGGCAAACGTCCGGCTCCTTCTCCCACAAGGCAGGGCCAGCCCTGAAAGCTCTTGCTGCTCTTCACCTACCCTTGGAACCCTATCTCCAGGCACAGCAGCACTGGGGATCTGTGCTTTCCCAGAGACGCAACATCTCATGGCGCTCGGCCGAGGCAGAGCCTCTTGCCGAAAAGGCAAACGTCCGGCTCCTTCTCCCACAAGGCAGGGCCCAGCCCTGAAAGCTCTTGCTGCTCTTCACGGAGCCTTGCATCCTATTTACAGGCACAACAGTAGTGGGGATCTGTGCTTTCCCAGACACGCAACATCTCATGGCGCTCGGCCGCGGCAGACCCTCTTGCCGAAAAGGCAAACGTCCAGCTCCTTCTCCCACAAGGAAGGCCCAGCCCTGAAAGCTCTTGCTGCTCTTCACGGTGCCTTGGCGCCCTATCTACAGGCACAGCAGCAGTGGGGATCTGTGCTTTCCCAGAGACGCAACATCTCATGGCGCTCGGCCGCGGCAGAGCCTCTTGCCGAAAAGGCAAACGTCCGGCTCCTTCTCCCACAAGGAAGGGCCCAGCCCTGAAAGCTCTTGCTGCTCTTCACCTACCCTTGGTACCCTATCTACAGGCACCACAGCAGTGGGGATCTGTGCTTTCCCAGAGACGCAACATCTCATGGCGCTCGGCCGCGGCAGAGCCTCTTGCCGAAAAGGCAAACGTCCGGCTCCTTCTCCCACAAGGAAGGGCCCAGCCTGAAAGCTCTTGCTGCTCTTCACCTACCCTTGGCTCCCTACCTACAGGCACAACAGCAGTGGGGCTCTGTGCTTTCCAGAGACGCAACATCTCATGGCGCTCGGCCGCGGCAGAGCCTCTTGCTGAAAAGGCAACGTCCAGCTCCTTCTACCACAAGGAAGGGCCCAGACCTGAAAGCTCTTGCTGCTCTTCACGGTGCCTTGTCGCCCTATCTACAGGCACAGCAGCACTGGGGATCTGTGCTTTCCCAGAGACGCAACATCTCATGGCGCTCGGCCGCAGCAGAGCCTCTTGCCGAAAAGGCAAACGTCCGGCTGCTTCTCCCACAAGGCAGGGCCCAGCCCTGAAAGCTCTTGCTGCTCTTCACCTACCCTTGAACCCTATCTACAGGCACAACAGCAGTGGGGATCTGTGCTTTCCCAGAGACGCAACATCTCATGGCGCTCGGCCGCGGCAGAGCCTCTTGCCAAAAAGGCAAACGTCCGGCTCCTTCTCCCACAAGGCAGGGCCCAGCCCTGAAAGCTCTTGCTGCTCTTCACGGTGCCTTGGCACCCTATTTACAGGCACAACAGTAGTGGGGATCTGTGCTTTCCCAGAGACGCAACATCTCATGGCGCTCGGCGCGGCAGAGCCTCTTGCCGAAAAGGCAAACGTCCGGCTCCTTCTACCACAAGGCAGGGCCCAGCCCTGAAAGCTCTTGCTGCTCTTCACGGTGCCTTGGCGCCCTATCTACAGGCACAGCAGCAGTGGGGGCTCTGTGCTTTCCCAGAGACACAACATCTCATGGCGCTCGGCCGCGGCAGAGCCTCTTGCCGAAAAGGCAAACGTCCAGCTCCTTCTCCCCACAAGGCAGGGCCCAGCCCTGAAAGCTCTTGCTGCTCTTCACCTACCCTTGGCGCCCTATCTACAGGCACCACAGCATTGGGGATCTGTGCTTTCCCAGAGACGCAACATCTCATGGCGCTCGGCCGCGGCAGAGCCTCTGCCGAAAAGGCAAACGTCCGGCTCCTTCTCCCACAAGGAAGGGCCCAGCCCTGAAAGCTCTTGCTGCTCTTCACGGTGCCTTGGCGCCCTATCTACAGGCACAACAGCAGTGGGGCTCTGTGCTTTCCCAGAGACGCAACATCTCATGGCGCTCGGCCGCGGCAGAGCCTCTTGCCGAAAAGGCAAACGTCCAGCTCCTTCTCCCACGAGGAAGGGCCCAGCCCTGTAAGCTCTTGCTGCTCTTCAACTACCCTTGGCACCCTATCTACAGGCACAGCAGCACTGGGGATCTGTGCTTTCCCAGATACGCAACATCTCATGGCGCTCGGCCGCGGCAGAGCCTCTTGCCGAAAAGGCAAACGTCCGGCTCCTTCTCCCACAAGGAAGGGCCCAGCCCTGAAAGCTCTTGCTGCTCTTCACGGTGCCTTGGCGCCCTATCTCCAGGCACCAGAGCAGTGGGGCTCTGTGCTTTCCCAGAGACGCAACATCTCATGGCGCTCGGCCGCGGCAGAGCCTCTTGCCGAAAAGGCAAACGTCCGGCTCCTTCTCCCACAAGGAAGGGCCCAGCCCTGAAAGCTCTTGCTGCTCTTCACCTACCCTTGGAACCCTATCTACAGACACCACAGCAGTGGGGCTCTCTGCTTTCCCAGAGACGCAACATCTCATGGCGCTCGGCCGCGGCAGAGCCTCTTGCCGAAAAGGCAAACGTCCGGCTCCTTCTCCCACAAGGAAGGGCCCAGCCCTGAAAGCTCTTGCTGCTCTTCACGGTGCCTTGGCGCCCTATCTACGGGCACCACAGCAGTGGGGATCTGTGCTTTCCCAGAGACGCAACATCTCATGGCGCTCGGCCGCGGCAGAGCCTCTTGCCGAAAAGGCAAACGTCCGGCTCCTTCTCCCACGAGGAAGGGCCCAGCCCTGTAAGCTCTTGCTGCTCTTCACCTACCCTTGGCTCCCTACCTACAGGCACAACAGCAGTGGGGATCTGTGCTTTCCAGAGATGCAACATCTCATGGCGCTCGGCCGCGGCAGAGCCTCTTGCTGAAAAGGCAAACGTCCAGCTCCTTCTACCACAAGGAAGGGCCCAGCCCTGAAATCTCTTGCTGCTCTTCACGGTGCCTTGGCACCCTATCTACGGGCACCACAGCAGTGGGGATCTGTGCTTTCCCAGAGACGCAACATCTCATGGCGCTCGGCCGCGGCAGAGCCTCTTGCCGAAAAGGCAAACGTCCGGCTCCTTCTACCACAAGGAAGGGCCCAGCCCTGAAAGCTCTTGCTGCTCTTCACCTACCCTTGGCTCCCTACCTACAGGCACAACAGCAGTGGGGATCTGTGCTTTCCCAGAGACGCAACATCTCATGGCGCTCGTCCGCGGCAGAGCCTCTTGCCGAAAAGGCAAACGTCCGGCTCCTTCTCCCACAAGGCAGGGCCCAGCCCTGAAAGCTCTTGCTGCTCTTCACCTACCCTTGGAACCCTATCTACAGGCACAACAGCAGTGGGGATCTGTGCTTTCCCAGAGACGCAACATCTTATGGCGCTCGGCTGCGGCAGAGCCTCTTGCCCAAAAGGCAAACATCCGGCTCCTTCTCCCACAAGGCAGGGCCCAGCCCTGAAAGCTCTTGCTGCTCTTCACGGTGCCTTGGCACCCTATTTACAGGCACAACAGTAGTGGGGATCTGTGCTTTCCCAGAGACGCAACATCTCATGGCGCTCATCCGCGGCAGAGCCTCTTGCCGAAAAGGCAAACGTCCGGCTCCTTCTGCCACAAGGAAGGGCCCAGCCCTGTAAGCTCTTGCTGCTCTTCACCTACCCTTGGCGCCCTATCTACAGGCACCACAGCAGTGGGGCTCTGTGCTTTCCCAGAGACGCAACATCTCATGGCGCTCGGCTGCGGCAGAGCCTCTTGCCGAAAAGGCAAACGTCCGGCTCCTTCTCCCACAAGGAAGGGCCCAGCCCTGAAAGCTCTTGCTGCTCTTCACCTACCCTTGGAACCCTATCTACAGGCACCACAGCAGTGGGGATCTGTGCTTTCCCAGAGACGCAACATCTCATGGCGCTCGGCCGCGGCAGAGCCTCTTGCCGAAAAGGCAAACGTCCGGCTCCTTCTCCCACGAGGAAGGGCCCAGCCCTGTAAGCTCTTGCTGCTCTTCACGGTGCCTTGGCGCCCTATCTCCAGGCACAGCAGCAGTGGGGATCTGTGCTTTCCCAGAGACGCAACATCTCATGGCGCTCGGCCGCGGCAGAGCCTCTTGCCGAAAAGGCAAACGTCCGGCTCCTTCTCCCACAAGGAAGGGCCCAGCCCTGAAAGCTCTTGCTGCTCTTCACCTACCCTTGGAACCCTATCTACAGGCACCACAGCAGTGGGGCTCTGTGCTTTCCCAGAGACGCAACATCTCATGGCGCTCGGCCGCGGCAGAGCCTCTTGCCGAAAAGGCAAACGTCCGGCTCCTTCTCCCACAAGGAAGGGCCCAGCCCTGAAAGCTCTTGCTGCTCTTCACCTACCCTTGTCTCCCTACCTACAGGCACAACAGCAGTGGGGCTCTGTGCTTTCCAGAGACGCAACATCTCATGGCGCTCGGCCGCGGCAGAGCCTCTTGCTGAAAAGGCAAACGTCCAGCTCCTTCTACCACAAGGAAGGGCCCAGCCCTGAAAGCTCTTGCTGCTCTTCACGGTGCCTTGGCGCCCTATCTCCAGGCACAGCAGCACTGGGGATCTGTGCTTTCCCAGAGACGCAACATCTCATGGCGCTCGGCCGCGGCAGAGCCTCTTGCCGAAAAGGCAAACGTCCGGCTCCTTCTCCCACAAGGAAGGGCCCAGCCCTGAAAGCTCTTGCTGCTCTTCACCTACCCTTGGAACCCTATCTACAGGCACAGCAGCACTGGGGATCTGTGCTTTCCCAGAGACGCAACATCTCATGGCGCTCGGCCGCGGCAGAGCCTCTTGCCGAAAAGGCAAACGTCCGGCTCCTTCTCCCACAAGGCAGGGCCCAGCCCTGAAAGCTCTTGCTGCTCCTCACCTACCCTTGGAACCCTATCTACAGGCACCACAGCAGTGGGGATCTGTGCTTTCCCAGAGACGCAACATCTCATGGCGCTCGGCCGCGGCAGAGCCTCTTGCCGAAAAGGCAAACGTCCGGCTCCTTCTCCCACAAGGAAGGGCCCAGCCCTGAAAGCTCTTGCTGCTCTTCACCTACCCTTGGCGCCCTATCTACAGGCACCACAGCATTGGGGATCTGTGCTTTCCCAGAGACGCAACATCTCATGGCGCTCGGCCGCGGCAGAGCCTCTTGCCGAAAAGGCAAACGTCCGGCTCCTTCTCCCACGAGGAAGGGCCCAGCCCTGTAAGCTCTTGCTGCTCTTCACCTACCCTTGGCACCCTATCTACAGGCACAGCAGCACTGGGGATCTGTGCTTTCCCAGAGACGCAACATCTCATGGCGCTCGGCCGCGTCAGAGCCTCTTGCCGAAAAGGCAAACGTCCGGCTCTTTCTCCCAGAAGGAAGGGCCCAGCCCTGAAAGCTCTTGCTGCTCTTCACGGTGCCTTGGCGCCCTATCTCCAGGCACCACAGCAGTGGGGCTCTGTGCTTTCCCAGAGACGCAACATCTCATGGCGCTCGGCCGCGGCAGAGCCTCTTGCCGAAAAGGCAAACGTCCGGCTCCTTCTCCCACGAGGAAGGGCCCAGCCCTGTAAGCTCTTGCTGCTCTTCACGGTGCCTTGGCGCCCTATCTACAGGCACAGCAGCACTGGGGATCTGTGCTTTCCCAGAGACGCAACATCTCATGGCGCTCGGCCGCGGCAGAGCCTCTTGCCGAAAAGGCAAACGTCCGGCTCCTTCTCCCAGAAGGAAGGGCCCAGCCCTGAAAGCTCTTGCTGCTCTTCACGGTGCCTTGGCGCCCTATCTCCAGGCACCACAGCAGTGGGGCTCTGTGCTTTCCCAGAGACGCAACATCTCATGGCGCTCGGCCGCGGCAGAGCCTCTTGCCGAAAAGGCAAACGTCCGGCTCCTTCTCCCACAAGGAAGGGCCCAGCCCTGAAAGCTCTTGCTGCTCTTCACCTACCCTTGGAACCCTATCTACAGACACCACAGCAGTGGGGCTCTCTGCTTTCCCAGAGACGCAACATCTCATGGCGCTCGGCCGCGGCAGAGCCTCTTGCCGAAAAGGCAAACGTCCGGCTCCTTCTCCCACAAGGCAGGGCCCAGCCCTGAAAGCTCTTGCTGCTCTTCACGGTGCCTTGGCACCCTATCTACGGGCACCACAGCAGTGGGGATCTGTGCTTTCCCAGAGACGCAACATCTCATGGCGCTCGGCCGCGGCAGAGCCTCTTGCCGAAAAGGCAAACGTCCGGCTCCTTCTCCCACAAGGCAGGGCCCAGCCCTGAAAGCTCTTGCTGCTCTTCACGGTGCCTTGGCGCCCTATCTCCAGGCACAGCAGCACTGGGGATCTGTGCTTTCCCAGAGACGCAACATCTCATGGCGCTCGGCCGCGGCAGAGCCTCTTGCCGAAAAGGCAAACGTCCGGCTCCTTCTCCCACAAGGAATGGCCCAGCCTTGAAAGCTCTTGCTGCTCTTCACCTACCCTTGGCTCCCTACCTACAGGAACAACAGCAGTGGGGATCTGTGCTTTCCAGAGATGCAACATCTCATGGCGCTCGGCCGCGGCAGAGCCTCTTGCTGAAAAGGCAAACGTCCAGCTCCTTCTACCACAAGGAAGGGCCCAGCCCTGAAAGCTCTTGCTGCTCTTCACGGTGCCTTGGCGCCCTATCTACAGGCACAGCAGCACTGGGGATCTGTGCTTTCCCAGAGACGCAACATCTCATGGCGCTCGGCCGCGGCAGAGCCTCTTGCTGAAAAGGCAAACGTCCGGCTCCTTCTCCCACAAGGCAAGGCCCAGCCCTGAAAGCTCTTGCTGCTCTTCACCGTGCCTTGGAACCCTATCTACAGGCACAACAGCAGTGGGGATCTGTGCTTTCCCAGAGACGCAACATCTCATGGCGCTCGGCCGCGGCAGAGCCTCTTGCCGAAAAGGCAAACGTCCGGCTCCTTCTCCCACAAGGAAGGGCCCAGCCCTGAAAGCTCTTGCTGCTCTTCACGGTGCCTTGGCGCCCTATCTCCAGGCACAGCAGCAGTGGGGATCTGTGCTTTCCCAGAGACGCAACATCTCATGGCGCTCGGCCGCGGCAGAGCCTCTTGCCGAAAAGGCAAACGTCCAGCTCTTTCTCCCACAAGGAAGGGCCCAGCCCTGAAAGCTCTTGCTGCTCTTCACCTACCCTTGGAACCCTATCTACAGGCACAACAGTAGTGGGGATCTGTGCTTTCCCAGAGACGCAACATCTCATGGCGCTCGGCCGCGGCAGAGCCTCTTGCCGAAAAGGCAAACGTCCGGCTCTTTCTCCCACAAGGAAGGGCCCAGCCCTGAAAGCTCTTGCTGCTCTTCACCTACCCTTGGAACCCTATCTACAGGCACAACAGCAGTGGGGATCTGTGCTTTCCCAGAGACGCAACATCTCATGGCGCTCGGCCGCGGCAGAGCCTCTTGCCGAAAAGGCAAACGTCCGGCTCCTTCTCCCACAAGGCAGGGCCCAGCCCTGAAAGCTCTTGCTGCTCTTCACCTACCCTTGGAACCCTATCTCCAGGCACAGCAGCACTGGGGATCTGTGCTTTCCCAGATACGCAACATCTCATGGCGCTCGGCCGAGGCAGAGCCTCTTGCCGAAAAGGCAAACGTCCGGCTCCTTCTCCCACAAGGCAGGGCCCAGCCCTGAAAGCTCTTGCTGCTCTTCACGGAGCCTTGGCATCCTATTTACAGGCACAACAGTAGTGGGGATCTGTGCTTTCCCAGACACGCAACATCTCATGGCGCTCGGCCGCGGCAGAGCCTCTTGCCGAAAAGGCAAACGTCCAGCTCCTTCTCCCACAAGGAAGGGCCCAGCCCTGAAAGCTCTTGCTGCTCTTCACGGTGCCTTGGCGCCCTATCTACAGGCACAGCAGCAGTGGGGATCTGTGCTTTCCCAGAGACGCAACATCTCATGGCGCTCGGCCGCGGCAGAGCCTCTTGCCGAAAAGGCAAACGTCCGGCTCCTTCTCCCACAAGGAAGGGCCCAGCCCTGAAAGCTCTTGCTGCTCTTCACCTACCCTTGGTACCCTATCTACAGGCACCACAGCAGTGGGGATCTGTGCTTTCCCAGAGACGCAACATCTCATGGCGCTCGGCCCGCGTCAGAGCCTCTTGCCGAAAAGGCAAACGTCCGGCTCCTTCTCCCACAAGGCAGGGCCCAGCCCTGAAAGCTCTTGCTGCTCTTCACCTACCCTTGGCGCCCTATCTACAGGCACCACAGCATTGGGGATCTGTGCTTTCCCAGAGACGCAACATCTCATGGCGCTCGGCCGCGCCAGAGCCTCTTGCCGAAAAGGCAAACGTCCGGCTCCTTCTCCCACAAGGAAGGGCCCAGCCCTGAAAGCTCTTGCTGCTCTTCACGGTGCCTTGGCGCCCTATCTACAGGCACCACAGCAGTGGGGATCTGTGCTTTCCCAGAGACGCAACATCTCATGGCGCTCGGCCGCGGCAGAGCCTCTTGCCGAAAAGGCAAACGTCCGGCTCCTTCTCCCACGAGGAAGGGCCCAGCCCTGTAAGCTCTTGCTGCTCTTCACCTACCCTTGGCACCCTATCTAAAGGCACAACAGCAGTGGGGATCTGTGCTTTCCCAGAGACGCAACATCTCATGGCGCTCGGCCGCGTCAGAGCCTCTTGCCGAAAAGGCAAACGTCCGGCTCCTTCTCCCAGAAGGAAGGGCCCAGCCCTGAAAGCTCTTGCTGCTCTTCACGGTGCCTTGGCACCCTATCTCCAGGCACCACAGCAGTGGGGCTCTGTGCTTTCCCAGAGACGCAACATCTCATGGCGCTCGGCCGCGGCAGAGCCTCTTGCCGAAAAGGCAAACGTCCGGCTCCTTCTCCCACAAGGAAGGGCCCAGCCCTGAAAGCTCTTGCTGCTCTTCACCTACCCTTGGAACCCTATCTACAGACACCACAGCAGTGGGGCTCTGTGCTTTCCCAGAGACGCAACATCTCATGGCGCTCGGCCCGCGGGCAGAGCCTCTTGCCGAAAAGGCAAACGTCCGGCTCCTTCTCCCACAAGGCAGGGCCCAGCCCTGAAAGCTCTTGCTGCTCTTCACGGTGCCTTGGCACCCTATATACGGGCACCCACAGCAGTGGGGATCTGTGCTTTCCAGAGACGCAACATCTCATGGCGCTCGGCCGCGGCAGAGCCTCTTGCCGAAAAGGCAAACGTCCGGCTCCTTCTCCCACGAGGAAGGGCCCAGCCCTGAAAGCTCTTGCTGCTCTTCACGGTGCCTTGGCGCCCTATCTCCAGGCACAGCAGCACTGGGGATCTGTGCTTTCCCAGAGACGCAACATCTCATGCGCTCGGCCGCGGCAGAGCCTCTTGCCGAAAAGGCAAACGTCCAGCTCTTTCTCCCACAAGGAAGGGCCCAGCCCTGAAAGCTCTTGCTGCTCTTCACCTACCCTTGGAACCCTATCTACAGGCACAACAGTAGTGGGGATCTGTGCTTTCCCAGAGACGCAACATCTCATGGCGCTCGGCCGCGGCAGAGCCTCTTGCCGAAAAGGCAAACGTCCGGCTCTTTCTCCCACAAGGAAGGGCCCAGCCCTGAAAGCTCTTGCTGCTCTTCACCTACCCTGGAACCCTATCTACAGGCACAACAGCAGTGGGGATCTGTGCTTTCCCAGAGACGCAACATCTCATGGCGCTCGGCCGCGGCAGAGCCTCTTGCCGAAAAGGCAAACGTCCGGCTCCTTCTCCCACAAGGCAGGGCCCAGGCTTGAAAGCTCTTGCTGCTCTTCACCTACCCTTGAACCCTATCTCCAGGCACAGCAGCACTGGGGATCTGTGCTTTCCCAGATACGCAACATCTCATGGCGCTCGGCGAGGCAGAGCCTCTTGCCGAAAAGGCAAACGTCCGGCTCCTTCTCCCACAAGGCAGGGCCCAGCCCTGAAAGCTCTTGCTGCTCTTCACGGAGCCTTGGCATCCTATTTACAGGCACAACAGTAGTGGGGATCTGTGCTTTCCCAGACACGCAACATCTCATGGCGCTCGGCCGCGGCAGACCCTCTTGCCGAAAAGGCAAACGTCCAGCTCCTTCTCCCACAAGGAAGGGCCCAGCCCTGAAAGCTCTTGCTGCTCTTCACGGTGCCTTGGCGCCCTATCTACAGGCACAGCAGCAGTGGGGATCTGTGCTTTCCCAGAGACGCAACATCTCATGCGCTCGGGGCCGCGGCAGAGCCTCTTGCCGAAAAGGCAAACGTCCGGCTCCTTCTCCCACAAGGAAGGGCCCAGCCCTGAAAGCTCTTGCTGCTCTTCACCTACCCTTGGTACCCTATCTACAGGCACCACAGCAGTGGGGATCTGTGCTTTCCCAGAGACGCAACATCTCATGGCGCTCGGCCGCGGCAGAGCCTCTTGCCGAAAAGGCAAACGTCCGGCTCCTTCTCCCACAAGGCAGGGCCCAGCCCTGAAAGCTCTTGCTGCTCTTCACCTACCCTTGGCGCCCTATCTACAGGCACCACAGCATTGGGGATCTGTGCTTTCCCAGAGACGCAACATCTCATGGCGCTCGGGCCGCGCCAGAGCCTCTTGCCGAAAAGGCAAACGTCCGGCTCCTTTCTCCCACAAGGAAGGGCCCAGCCCTGAAAGCTCTTGCTGCTCTTCACGGTGCCTTGGCGCCCTATCTACAGGCACCACAGCAGTGGGGATCTGTGCTTTCCCAGAGACGCAACATCTCATGGCGCTCGGCCGCGGCAGAGCCTCTTGCCGAAAAGGCAAACGTCCGGCTCCTTCTCCCACGAGGAAGGGCCCAGCCCTGTAAGCTCTTGCTGCTCTTCACCTACCCTTGGCACCCTATCTAAAGGCACAACAGCAGTGGGGATCTGTGCTTTCCCAGAGACGCAACATCTCATGGCGCTCGGCCGCGTCAGAGCCTCTTGCCGAAAAGGCAAACGTCCGGCTCCTTCTCCCAGAAGGAAGGGCCCAGCCCTGAAAGCTCTTGCTGCTCTTCACGGTGCCTTGGCGCCCTATCTCCAGGCACCACAGCAGTGGGGCTCTGTGCTTTCCCAGAGACGCAACATCTCATGGCGCTCGGCCGCGGCAGAGCCTCTTGCCGAAAAGGCAAACGTCCGGCTCCTTCTCCCACAAGGAAGGGCCCAGCCCTGAAAGCTCTTGCTGCTCTTCACCTACCCTTGGACCCTATCTACAGACACCACAGCAGTGGGGCTCTGTGCTTTCCCAGAGACGCAACATCTCATGGCGCTCGGCCGCGGCAGAGCCTCTTGCCGAAAAGGCAAACGTCCGGCTCCTTCTCCCACAAGGCAGGGCCCAGCCCTGAAAGCTCTTGCTGCTCTTCACGGTGCCTTGGCACCCTATATACGGGCACCACAGCAGTGGGGATCTGTGCTTTCCCAGAGACGCAACATCTCATGGCGCTCGGCCGCGGCAGAGCCTCTTGCCGAAAAGGCAAACGTCCGGCTCCTTCTCCCACGAGGAAGGGCCCAGCCCTGTAAGCTCTTGCTGCTCTTCACGGTGCCTTGGCGCCCTATCTCCAGGCACAGCAGCACTGGGGATCTGTGCTTTCCCAGAGACGCAACATCTCATGGCGCTCGGCCGCGGCAGAGCCTCTTGCCGAAAAGGCAAACGTCCGGCTCCTTCTCCCACAAGGAATGGCCCAGCCCTGAAAGCTCTTGCTGCTCTTCACCTACCCTTGGCTCCCTACCTACAGGCACAACAGCAGTGGGGATCTGTGCTTTCCAGAGATGCAACATCTCATGGCGCTCGGCCGCGGCAGAGCCTCTTGCCGAAAAGGCAAACGTCCGGCTCCTTCTCCCACAAGGCAGGGCCCAGCCCTGAAAGCTCTTGCTGCTCTTCACGGAGCCTTGGCATCCTATTTACAGGCACAACAGTAGTGGGGATCTGTGCTTTCCCAGACACGCAACATCTCATGGCGCTCGGCCGCGCCAGGCCCTCTTGCCGAAAAGGCAAACGTCCAGCTCCTTCTCCCACAAGGAAGGGCCCAGCCCTGAAAGCTCTTGCTGCTCTTCACCGTGCCTTGGAACCCTATCTACAGGCACAACAGCAGTGGGGATCTGTGCTTTCCCAGAGACGCAACATCTCATGGCGCTCGGCCGCGGCAGAGCCTCTTGCCGAAAAGGCAAACGTCCGGCTCCTTCTCCCACAAGGAAGGGCCCAGCCCTGAAAGCTCTTGCTGCTCTTCACGGTGCCTTGGCGCCCTATCTACAGGCACAACAGTAGTGGGGATCTGTGCTTTCGCAGAGACGCAACATCTCATGGCGCTCGGCCGCGGCAGAGCCTCTTGCCGAAAAGGCAAACGTCCGGCTCCTTCTCCCACGAGGAAGGGCCCAGCCCTGTAAGCTCTTGCTGCTCTTCACGGTGCCTTGGCGCCCTATCTCCAGGCACAGCAGCACTGGGGATCTGTGCTTTCCCAGAGACGCAACATCTCATGGCGCTCGGCCGCGGCAGAGCCTCTTGCCGAAAAGGCAAACGTCCGGCTCCTTCTCCCACAAGGAATGGTCCAGCCCTGAAAGCTCTTGCTGCTCTTCACCTACCCTTGGAACCCTATCTACAGGCACAACAGCAGTGGGGATCTGTGCTTTCCCAGAGACGCAACATCTCATGGCGCTCGGCCGCGGCAGAGCCTCTTGCCGAAAAGGCAAACGTCCGGCTCCTTCTCCCACAAGGCAGGGCCCAGCCCTGAAAGCTCTTGCTGCTCTTCACGGAGCCTTGGCATCCTATTTACAGGCACAACAGTAGTGGGGATCTGTGCTTTCCCAGACACGCAACATCTCATGGCGCTCGGCCGCGGCAGAGCCTCTTGCCGAAAAGGCAAACGTCCGGCTCCTTCTCCCACAAGGCAGGGCCCAGCCCTGAAAGCTCTTGCTGCTCTTCACGGTGCCTTGGCACCCTATCTACGGGCACCACAGCAGGGGGGCTCTGTGCTTTCCCAGAGACGCAACATCTCATGGCGCTCGGCCGCGGCAGACCCTCTTGCCGAAAAGGCAAACGTCCGGCTCCTTCTCCCACGAGGAAGGGCCCAGCCCTGAAAGCTCTTGCTGCTCTTCACAGTGCCTTGGCGCCCTATCTACAGGCACAGCAGCAGTGGGGATCTGTGCTTTCCCAGAGACGCAACATCTCATGGCGCTCGGCCGCGGCAGAGCCTCTTGCCGAAAAGGCAAACGTCCGGCTCCTTCTCCCACAAGGCAGGGCCCAGCCCTGAAAGCTCTTGCTGCTCTTCACCTACCCTTGGAACCCTATCTACAGGCACCACAGCAGTGGGGATCTGTGCTTTCCCAGAGACGCAACATCTCATGGCGCTCGGCCGCGGCAGAGCCTCTTGCCGAAAAGGCAAACGTCTGGCTCCTTCTCCCACAAGGAAGGGCCCAGCCCTGAAAGCTCTTGCTGCTCTTCACGGTGCCTTGGCGCCCTATCTCCAGGCACCACAGCAGTGGGGCTCTGTGCTTTCCCAGAGACGCAACATCTCATGGTGCTCGGCCGCGGCAGAGCCTCTTGCCGAAAAGGCAAACGTCCGGCTCCTTCTCCCACAAGGAAGGGCCCAGCCCTGAAAGCTCTCGCTGCTCTTCACCTACCCTTGGAACCCTATCTACAGGCACCACAGCAGTGGGGCTCTCTGCTTTCCCAGAGACGCAACATCTCATGGCGCTCGGCCGCGGCAGAGCCTCTTGCCGAAAAGGCAAACGTCCGGCTCCTTCTGCCACAAGGCAGGGCCCAGCCCTGAAAGCTCTTGCTGCTCTTCACGGTGCCTTGGCGCCCTATCTACAGGCACAACAGTAGTGGGGATCTGTGCTTTCGCAGAGACGCAACATCTCATGGCGCTCGGCCGCGGCAGAGCCTCTTGCCGAAAAGGCAAACGTCCGGCTCCTTCCCCACAAGGAAGGGCCCAGCCCTGTAAGCTCTTGCTGCTCTTCACGGTGCCTTGGCGCCCTATCTCCAGGCACAGCAGCACTGGGGATCTGTGCTTTCCCAGAGACGCAACATCTCATGGCGATCGGCCGCGGCAGAGCCTCTTGCCGAAAAGGCAAACGTCCGGCTCCTTCTCCCACAAGGAATGGTCCAGCCCTGAAAGCTCTTGCTGCTCTTCACCTACCCTTGGAACCCTATCTACAGGCACAACAGCAGTGGGGATCTGTGCTTTCCCAGAGACGCAACATCTCATGGCGCTCGGCCGCGGCAGAGCCTCTTGCCGAAAAGGCAAACGTCCGGCTCCTTCTCCCACAAGGCAGGACCCAGCCCTGAAAGCTCTTGCTGCTCTTCACGGAGCCTTGGCATCCTATTTACAGGCACAACAGTAGTGGGGATCTGCGCTTTCCCAGACACGCAACATCTCATGGCGCTCGGCCGCGGCAGGCCCTCTTGCCGAAAAGGCAAACGTCCAGCTCCTTCTCCCACAAGGAAGGGCCCAGCCCTGAAAGCTCTTGCTGCTCTTCACCTACCCTTGGAACCCTATCTACAGGCACCACAGCAGTGGGGCTCTGTGCTTTCCCAGAGACGCAACATCTCATGGCGCTCGGCCGCGGCAGAGCCTCTTGCCGAAAAGGCAAACGTCCGGCTCCTTCTCCCACAAGGCAGGGCCCAGCCCTGAAAGCTCTTGCTGCTCTTCACGGTGCCTTGGCGCCCTATCTACGGGCACAGCAGCACTGGGGCTCTGTGCTTTCCCAGAGACGCAACATCTCATGGCGCTCGGCCGCGGCAGAGCCTCTTGCCGAAAAGGCAAACGTCCGGCTCCTTCTCCCACAAGGAAGGGCCCAGCCCTGAAAGCTCTTGCTGCTCTTCAAGGTGCCTTGGCGCCCTATCTACAGGCACAGCAGCAGTGGGGATCTGTGCTTTCCCAGAGACGCAACATCTCATGGCGCTCGGCCGCGGCAGAGCCTCTTGCCGAAAAGGCAAACGTCCGGCTCCTTCTCCCACAAGGCAGGGCCCAGCCCTGAAAGCTCTTGCTGCTCTTCACCTACCCTTGGAACCCTATCTACAGGCACCACAGTATTGGGGATCTGTGCTTTCCCAGAGACGCAACATCTCATGGCGCTCGGCCGCGGCAGAGCCTCTTGCCGAAAAGGCAAACGTCCGGCTCCTTCTCCCACAAGGCAGGGCCCAGCCCTGAAAGCTCTTGCTGCTCTTCACGGTGCCTTGGCGCCCTATCTACAGGCACAACAGTAGTGGGGATCTGTGCTTTCGCAGAGACGCAACATCTCATGGCGCTCGGCCGCGGCAGAGCCTCTTGCCCAAAAGGCAAACGTCCGGCTCCTTCTCCCACGAGGAAGGGCCCAGCCCTGTAAGCTCTTGCTGCTCTTCACGGTGCCTTGGCGCCCTATCTACAGGCACAGCAGCACTGGGGATCTGTGCTTTCCCAGAGACGCAACATCTCATGGCGCTCGGCCGCGGCAGAGCCTCTTGCCGAAAAGGCAAACGTCCGGCTCCTTCTCCCACAAGGAAGGGCCCAGCCCTGAAAGCTCTTGCTGCTCTTCACCTACCCTTGGCTCCCTACCTACAGGCACAACAGCAGTGGGGATCTGTGCTTTCCAGAGACGCAACATCTCATGGCGCTCGGCCGCGGCAGAGCCTCTTGCTGAAAAGGCAAACGTCCAGCTCCTTCTACCACAAGGACGGGCCCAGCCCTGAAAGCTCTTGCTGCTCTTCACGGTGCCTTAGCGCCCTATCTCCAGGCACAGCAGCACTGGGGATCTGTGCTTTCCCAGAGACGCAACATCTCATGGCGCTCGGCCGCGGCAGAGCCTCTTGCCGAAAAGGCAAACGTCCGGCTCCTTCTCCCACAAGGAAGGGCCCAGCCCTGAAAGCTCTTGCTGCTCTTCACCTACCCTTGGCGCCCCTATCTACAGGCACCACAGCAGTGGGGATCTGTGCTTTCCCAGAGACGCAACATCTCATGGCGCTCGGCCGCGGCAGAGCCTCTTGCCGAAAAGGCAAACGTCCGGCTCCTTCTCCCACAAGGAAGGGCCCAGCCCTGAAAGCTCTTGCTGCTCTTCACCTACCCTTGGAACCCTATCTACAGGCACCACAGCAGTGGGGATCTGTGCTTTCCCAGAGACGCAACATCTCATGGCGCTCGGCCGCGGCAGAGCCTCTTGCCGAAAAGGCAAACGTCCGGCTCCTTCTGCCACGAGGCAGGGCCCAGCCCTGAAAGCTCTTGCTGCTCTTCACGGTGCCTTGGCGCCCTATCTACAGGCACAACAGTAGTGGGGATCTGTGCTTTCGCAGAGACGCAACATCTCATGGCGCTCGCGCGCGGCAGAGCCTCTTGCCGAAAAGGCAAACGTCCGGCTCCTTCTCCCACGAGGAAGGGCCCAGCCCTGTAAGCTCTTGCTGCTCTTCACGGTGCCTTGGCGCCCTATCTCCAGGCACAGCAGCACTGGGGATCTGTGCTTTCCCAGAGACGCAACATCTCATGGCGCTCGGCCGCGGCAGAGCCTCTTGCCGAAAAGGCAAACGTCCGGCTCTTTCTCCCACAAGGAAGGGCCCAGCCCTGAAAGCTCTTGCTGCTCTTCACCTACCCTTGGAACCCTATCTACAGGCACAACAGCAGTGGGGATCTGTGCTTTCCCAGAGACGCAACATCTCATGGCGCTCGGCCGCGGCAGAGCCTCTTGCCGAAAAGGCAAACGTCCGGCTCCTTCTCCCACAAGGCAGGGCGCAGCCCTGAAAGCTCTTGCTGCTCTTCACGGTGCCTTGGCGCCCTATCTACAGGCACAGCAGCAGTGGGGATCTGTGCTTTCCCAGAGACGCAACATCTCATGGCGCTCGGGCCGCGGCAGAGCCTCTTGCCGAAAAGGCAAACGTCCGGCTCCTTCTCCCACAAGGAAGGGCCCAGCCCTGAAAGCTCTTGCTGCTCTTCACCTACCCTTGGAACCCTATCTACAGGCACCACAGCAGTGGGGATCTGTGCTTTCCCAGAGACGCAACATCTCATGGCGCTCGGCCGCGGCAGAGCCTCTTGCCGAAAAGGCAAACGTCCGGCTCCTTCTCCCACAAGGAAGGGCCCAGCCCTGAAAGCTCTTGCTGCTCTTCACGGTGCCTTGGCGCTCTATCTACAGGCACAACAGTAGTGGGGATCTGTGCTTTCGCAGAGACGCAACATCTCATGGCGCTCGGCCGCGGCAGAGCCTCTTGCCGAAAAGGCAAACGTCCGGCTCCTTCTCCCACGAGGAAGGGCCCAGCCCTGTAAGCTCTTGCTGCTCTTCACGGTGCCTTGGCGCCCTATCTCCAGGCACAGCAGCAGTGGGGATCTGTGCTTTCCCAGAGACGCAACATCTCATGGCGCTCGGCCGCGGCAGAGCCTCTTGCCGAAAAGGCAAACGTCCGGCTCCTTCTCCCACAAGGCAGGGCCCAGCCCTGAAAGCTCTTGCTGCTCTTCACGGAGCCTTGGCATCCTATTTACAGGCACAACAGTAGTGGGGATCTGTGCTTTCCCAGACACGCAACATCTCATGGCGCTCGGCCGCGGCAGAGCCTCTTGCCGAAAAGGCAAACGTCCGGCTCCTTCTCCCACAAGGCAGGGCCCAGCCCTGAAAGCTCTTGCTGCTCTTCACGGTGCCTTGGCGCCCTATCTACAGGCACAGCAGCAGTGGGGATCTGTGCTTTCCCAGAGACGCAACATCTCATGGCGCTCGGCCGCGGCAGAGCCTCTTGCCGAAAAGGCAAACGTCCGGCTCCTTCTCCCACAAGGCAGGGCCCAGACCTGAAAGCTCTTGCTGCTCTTCACCTACCCTTGGAACCCTATCTACAGGCACCACAGCAGTGGGGATCTGTGCTTTCCCAGAGACGCAACATCTCATGGCGCTCGGCCGCGGCAGAGCCTCTTGCCGAAAAGGCAAACGTCCGGCTCCTTCTCCCACAAGGAAGGGCCCAGCCCTGAAAGCTCTTGCTGCTCTTCACCTACCCTTGGCTCCCTACCTACAGGCACAACAGCAGTGGGGATCTGTGCTTTCCCAGAGACGCAACATCTCATGGCGCTCGGCCGCGGCAGAGCCTCTTGCTGAAAAGGCAAACGTCCAGCTCCTTCTACCACAAGGACGGGCCCAGCCCTGAAAGCTCTTGCTGCTCTTCACGGTGCCTTAGCGCCCTATCTCCAGGCACAGCAGCACTGGGGATCTGTGCTTTCCCAGAGACGCAACATCTCATGGCGCTCGGCCGCGGCAGAGCCTCTTGCCGAAAAGGCAAACGTCCGGCTCTTTCTCCCACAAGGAAGGGCCCAGCCCTGAAAGCTCTTGCTGCTCTTCACCTACCCTTGGAACCCTATCTACAGGCACAACAGCAGTGGGGATCTGTGCTTTCCCAGAGACGCAACATCTCATGGCGCTCGGCCGCGGCAGAGCCTCTTGCCGAAAAGGCAAACGTCCGGCTCCTTCTCCCACAAGGCAGGGCCCAGCCCTGAAAGCTCTTGCTGCTCTTCACGGAGCCTTGGCATCCTATTTACAGGCACAACAGTAGTGGGGATCTGTGCTTTCCCAGAGACGCAACATCTCATGGCGCTCGGCCGCGGCAGACCCTCTTGCCGAAAAGGCAAACGTCCAGCTCCTTCTCCCACAAGGAAGGGCCCAGCCCTGAAAGCTCTTGCTGCTCTTCACGGTGCCTTGGCGCCCTATCTACAGGCACAACAGCAGTGGGCATCTGTGCTTTCCCAGAGACGCAACATCTCATGGCGCTCGGCCGCGGCAGAGCCTCTTGCCGAAAAGGCAAACGTCCGGCTCCTTCTCCCACAAGGAAGGGCCCAGCCCTGAAAGCTCTTGCTGCTCTTCACGGTGCCTTGGCGCCCTATCTCCAGGCACAGCAGCACTGGGGATCTGTGCTTTCCCAGAGACGCAACATCTCATGGCGCTCGGCCGCGGCAGAGCCTCTTGCCGAAAAGGCAAACGTCCGGCTCCTTCTCCCACAAGGAAGGGCCCAGCCCTGAAAGCTCTTGCTGCTCTTCACCTACCCTTGGAACCCTATCTACAGGCACCACAGCAGTGGGGATCTGTGCTTTCCCAGAGACGCAACATCTCATGGCGCTCGGCCGCGGCAGAGCCTCTTGCCGAAAAGGCAAACGTCCGGCTCCTTCTGCCACAAGGCAGGGCCCAGCCCTGAAAGCTCTTGCTGCTCTTCACGGTGCCTTGGCGCCCTATCTACAGGCACAACAGTAGTGGGGATCTGTGCTTTCGCAGAGACGCAACATCTCATGGCGCTCGGCCGCGGCAGAGCCTCTTGCCGAAAAGGCAAACGTCCGGCTCCTTCTCCCACGAGGAAGGGCCCAGCCCTGTAAGCTCTTGCTGCTCTTCACGGTGCCTTGGCGCCCTATCTCCAGGCACAGCAGCACTGGGGATCTGTGCTTTCCCAGAGACGCAACATCTCATGGCGCTCGGCCGCGGCAGAGCCTCTTGCCGAAAAGGCAAACGTCCGGCTCTTTCTCCCACAAGGAAGGGCCCAGCCCTGAAAGCTCTTGCTGCTCTTCACCTACCCTTGGAACCCTATCTACAGGCACAACAGCAGTGGGGATCTGTGCTTTCCCAGAGACGCAACATCTCATGGCGCTCGGCCGCGGCAGAGCCTCTTGCCGAAAAGGCAAACGTCCGGCTCCTTCTCCCACAAGGCAGGGCGCAGCCCTGAAAGCTCTTGCTGCTCTTCACGGTGCCTTGGCGCCCTATCTACAGGCACAGCAGCAGTGGGGATCTGTGCTTTCCCAGAGACGCAACATCTCATGGCGCTCGGCCGCGGCAGAGCCTCTTGCCGAAAAGGCAAACGTCCGGCTCCTTCTCCCACAAGGAAGGGCCCAGCCCTGAAAGCTCTTGCTGCTCTTCACCTACCCTTGGAACCCTATCTACAGGCACCACAGCAGTGGGGATCTGTGCTTTCCCAGAGACGCAACATCTCATGGCGCTCGGCCGCGGCAGAGCCTCTTGCCGAAAAGGCAAACGTCCGGCTCCTTCTCCCACAAGGAAGGGCCCAGCCCTGAAAGCTCTTGCTGCTCTTCACGGTGCCTTGGCGCTCTATCTACAGGCACAACAGTAGTGGGGATCTGTGCTTTCGCAGAGACGCAACATCTCATGGCGCTCGGCCGCGGCAGAGCCTCTTGCCGAAAAGGCAAACGTCCGGCTCCTTCTCCCACGAGGAAGGGCCCAGCCCTGTAAGCTCTTGCTGCTCTTCACGGTGCCTTGGCGCCCTATCTCCAGGCACAGCAGCAGTGGGGATCTGTGCTTTCCCAGAGACGCAACATCTCATGGCGCTCGGCCGCGGCAGAGCCTCTTGCCGAAAAGGCAAACGTCCGGCTCCTTCTCCCACAAGGCAGGGCCCAGCCCTGAAAGCTCTTGCTGCTCTTCACGGAGCCTTGGCATCCTATTTACAGGCACAACAGTAGTGGGGATCTGTGCTTTCCCAGACACGCAACATCTCATGGCGCTCGGCCGCGGCAGAGCCTCTTGCCGAAAAGGCAAACGTCCGGCTCCTTCTCCCACAAGGCAGGGCCCAGCCCTGAAAGCTCTTGCTGCTCTTCACGGTGCCTTGGCGCCCTATCTACAGGCACAGCAGCAGTGGGGATCTGTGCTTTCCCAGAGACGCAACATCTCATGGCGCTCGGCCGCGGCAGAGCCTCTTGCCGAAAAGGCAAACGTCCGGCTCCTTCTCCCACAAGGCAGGGCCCAGACCTGAAAGCTCTTGCTGCTCTTCACCTACCCTTGGAACCCTATCTACAGGCACCACAGCAGTGGGGATCTGTGCTTTCCCAGAGACGCAACATCTCATGGCGCTCGGCCGCGGCAGAGCCTCTTGCCGAAAAGGCAAACGTCCGGCTCCTTCTCCCACAAGGAAGGGCCCAGCCCTGAAAGCTCTTGCTGCTCTTCACGGTGCCTTGGCGCTCTATCTACAGGCACAACAGTAGTGGGGATCTGTGCTTTCCCAGAGACGCAACATCTCATGGCGCTCGGCCGCGGCAGAGCCTCTTGCCGAAAAGGCAAACGTCCGGCTCCTTCTCCCACGAGGAAGGGCCCAGCCCTGTAAGCTCTTGGTGCTCTTCACGGTGCCTTGGCGCCCTATCTCCAGGCACAGCAGCACTGGGGCTCTGTGCTTTCCCAGAGACGCAACATCTCATGGCGCTCGGCCGCGGCAGAGCCTCTTGCCGAAAAGGCAAACGTCCGGCTCCTTCTCCCACAAGGAAGGGCCCAGCCCTGAAAGCTCTTGCTGCTCTTCACCTACCCTTGGCTCCCTACCTACAGGCACAACAGCACTGGGGATCTGTGCTTTCCAGAGACGCAACATCTCATGGCGCTCAGCCGCGGCAGAGCCTCTTGCTGAAAAGGCAAACGTCCAGCTCCTTCTACCACAAGGAAGGGCCCAGCCCTGAAAGCTCTTGCTGCTCTTCACGGTGCCTTGGCGCCCTATCTCCAGGCACAGCAGCACTGGGGATCTGTGCTTTCCCAGAGACGCAACATCTCATGGCGCTCGGCCGCGGCAGAGCCTCTTGCCGAAAAGGCAAACGTCCGGCTCTTTCTCCCACAAGGAAGGGCCCAGCCCTGAAAGCTCTTGCTGCTCTTCACGGTGCCTTGGCGCCCTATCTACAGGCACAACAGCAGTGGGGCTCTGTGCTTTCCCAGAGACGCAACATCTCATGGCGCTCGGCCGCGGCAGAGCCTCTTGCCGAAAAGGCAAACGTCCGGCTCCTTCTCCCACAAGGCAGGGCCCAGCCTGAAAGCTCTTGCTGCTCTTCACGGAGCCTTGGCATCCTATTTACAGGCACAACAGTAGTGGGGATCTGTGCTTTCCCAGAGACGCAACATCTCATGGCGCTCGGCCGCGGCAGAGCCTCTTGCCGAAAAGGCAAACGTCCAGCTCCTTCTCCCACAAGGAAGGGCCCAGCCCTGTAAGCTCTTGCTGCTCTTCACGGTGCCTTGGCGCCCTATCTCCAGGCACAGCAGCACTGGGGATCTGTGCTTTCCCAGAGACGCAACATCTCATGGCGCTCGGCCGCGGCAGAGCCTCTTGCCGAAAAGGCAAACGTCCGGCTCCTTCTCCCACAAGGAAGGGCCCAGCCCTGAAAGCTCTTGCTGCTCTTCACCTACCCTTGGAACCCTATCTACAGGCACAACAGCAGTGGGGATCTGTGCTTTCCCAGAGACGCAACATCTCATGGCGCTCGGCCGCGGCAGAGCCTCTTGCCGAAAAGGCAAACGTCCAGCTCCTTCTCCCACAAGGCAGGGCCCAGCCCTGAAAGCTCTTGCTGCTCTTCACGGTGCCTTGGCACCCTATCTACGGGCACCACAGCAGTGGGGATCTGTGCTTTCCCAGAGACGCAACATCTCATGGCGCTCGGCCGCGGCAGAGCCTCTTGCCGAAAAGGCAAACGTCCGGCTCCTTCTCCCACAAGGAAGGGCCCAGCCCTGAAAGCTCTTGCTGCTCTTCACGGTGCCTTGGCACCCTATTTACAGGCACAACAGCAGTGGGGATCTGTGCTTTCCCAGAGACGCAACATCTCATGGCGCTCGGCCGCGGCAGAGCCTCTTGCCCAAAAGGCAAACGTCCGGCTCCTTCTCCCACAAGGCAGGGCCCAGCCCTGAAAGCTCTTGCTGCTCTTCACCTACCCTTGGCGCCCTATCTACAGGCACAACAGCAGTGGGGATCTGTGCTTTCCCAGAGACTCAACATCTCATGGCGCTCGGCCGCGGCAGAGCCTCTTGCCGAAAAGGCAAACGTCCGGCTCCTTCTCCCACAAGGAAGGGCCCAGCCCTGAAAGCTCTTGCTGCTCTTCACGGTGCCTTGGCGCCCTATCTACAGGCACCACAGCAGTGGGGCTCTGTGCTTTCCCAGAGACGCAACATCTCATGGCGCTCGGCCGCGGCAGAGCCTCTTGCCGAAAAGGCAAACGTCCGGCTCCTTCTCCCACAAGGAAGGGCCCAGCCCTGAAAGCTCTTGCTGCTCTTCACCTACCCTTGGAACCCTATCTACAGGCACCACAGCAGTGGGGCTCTGTGCTTTCCCAGAGACGCAACATCTCATGGCGCTCGGCCGCGGCAGAGCCTCTTGCCGAAAAGGCAAACGTCCGGCTCCTTCTCCCACAAGGAAGGGCCCAGCCCTGAAAGCTCTTGCTGCTCTTCACCTACCCTTGGAACCCTATCTACAGGCACCACAGCAGTGGGGCTCTGTGCTTTCCCAGAGACGCAACATCTCATGGCGCTCGGCCGCGGCAGAGCCTCTTGCCGAAAAGGCAAACGTCCGGCTCCTTCTCCCACGAGGAAGGGCCCAGCCCTGTAAGCTCTTGCTGCTCTTCACGGTGCCTTGGCGCCCTATCTCCAGGCACAGCAGCACTGGGGATCTGTGCTTTCCAGAGACGCAACATCTCATGGCGCTCGGCCGCGGCAGAGCCTCTTGCCGAAAAGGCAAATATCCGGCTCCTTCTCCCACAAGGAAGGGCCCAGCCCTGAAAGCTCTTGCTGCTCTTCACCTACCCTTGGAACCCTATCTACAGGCACAACAGCAGTGGGGATCTGTGCTTTCCCAGAGACGCAACATCTCATGGCGCTCGGCCGCGGCAGAGCCTCTTGCCGAAAAGGCAAACGTCCAGCTCCTTCTACCACAAGGCAGGGCCCAGCCCTGAAAGCTCTTGCTGCTCTTCACGGTGCCTTGGCACCCTATCTACAGGCACCACAGCAGTGGGGATCTGTGCTTTCCCAGAGACGCAACATCTCATGGCGCTCGGCCGCGGCAGAGCCTCTTGCCGAAAAGGCAAACATCCGGCTCCTTCTCCCACAAGGAAGGGCCCAGCCCTGAAAGCTCTTGCTGCTCTTCACGGTGCCTTGGCACCCTATTTACAGGCACAACAGCAGTGGGGATCTGTGCTTTCCCAGAGACGCAACATCTCATGGCGCTCGGCCGCGGCAGAGCCTCTTGCCGAAAAGGCAAACGTCCGGCTCCTTCTCCCACAAGGCAGGGCCCAGCCCTGAAAGCTCTTGCTGCTCTTCACCTACCCTTGGCGCCCTATCTACAGGCACAACAGCAGTGGGGATCTGTGCTTTCCCAGAGACGCAACATCTCATGGCGCTCGGCCGCGGCAGAGCCTCTTGCCGAAAAGGCAAACGTCCGGCTCCTTCTCCCACAAGGAAGGGCCCAGCCCTGAAAGCTCTTGCTGCTCTTCACGGTGCCTTCCTATCTACAGGCACCACAGCAGTGGGGCTCTGTGCTTTCCCAGAGACGCAACATCTCATGGCGCTCGGCCGCGGCAGAGCCTCTTGCCGAAAAGGCAAACGTCCGGCTCCTTCTCCCACAAGGAAGGGCCCAGCCCTGAAAGCTCTTGCTGCTCTTCACCTACCCTTGGAACCCTATCTACAGGCACCACAGCAGTGGGGCTCTGTGCTTTCCCAGAGACGCAACATCTCATGGCGCTCGGCCGCGCAGAGCCTCTTGCCGAAAAGGCAAACGTCCGGCTCCTTCTCCCACGAGGAAGGGCCCAGCCCTGAAAGCTCTTGCTGCTCTTCACCTACCCTTGGCACCCCTATCTACAGGCACAGCAGCACTGGGGATCTGTGCTTTCCCAGAGACGCAACATCTCATGGCGCTCGGCCCGCGACAGAGCCTCTTGCCGAAAAGGCAAACGTCCGGCTCCTTCTCCCACAAGGAAGGGCCCAGCCCTGAAAGCTCTTGCTGCTCTTCACGGTGCCTTGGCGCCCTATCTACAGGCACCACAGCAGTGGGGCTCTGTGCTTTCCCAGAGACGCAACATCTCATGGCGCTCGGCCGCGGCAGAGCCTCTTGCCGAAAAGGCAAACGTCCGGCTCCTTCTCCCACAAGGAAGGGCCCAGCCCTGAAAGCTCTTGCTGCTCTTCACCTACCCTTGGAACCCTATCTACAGGCACCACAGCAGTGGGGCTCTGTGCTTTCCCAGAGACGCAACATCTCATGGCGCTCGGCCGCGGCAGAGCCTCTTGCCGAAAAGGCAAACGTCCGGCTCCTTCTCCCACAAGGAAGGGCCCAGCCCTGAAAGCTCTTGCTGCTCTTCACCTACCCTTGGAACCCTATCTACAGGCACCACAGCAGTGGGGCTCTGTGCTTTCCCAGAGACGCAACATCTCATGGCGCTCGGCCGCGGCAGAGCCTCTTGCCGAAAAGGCAAACGTCCGGCTCCTTCTCCCACGAGGAAGGGCCCAGCCCTGTAAGCTCTTGCTGCCTCTTCACGGTGCCTTGGCGCCCTATCTCCAGGCACAGCAGCACTGGGGATCTGTGCTTTCCAGAGACGCAACATCTCATGGCGCTCGGCCGCGGCAGAGCCTCTTGCCGAAAAGGCAAATATCCGGCTCCTTCTCCCACAAGGAAGGGCCCAGCCCTGAAAGCTCTTGCTGCTCTTCACCTACCCTTGGAACCCTATCTACAGGCACAACAGCAGTGGGGATCTGTGCTTTCCCAGAGACGCAACATCTCATGGCGCTCGGCCGCGGCAGAGCCTCTTGCCGAAAAGGCAAACGTCCAGCTCCTTCTACCACAAGGCAGGGCCCAGCCCTGAAAGCTCTTGCTGCTCTTCACGGTGCCTTGGCACCCTATCTACAGGCACCACAGCAGTGGGGATCTGTGCTTTCCCAGAGACGCAACATCTCATGGCGCTCGGCCGCGGCAGAGCCTCTTGCCGAAAAGGCAAACATCCGGCTCCTTCTCCCACAAGGAAGGGCCCAGCCCTGAAAGCTCTTGCTGCTCTTCACGGTGCCTTGGCACCCTATTTACAGGCACAACAGCAGTGGGGGATCTGTGCTTTCCCAGAGACGCAACATCTCATGGCGCTCGGCCGCGGCAGAGCCTCTTGCCGAAAAGGCAAACGTCCGGCTCCTTCTCCCACAAGGAAGGGCCAGCCCTGAAAGCTCTTGCTGCTCTTCACCTACCCTTGGCGCCCTATCTACAGGCACAACAGCAGTGGGGATCTGTGCTTTCCCAGAGACGCAACATCTCATGGCGCTCGGCCGCGGCAGAGCCTCTTGCCGAAAAGGCAAACGGTCCGGCTCCTTCTCCCACAAGGAAGGGCCCAGCCCTGAAAGCTCTTGCTGCTCTTCACGGTGCCTTGGCGCCCTATCTACAGGCACCACAGCAGTGGGGCTCTTGTGCTTTCCCAGAGACGCAACATCTCATGGCGCTCGGCCGCGGCAGAGCCTCTTGCCGAAAAGGCAAACGTCCGGCTCCTTCTCCCACAAGGAAGGGCCCAGCCCTGAAAGCTCTTGCTGCTCTTCACCTACCCTTGGAACCCTATCTACAGGCACCACAGCAGTGGGGCTCTGTGCTTTCCCAGAGACGCAACATCTCATGGCGCTCGGCCGCGGCAGAGCCTCTTGCGAAAAGGCAAACGTCCGGCTCCTTCTCCCACGAGGAAGGGCCCAGCCCTGTAAGCTCTTGCTGCTCTTCACCTACCCTTGGCACCCTATCTACAGGCACAGCAGCACTGGGGATCTGTGCTTTCCCAGAGACGCAACATCTCATGGCGCTCGGCCGCGACAGAGCCTCATGCCGAAAAGGCAAACGTCCGGCTCCTTCTCCCAGAAGGAAGGGCCCAGCCCTGAAAGCTGTTGCTGCTCTTCACGGTGCCCTGGCGCCCTATCTACAGGCACCACAGCAGTGGGGATCTGTGCTTTCCCAGAGACGCAACATCTCATGGCGCTCGTCCGCGGCAGAGCCTCTTGCCGAAAAGGCAAACGTCCGGCTCCTTCTCCCACAAGGAAGGGCCCAGCCCTGAAAGCTCTTGCTGCTCTTCACCTACCCTTGGAACCCTATCTACAGACACCACAGCAGTGGGGCTCTCTGCTTTCCCAGAGACGCAACATCTCATGGCGCTCGGCCGCGCAGAGCCTCTTGCCGAAAAGGCAAACGTCCGGCTCCTTCTCCCACAAGGAATGGCCCAGCCCTGAAAGCTCTTGCTGCTCTTCACCTACCCTTGGCTCCCTACCTACAGGCACAACAGCACTGGGGATCTGTGCTTTCCAGGAGACACAACATCTCATGGCGCTCGCCGCGGCAGAGCCTCTTGCTGAAAAGGCAAACGTCCAGCTCCTTCTACCACAAGGAAGGGCCCAGCCCTGAAAGCTCTTGCTGCTCTTCACGGTGCCTTGGGCGCCCTATCTCCAGGCACAGCAGCACTGGGGATCTGTGCTTTCCCAGAGACGCAACATCTCATGGCGCTCGGCCGCGGCAGAGCCTCTTGCCGAAAAGGCAAACGTCCGGCTCCTTCTCCCACAAGGCAGGGCCCAGCCCTGAAAGCTCTTGCTGCTCGTCACCTACCCTTGGAAGCCTATCTCCAGGCACAGCAGAACTGGGGCTCTGTGCTTTCCCCAGAGACGCAACATCTCATGGCGCTCGGCCCGCGGCAGAGCCTCTTGCCGAAAAGGCAAACGTCCGGCTCCTTCTCCCACGAGGAAGGGCCCAGCCCTGTAAGCTCTTGCTGCTCTTCATGGTGCCTTGGCGCCCTATCTCCAGGCACAGCAGCAATGGGGATCTGTGCTTTCCCAGAGACGCAACATCTCATGGCGCTCGGCCGCGACAGAGCCTCTTGCCGAAAAGGCAAACGTCCGGCTCCTTCTCCCACAAGGAAGGGCCCAGCCCTGAAAGCTGTTGCTGCTCTTTACGGTGCCTTGGCACCCTATCTACGGGCACAACAGCAGTGGGGATCTGTGCTTTCCCAGAGACGCAACATCTCATGGCGCTCGGCCGCGGCAGAGCCTCTTGCCGAAAAGGCAAACGTCCGGCTCCTTCTCCCACAAGGAAGGGCCCAGCCCTGAAAGCTCTTGCTGCTCTTCACCTACCCTTGGAACCCTATCTACAGGCACAACAGCAGTGGGGCTCTGTGCTTTCCCAGAGACGCAACATCTCATGGCGCTCGGCCGCAGCAGAGCCTCTTGCCGAAAAGGCAAACGTCCGGCTCCTTCTACCACAAGGAAGGGCCCAGCCCTGAAAGCTCTTGCTGCTCTTCACGGTGCCTTGGCGCCCTATCTCCAGGCACAACAGCAGTGGGGATCTGTGCTTTCCCAGAGACGCAACATCTCATGGCGCTCGGCCGCGGCAGAGCCTCTTGCCGAAAAGGCAAACGTCCGGCTCCTTCTCCCACAAGGAAGGGCCCAGCCCTGAAAGCTCTTGCTGCTCTTCACCTACCCTTGGAACCCTATCTACAGGCACAACAGCAGTGGGGATCTGTGCTTTCCCAGAGACGCAACATCTCATGGCGCTCGGCCGCGGCAGAGCCTCTTGCCGAAAAGGCAAACGTCCAGCTCCTTCTCCCACAAGGAAGGGCCCAGCCCTGAAAGCTCTTGCTGCTCTTCACGGTGCCTTGGCACCCTATCTACGGGCACCACAGCAGTGGGGATCTGTGCTTTCCCAGAGACGCAACATCTCATGGCGCTCGGCCGCGGCAGAGCCTCTTGCCGAAAAGGCAAACGTCCGGCTCCTTCTCCCACAAGGAAGGGCCCAGCCCTGAAAGCTCTTGCTGCTCTTCACGGTGCCTTGGCGCTCTATCTACAGGCACAACAGTAGTGGGGATCTGTGCTTTCCCAGAGACGCAACATCTCATGGCGCTCGGCCGCGGCAGAGCCTCTTGCCGAAAAGGCAAACGTCCGGCTCCTTCTCCCACGAGGAAGGGCCCAGCCCTGTAAGCTCTTGGTGCTCTTCACGGTGCCTTGGCGCCCTATCTCCAGGCACAGCAGCACTGGGGATTTGTGCTTTCCCAGAGACGCAACATCTCATGGCGCTCGGCCGCGGCAGAGCCTCTTGCCGAAAAGGCAAACGTCCGGCTCCTTCTCCCACAAGGAAGGGCCCAGCCCTGAAAGCTCTTGCTGCTCTTCACCTACCCTTGGCTCCCTACCTACAGGCACAACAGCAGTGGGGATCTGTGCTTTCCAGAGACGCATCATCTCATGGCGCTCAGCCGCGGCAGAGCCTCTTGCTGAAAAGGCAAACGTCCAGCTCCTTCTACCACAAGGAAGGGCCCAGCCCTGAAAGCTCTTGCTGCTCTTCACGGTGCCTTGGCGCCCTATCTCCAGGCACAGCAGCACTGGGGATCTGTGCTTTCCCAGAGACGCAACATCTCATGGCGCTCGGCCGCGGCAGAGCCTCTTGCCGAAAAGGCAAACGTCCGGCTCTTTCTCCCACAAGGAAGGGCCCAGCCCTGAAAGCTCTTGCTGCTCTTCACCTACCCTTGGAACCCTATCTACAGGCACAACAGCAGTGGGGCTCTGTGCTTTCCCAGAGACGCAACATCTCATGGCGCTCGGCCGCGGCAGAGCCTCTTGCCGAAAAGGCAAACGTCCGGCTCCTTCTCCCACAAGGAAGGGCCCAGCCCTGAAAGCTCTTGCTGCTCTTCACGGAGCCTTGGCATCCTATTTACAGGCACAACAGTAGTGGGGATCTGTGCTTTCCCAGAGACGCAACATCTCATGGCGCTCGGCCGCGGCAGAGCCTCTTGCCGAAAAGGCAAACGTCCAGCTCCTTCTCCCACAAGGAAGGGCCCAGCCCTGAAAGCTCTTGCTGCTCTTCACGGTGCCTTGGCGCCCTATCTACAGGCACAGCAGCACTGGGGATCTGTGCTTTCCCAGAGACGCAACATCTCATGGCGCTCGGCCGCGGCAGAGCCTCTTGCCGAAAAGGCAAACGTCCGGCTCCTTCTCCCACAAGGAAGGGCCCAGCCCTGAAAGCTCTTGCTGCTCTTCACCTACCCTTGGAACCCTATCTACAGGCACCACAGCAGTGGGGCTCTGTGCTTTCCCAGAGACGCAACATCTCATGGCGCTCGGCCGCGGCAGAGCCTCTTGCCGAAAAGGCAAACGTCCGGCTCCTTCTCCCACGAGGAAGGGCCCAGCCCTGTAAGCTCTTGCTGCTCTTCACGGTGCCTTGGCGCCCTATCTCCAGGCACAGCAGCACTGGGGATCTGTGCTTTCCAGAGACGCAACATCTCATGGCGCTCGGCCGCGGCAGAGCCTCTTGCCGAAAAGGCAAATATCCGGCTCCTTCTCCCACAAGGAAGGGCCCAGCCCTGAAAGCTCTTGCTGCTCTTCACCTACCCTTGGAACCCTATCTACAGGCACAACAGCAGTGGGGATCTGTGCTTTCCCAGAGACGCAACATCTCATGGCGCTCGGCCGCGGCAGAGCCTCTTGCCGAAAAGGCAAACGTCCAGCTCCTTCTACCACAAGGCAGGGCCCAGCCCTGAAAGCTCTTGCTGCTCTTCACGGTGCCTTGGCACCCTATCTACGGGCACCACAGCAGTGGGGATCTGTGCTTTCCCAGAGACGCAACATCTCATGGCGCTCGGCCGCGGCAGAGCCTCTTGCCGAAAAGGCAAACGTCCGGCTCCTTCTCCCACAAGGAAGGGCCCAGCCCTGAAAGCTCTTGCTGCTCTTCACGGTGCCTTGGCACCCTATTTACAGGCACAACAGCAGTGGGGATCTGTGCTTTCCCAGAGACGCAACATCTCATGGCGCTCGGCCGCGGCAGAGCCTCTTGCCGAAAAGGCAAACGTCCGGCTCCTTCTCCCACAAGGCAGGGCCCAGCCCTGAAAGCTCTTGCTGCTCTTCACCTACACTTGGCGCCCTATCTACAGGCACAACAGCAGTGGGGATCTGTGCTTTCCCAGAGACGCAACATCTCATGGCGCTCGGCCGCGGCAGAGCCTCTTGCCGAAAAGGCAAACGTCCGGCTCCTTCTCCCACAAGGAAGGGCCCAGCCCTGAAAGCTCTTGCTGCTCTTCACGGTGCCTTGGCGCCCTATCTACAGGCACCACAGCAGTGGGGCTCTGTGCTTTCCCAGAGACGCAACATCTCATGGCGCTCGGCCGCGGCAGAGCCTCTTGCCGAAAAGGCAAACGTCCGGCTCCTTCTCCCACAAGGAAGGGCCCAGCCCTGAAAGCTCTTGCTGCTCTTCACCTACCCTTGGAACCCTATCTACAGGCACCACAGCAGTGGGGCTCTGTGCTTTCCCAGAGACGCAACATCTCATGGCGCTCGGCCGCGGCAGAGCCTCTTGCCGAAAAGGCAAACGTCCGGCTCCTTCTCCCACGAGGAAGGGCCCAGCCCTGTAAGCTCTTGCTGCTCTTCACCTACCCTTGGCACCCTATCTACAGGCACAGCAGCACTGGGGATCTGTGCTTTCCCAGAGACGCAACATCTCATGGCGCTCGGCCGCGGCAGAGCCTCTTGCCGAAAAGGCAAACGTCCGGCTCCTTCTCCCAGAAGGAAGGGCCCAGCCCTGAAAGCTCTTGCTGCTCTTCACGGTGCCCTGGCGCCCTATCTACAGGCACCACAGCAGTGGGGATCTGTGCTTTCCCAGAGACGCAACATCTCATGGCCCTCGTCCGCGGCAGAGCCTCTTGCCGAAAAGGCAAACGTCCGGCTCCTTCTCCCACAAGGAAGGGCCCAGCCCTGAAAGCTCTTGCTGCTCTTCACCTACCCTTGGAACCCTATCTACAGACACCACAGCAGTGGGGCTCTCTGCTTTCCCAGAGACGCAACATCTCATGGCGCTCGGCCGCGGCAGAGCCTCTTGCCGAAAAGGCAAACGTCCGGCTCCTTCTCCCACAAGGAAGGGCCCAGCCCTGAAAGCTCTTGCTGCTCTTCACCTACCCTTGGAACCCTATCTACAGGCACCACAGCAGTGGGGCTCTGTGCTTTCCCAGAGACGCAACATCTCATGGCGCTCGGCCGCGGCAGAGCCTCTTGCCGAAAAGGCAAACGTCCGGCTCCTTCTCCCACGAGGAAGGGCCCAGCCCTGTAAGCTCTTGCTGCTCTTCACGGTGCCTTGGCGCCCTATCTCCAGGCACAGCAGCACTGGGGATCTGTGCTTTCCAGAGACGCAACATCTCATGGCGCTCGGCCGCGGCAGAGCCTCTTGCCGAAAAGGCAAATATCCGGCTCCTTCTCCCACAAGGAAGGGCCCAGCCCTGAAAGCTCTTGCTGCTCTTCACCTACCCTTGGAACCCTATCTACAGGCACAACAGCAGTGGGGATCTGTGCTTTCCCAGAGACGCAACATCTCATGGCGCTCGGCCGCGGCAGAGCCTCTTGCCGAAAAGGCAAACGTCCAGCTCCTTCTACCACAAGGCAGGGCCCAGCCCTGAAAGCTCTTGCTGCTCTTCACGGTGCCTTGGCACCCTATCTACGGGCACCACAGCAGTGGGGATCTGTGCTTTCCCAGAGACGCAACATCTCATGGCGCTCGGCCGCGGCAGAGCCTCTTGCCGAAAAGGCAAACGTCCGGCTCCTTCTCCCACAAGGAAGGGCCCAGCCCTGAAAGCTCTTGCTGCTCTTCACGGTGCCTTGGCACCCTATTTACAGGCACAACAGCAGTGGGGATCTGTGCTTTCCCAGAGACGCAACATCTCATGGCGCTCGGCCGCGGCAGAGCCTCTTGCCGAAAAGGCAAACGTCCGGCTCCTTCTCCCACAAGGCAGGGCCCAGCCCTGAAAGCTCTTGCTGCTCTTCACCTACACTTGGCGCCCTATCTACAGGCACAACAGCAGTGGGGATCTGTGCTTTCCCAGAGACGCAACATCTCATGGCGCTCGGCCGCGGCAGAGCCTCTTGCCGAAAAGGCAAACGTCCGGCTCCTTCTCCCACAAGGAAGGGCCCAGCCCTGAAAGCTCTTGCTGCTCTTCACGGTGCCTTGGCGCCCTATCTACAGGCACCACAGCAGTGGGGCTCTGTGCTTTCCCAGAGACGCAACATCTCATGGCGCTCGGCCGCGGCAGAGCCTCTTGCCGAAAAGGCAAACGTCCGGCTCCTTCTCCCACAAGGAAGGGCCCAGCCCTGAAAGCTCTTGCTGCTCTTCACCTACCCTTGGAACCCTATCTACAGGCACCACAGCAGTGGGGCTCTGTGCTTTCCCAGAGACGCAACATCTCATGGCGCTCGGCCGCGGCAGAGCCTCTTGCCGAAAAGGCAAACGTCCGGCTCCTTCTCCCACGAGGAAGGGCCCAGCCCTGTAAGCTCTTGCTGCTCTTCACCTACCCTTGGCACCCTATCTACAGGCACAGCAGCACTGGGGATCTGTGCTTTCCCAGAGACGCAACATCTCATGGCGCTCGGCCGCGGCAGAGCCTCTTGCCGAAAAGGCAAACGTCCGGCTCCTTCTCCCAGAAGGAAGGGCCCAGCCCTGAAAGCTCTTGCTGCTCTTCACGGTGCCCTGGCGCCCTATCTACAGGCACCACAGCAGTGGGGATCTGTGCTTTCCCAGAGACGCAACATCTCATGGCCCTCGTCCGCGGCAGAGCCTCTTGCCGAAAAGGCAAACGTCCGGCTCCTTCTCCCACAAGGAAGGGCCCAGCCCTGAAAGCTCTTGCTGCTCTTCACCTACCCTTGGAACCCTATCTACAGACACCACAGCAGTGGGGCTCTCTGCTTTCCCAGAGACGCAACATCTCATGGCGCTCGGCCGCGGCAGAGCCTCTTGCCGAAAAGGCAAACGTCCGGCTCCTTCTCCCACAAGGAAGGGCCCAGCCCTGAAAGCTCTTGCTGCTCTTCACCTACCCTTGGCTCCCTACCTACAGGCACAACAGCACTGGGGATCTGTGCTTTCCAGAGACACAACATCTCATGGCGCTCGGCCGCGGCAGAGCCTCTTGCTGAAAAGGCAAACGTCCAGCTCCTTCTACCACAAGGAAGGGCCCAGCCCTGAAAGCTCTTGCTGCTCTTCACGGTGCCTTGGCGCCCTATCTCCAGGCACAGCAGCACTGGGGATCTGTGCTTTCCCAGAGACGCAACATCTCATGGCGCTCGGCCGCGACAGAGCCTCTTGCCGAAAAGGCAAACGTCCGGCTCCTTCTCCCACAAGGAAGGGCCCAGCCCTGAAAGCTGTTGCTGCTCTTTACGGTGCCTTGGCACCCTATCTACGGGCACAACAGCAGTGGGGATCTGTGCTTTCCCAGAGACGCAACATCTCATGGCGCTCGGCCGCGGCAGAGCCTCTTGCCGAAAAGGCAAACGTCCGGCTCCTTCTCCCACAAGGAAGGGCCCAGCCCTGAAAGCTCTTGCTGCTCTTCACCTACCCTTGGAACCCTATCTACAGGCACAACAGCAGTGGGGCTCTGTGCTTTCCCAGAGACGCAACATCTCATGGCGCTCGGCCGCAGCAGAGCCTCTTGCCGAAAAGGCAAACGTCCGGCTCCTTCTCCCACAAGGAAGGGCCCAGCCCTGAAAGCTCTTGCTGCTCTTCACGGTGCCTTGGCGCCCTATCTCCAGGCACAAAAGCAGTGGGGATCTGTGCTTTCCCAGAGACGCAACATCTCATGGCGCTCGGCCGCGGCAGAGCCTCTTGCCGAAAAGGCAAACGTCCGGCTCCTTCTACCACAAGGAAGGGCCCAGCCCTGAAAGCTCTTGCTGCTCTTCACCTACCCTTGGAACCCTATCTACAGGCACAACAGCAGTGGGGATCTGTGCTTTCCCAGAGACGCAACATCTCATGGCGCTCGGCCGCGGCAGAGCCTCTTGCCGAAAAGGCAAACGTCCAGCTCCTTCTCCCACAAGGAAGGGCCCAGCCCTGAAAGCTCTTGCTGCTCTTCACGGTGCCTTGGCACCCTATCTACGGGCACCACAGCAGTGGGGATCTGTGCTTTCCCAGAGACGCAACATCTCATGGCGCTCGGCCGCGGCAGAGCCTCTTGCCGAAAAGGCAAACGTCCAGCTCCTTCTCCCACAAGGAAGGGCCCAGCCCTGAAAGCTCTTGCTGCTCTTCACTTACCCTTGGAATCCTACCTACAGGCACAACAGCAGTGGGGATCTGTGCTTTCCAGAGACGCAACATCTCATGGCGCTCGGCCGCGGCAGAGCCTCTTGCTGAAAAGGCAAACGTCCAGCTCCTTCTCCCACAAGGAAGGGCCCAGCCCTGAAAGCTCTTGCTGCTCTTCACGGTGCCTTGGCGCCCTATCTACAGGCACAGCAGCACTGGGGATCTGTGCTTTCCCAGAGACGCAACATCTCATGGCGCTCGGCCGCGGCAGAGCCTCTTGCCGAAAAGGCAAACGTCCGGCTCCTTCTCCCACAAGGCAGGGCCCAGCCCTGAAACCTCTTGCTGCTCTTCACCTACCCTTGGAACCCTATCTACAGGCACCACAGCAGTGGGGATCTGTGCTTTCCCAGAGACGCAACATCTCATGGCGCTCGGCCGCGGCAGAGCCTCTTGCCGAAAAGGCAAACGTCCAGCTCCTTCTCCCACAAGGCAGGGCCCAGCCCTGAAAGCTCTTGCTGCTCTTCACGGTGCCTTGGCGCCCTATCTCCAGGCACAGCAGCACTGGGGATCTGTGCTTTCCCAGAGACGCAACATCTCATGGCGCTCGGCCGCGGCAGAGCCTCTTGCCGAAAAGGCAAACGTCCGGCTCCTTCTCCCACAAGGCAGGGCCCAGCCCTGAAAGCTCTTGCTGCTCTTCACCTACCCTTGGAACCCTATCTACAGGCACAACAGCAGTGGGGATCTGTGCTTTCCCAGAGACGCAACATCTTATGGCGCTCGGCCGCGGCAGAGCCTCTTGCCGAAAAGGCAAACGTCCGGCTCCTTCTCCCACAAGGAAGGGCCCAGCCCTGAAAGCTCTTGCTTCTCTTCACCTACCCTTGGCACCCTATCTACAGGCACAGCAGCACTGGGGATCTGTGCTTTCCCAGAGACGCAACATCTCATGGCGCTTGGCCGCGGCAGAGCCTCTTGCCGAAAAGGCAAACGTCCAGCTCCTTCTACCACAAGGAAGGGCCCAGCCCTGAAAGCTCTTGCTGCTCTTCACCTACCCTTGGCTCCCTACCTACAGGCACAACAGCAGTGGGGATCTGTGCTTTCCAGAGACGCAACATCTCATGGCGCTCGGCCGCGGCAGAGCCTCTTGCTGAAAAGGCAAACGTCCAGCTCCTTCTACCACAAGGAAGGGCCCAGCCCTGAAAGCTCTTGCTGCTCTTCACGGTGCCTTGGCGCCCTATCTCCAGGCACAGCAGCACTGGGGATCTGTGCTTTCCCAGAGACGCAACATCTCATGGCGCTCGGCCGCGGCAGAGCCTCTTGCCGAAAAGGCAAACGTCCGGCTCCTTCTCCCACAAGGCAGGGCCCAGCCCTGAAAGCTCTTGCTGCTCGTCACCTACCCTTGGAAGCCTATCTCCAGGCACAGCAGCACTGGGGCTCTGTGCTTTCCCAGAGACGCAACATCTCATGGCGCTCGGCCGCGGCAGAGCCTCTTGCCGAAAAGGCAAACGTCCGGCTCCTTCTCCCACGAGGAAGGGCCCAGCCCTGTAAGCTCTTGCTGCTCTTCATGGTGCCTTGGCGCCCTATCTCCAGGCACAGCAGCAATGGGGATCTGTGCTTTCCCAGAGACGCAACATCTCATGGCGCTCGGCCGCGACAGAGCCTCTTGCCGAAAAGGCAAACGTCCGGCTCCTTCTCCCACAAGGAAGGGCCCAGCCCTGAAAGCTGTTGCTGCTCTTTACGGTGCCTTGGCACCCTATCTACGGGCACAACAGCAGTGGGGATCTGTGCTTTCCCAGAGACGCAACATCTCATGGCGCTCGGCCGCGGCAGAGCCTCTTGCCGAAAAGGCAAACGTCCGGCTCCTTCTCCCACAAGGAAGGGCCCAGCCCTGAAAGCTCTTGCTGCTCTTCACCTACCCTTGGAACCCTATCTACAGGCACAACAGCAGTGGGGCTCTGTGCTTTCCCAGAGACGCAACATCTCATGGCGCTCGGCCGCAGCAGAGCCTCTTGCCGAAAAGGCAAACGTCCGGCTCCTTCTACCACAAGAAAGGGCCCAGCCCTGAAAGCTCTTGCTGCTCTTCACGGTGCCTTGGCGCCCTATCTCCAGGCACAACAGCAGTGGGGATCTGTGCTTTCCCAGAGACGCAACATCTCATGGCGCTCGGCCGCGGCAGAGCCTCTTGCTGAAAAGGCAAACGTCCGGCTCCTTCTACCACAAGGAAGGGCCCAGCCCTGAAAGCTCTTGCTGCTCTTCACGGTGCCTTGGCGCCCTATCTCCAGACACAGCAGCACTGGGGATCTGTGCTTTCCCAGAGACGCAACATCTCACGGCGCTCGGCCGCGGCAGAGCCTCTTGCCGAAAAGGCAAACGTCCGGCTCCTTCTCCCACAAGGCAGGGCCCAGCCCTGAAAGCTCTTGCTGCTCTTCACCTACCCTTGGAACCCTATCTACAGGCACCACAGCAGTGGGGATCTGTGCTTTCCCAGAGACGCAACATCTCATGGCGCTCGGCCGCGGCAGAGCCTCTTGCCGAAAAGGCAAACGTCCGGCTCCTTCTCCCACAAGGCAGGGCCCAGCCCTGAAAGCTCTTGCTGCTCTTCACGGAGCCTTGGCATCCTATTTACAGGCACAACAGTAGTGGGGATCTGTGCTTTCCCAGAGACGCAACATCTCATGGCGCTCGGCCGCGGCAGAGCCTCTTGCTGAAAAGGCAAACGTCCAGCTCCTTCTCCCACAAGGAAGGGCCCAGCCCTGAAAGCTCTTGCTGCTCTTCACGGTGCCTTGGCGCCCTATCTACAGGCACAGCAGCAGTGGGGATCTGTGCTTTCCCAGAGACGCAACATCTCATGGCGCTCGGCCGCGGCAGAGCCTCTTGCCGAAAAGGCAAACGTCCGGCTCCTTCTCCCACAAGGCAGGGCCCAGCCCTGAAAGCTCTTGCTGCTCTTCACCTACCCTTGGAACCCTATCTACAGGCACCACAGCAGTGGGGATCTGTGCTTTCCCAGAGACGCAACATCTCATGGCGCTCGGCCGCGGCAGAGCCTCTTGCCGAAAAGGCAAACGTCCGGCTCCTTCTCCCACGAGGAAGGGCCCAGCCCTGTAAGCTCTTGCTGCTCTTCACGGTGCCTTGGCGCCCTATCTCCAGGCACAGCAGCACTGGGGATCTGTGCTTTCCCAGAGATGCAACATCTCATGGCGCTCGGCCGCGGCAGAGCCTCTTGCCGAAAAGGCAAACGTCCAGCTCCTTCTCCCACAAGGAAGGGCCCAGCCCTGTAAGCTCTTGCTGCTCTTCACGGTGCCTTGGCGCCCTATCTCCAGGCACAGCAGCAGTGGGGATCTGTGCTTTCCCAGAGACGCAACATCTCATGGCGCTCGGCCGCGGCAGAGCCTCTTGCCGAAAAGGCAAACGTCCGGCTCCTTCTCCCACAAGGAAGGGCCCAGCCCTGAAAGCTCTTGCTGCTCTTCACCTACCCTTGGCTCCCTACCTACAGGCACAACAGCAGTGGGGATCTGTGCTTTCCCAGAGACGCAACATCTCATGGCGCTCGGCCGCGGCAGAGCCTCTTGCCGAAAAGGCAAACGTCCAGCTCCTTCTCCCACAAGGCAGGGCCCAGCCCTGAAAGATCTTGCTGCTCTTCACGGTGCCTTGGCGCCCTATCTACAGGCACAGCAGCACTGGGGATCTGTGCTTTCCCAGAGACGCAACATCTCATGGCGCTCGGCCGCGGCAGAGCCTCTTGCCGAAAAGGCAAACGTCCGGCTCCTTCTCCCACAAGGCAGGGCCCAGCCCTGAAAGCTCTTGCTGCTCTTCACCTACCCTTGGAACCCTACCTACAGGCACAACAGCAGTGGGGATCTGTGCTTTCCAGAGACGCAACATCTCATGGCGCTCGGCCGCGGCAGAGCCTCTTGCTGAAAAGGCAAACGTCCAGCTCCTTCTCCCACAAGGAAGGGCCCAGCCCTGAAAGCTCTTGCTGCTCTTCACGGTGCCTTGGCGCCCTATCTACAGGCACAGCAGCACTGGGGATCTGTGCTTTCCCAGAGACGCAACATCTCATGGCGCTCGGCCGCGGCAGAGCCTCTTGCCGAAAAGGCAAACGTCCGGCTCCTTCTCCCACAAGGCAGGGCCCAGCCCTGAAAGCTCTTGCTGCTCTTCACCTACCCTTGGAACCCTATCTACAGGCACCACAGCAGTGGGGATCTGTGCTTTCCCAGAGACGCAACATCTCATGGCGCTCGGCCGCGGCAGAGCCTCTTGCCGAAAAGGCAAACGTCCAGCTCCTTCTCCCACAAGGCAGGGCCCAGCCCTGAAAGCTCTTGCTGCTCTTCACGGTGCCTTGGCGCCCTATCTACAGGCACAGCAGCAGTGGGGATCTGTGCTTTCCCAGAGACGCAACATCTCATGGCGCTCGGCCGCGGCAGAGCCTCTTGCCGAAAAGGCAAACGTCCGGCTCCTTCTCCCACAAGGCAGGGCCCAGCCCTGAAAGCTCTTGCTGCTCTTCACGGTGCCTTGGCGCCCTATCTACAGGCACAGCAGCACTGGGGATCTGTGCTTTCCCAGAGACGCAACATCTCATGGCGCTCGGCCGCGGCAGAGCCTCTTGCCGAAAAGGCAAACGTCCGGCTCCTTCTCCCACAAGGCAGGGCCCAGCCCTGAAAGCTCTTGCTGCTCTTCACCTACCCTTGGAACCCTACCTACAGGCACAACAGCAGTGGGGATCTGTGCTTTCCAGAGACGCAACATCTCATGGCGCTCGGCCGCGGCAGAGCCTCTTACTGAAAAGGCAAACGTCCAGCTCCTTCTCCCACAAGGAAGGGCCCAGCCCTGAAAGCTCTTGCTGCTCTTCACGGTGCCTTGGCGCCCTATCTACAGGCACAGCAGCACTGGGGATCTGTGCTTTCCCAGAGACGCAACATCTCATGGCGCTCGGCCGCGGCAGAGCCTCTTGCCGAAAAGGCAAACGTCCGGCTCCTTCTCCCACAAGGCAGGGCCCAGCCCTGAAAGCTCTTGCTGCTCTTCACCTACCCTTGGAACCCTATCTACAGGCACCACAGCAGTGGGGATCTGTGCTTTCCAGAGACGCAACATCTCATGGCGCTCGGCCGCGGCAGAGCCTCTTGCTGAAAAGGCAAACGTCCAGCTCCTTCTCCCACAAGGAAGGGCCCAGCCCTGAAAGCTCTTGCTGCTCTTCACGGTGCCTTGGCGCCCTATCTACAGGCACAGCAGCACTGGGGATCTGTGCTTTCCCAGAGACGCAACATCTCATGGCGCTCGGCCGCGGCAGAGCCTCTTGCCGAAAAGGCAAACGTCCGGCTCCTTCTCCCACAAGGCAGGGCCCAGCCCTGAAAGCTCTTGCTGCTCTTCACCTACCCTTGGAACCCTATCTACAGGCACCACAGCAGTGGGGATCTGTGCTTTCCCAGAGACGCAACATCTCATGGCGCTCGGCCGCGGCAGAGCCTCTTGCCGAAAAGGCAAACGTCCAGCTCCTTCTCCCACAAGGCAGGGCCCAGCCCTGAAAGCTCTTGCTGCTCTTCACGGTGCCTTGGCGCCCTATCTCCAGGCACAGCAGCACTGGGGATCTGTGCTTTCCCAGAGACGCAACATCTCATGGCGCTCGGCCGCGGCAGAGCCTCTTGCCGAAAAGGCAAACGTCCGGCTCCTTCTCCCACAAGGCAGGGCCCAGCCCTGAAAGCTCTTGCTGCTCTTCACCTACCCTTGGAACCCTATCTACAGGCACAACAGCAGTGGGGCTCTGTGCTTTCCCAGAGACGCAACATCTTATGGCGCTCGGCCGCGGCAGAGCCTCTTGCCGAAAAGGCAAACGTCCGGCTCCTTCTCCCACAAGGAAGGGCCCAGCCCTGAAAGCTCTTGCTTCTCTTCACCTACCCTTGGCACCCTATCTACAGGCACAGCAGCACTGGGGATCTGTGCTTTCCCAGAGACGCAACATCTCATGGCGCTTGGCCGCGGCAGAGCCTCTTGCCGAAAAGGCAAACGTCCGGCTCCTTCTCCCAGAAGGAAGGGCCCAGCCCTGAAAGCTCTTGCTGCTCTTTACGGTGACTTGGCACCCTATCTACGGGCACAACAGCAGTGGGGATCTGTGCTTTCCCAGAGACGCAACATCTCATGGCGCTCGGCCGCGGCAGAGCCTCTTGCCGAAAAGGCAAACGTCCGGCTCCTTCTCCCACAAGGAAGGGCCCAGCCCTGAAAGCTCTTGCTGCTCTTCACCTACCCTTGGAACCCTATCTACAGGCACAACAGCAGTGGGGCTCTGTGCTTTCCCAGAGACGCAACATCTCATGGCGCTCGGCCGCAGCAGAGCCTCTTGCCGAAAAGGCAAACGTCCAGCTCCTTCTACCACAAGGAAGGGCCCAGCCCTGAAAGCTCTTGCTGCTCTTCACGGTGCCTTGGCACCCTATCTCCAGGCACAACAGCAGTGGGGATCTGTGCTTTCCCAGAGACGCAACATCTCATGGCGCTCGGCCGCGGCAGAGCCTCTTGCCGAAAAGACAAACGTCCGGCTCCTTCTCCCACAAGGAAGGGCCCAGCCCTGAAAGCTCTTGCTGCTCTTCACCTACCCTTGGAACCCTATCTACAGGCACAACAGCAGTGGGGATCTGTGCTTTCCCAGAGACGCAACATCTCATGGCGCTCGGCCGCGGCAGAGCCTCTTGCCGAAAAGGCAAACGTCCAGCTCCTTCTCCCACAAGGAAGGGCCCAGCCCTGAAAGCTCTTGCTGCTCTTCACAGTGCCTTGGCACCCTATCTACGGGCACCACAGCAGTGGGGATCTGTGCTTTCCCAGAGACGCAACATCTCATGGCGCTCGGCCGCGGCAGAGCCTCTTGCCGAAAAGGCAAACGTCCAGCTCCTTCTCCCACAAGGAAGGGCCCAGCCCTGAAAGCTCTTGCTGCTCTTCACCTACCCTTGGAAGCCTATCTCCAGGCACAGCAGCACTGGGGCTCTGTGCTTTCCCAGAGACGCAACATCTCATGGCGCTCGGCCGCGGCAGAGCCTCTTGCCGAAAAGGCAAACGTCCGGCTCTTCTCCCACGAGGAAGGGCCCAGCCCTGTAAGCTCTTGCTGCTCTTCATGGTGCCTTGGCGCCCTATCTCCAGGCACAACAGCAATGGGGATCTGTGCTTTCCCAGAGACGCAACATCTCATGGCGCTCGGCCGCGACAGAGCCTCTTGCCGAAAAGGCAAACGTCCGGCTCCTTCTCCCACAAGGAAGGGCCCAGCCCTGAAAGCTGTTGCTGCTCTTTACGGTGCCTTGGCACCCTATCTACGGGCACAACAGCAGTGGGGATCTGTGCTTTCCCAGAGACGCAACATCTCATGGCGCTCGGCCGCGGCAGAGCCTCTTGCCGAAAAGGCAAACGTCCGGCTCCTTCTCCCACAAGGAAGGGCCCAGCCCTGAAAGCTCTTGCTGCTCTTCACCTACCCTTGGAACCCTATCTACAGGCACAACAGCAGTGGGGATCTGTGCTTTCCCAGAGACGCAACATCTCATGGCGCTCGGCCGCAGCAGAGCCTCTTGCCGAAAAGGCAAACGTCCGGCTCCTTCTCCCACAAGGAAGGGCCCAGCCCTGAAAGCTCTTGCTGCTCTTCACGGTGCCTTGGCGCCCTATCTCCAGGCACAACAGCAGTGGGGATCTGTGCTTTCCCAGAGACGCAACATCTCATGGCGCTCGGCCGCGGCAGAGCCTCTTGCCGAAAAGGCAAACGTCCGGCTCCTTCTCCCACAAGGAAGGGCCCAGCCCTGAAACCTCTTGCTGCTCTTCACCTACCCTTGGAACCCTATCTACAGGCACAACAGCAGTGGGGATCTGTGCTTTCCCAGAGACGCAACATCTCATGGCGCTCGGCCGCGGCAGAGCCTCTTGCCGAAAAGGCAAACGTCCGGCTCCTTCTCCCACAAGGAAGGGCCCAGCCCTGAAACCTCTTGCTGCTCTTCACCTACCCTTGGAACCCTATCTACAGGCACAACAGCAGTGGGGATCTGTGCTTTCCCAGAGACGCAACATCTCATGGCGCTCGGCCGCGGCAGAGCCTCTTGCCGAAAAGGCAAACGTCCGGCTCCTTCTCCCACAAGGCAGGGCCCAGCCCTGAAAGCTCTTGCTGCTCTTCACGGAGCCTTGGCATCCTATTTACAGGCACAACAGTAGTGGGGATCTGTGCTTTCCCAGAGACGCAACATCTCATGGCGCTCGGCCGCGGCAGAGCCTCTTGCCGAAAAGGCAAACGTCCAGCTCCTTCTACCACAAGGAAGGGCCCAGCCCTGAAAGCTCTTGCTGCTCTTCACGGTGCCTTGGCGCCCTATCTACAGGCACAGCAGCAGTGGGGATCTGTGCTTTCCCAGAGACGCAACATCTCATGGCGCTCGGCCGCGGCAGAGCCTCTTGCCGAAAAGGCAAACGTCCGGCTCCTTCTCCCACAAGGCAGGGCCCAGCCCTGAAAGCTCTTGCTGCTCTTCACCTACCCTTGGAACCCTATCTACAGGCACCACAGCAGTGGGGATCTGTGCTTTCCCAGAGACGCAACATCTCATGGCGCTCGGCCGCGGCAGAGCCTCTTGCCGAAAAGGCAAACGTCCGGCTCCTTCTCCCACGAGGAAGGGCCCAGCCCTGTAAGCTCTTGCTGCTCTTCACGGTGCCTTGGCGCCCTATCTCCAGGCACAGCAGCACTGGGGATCTGTGCTTTCCCAGAGATGCAACATCTCATGGCGCTCGGCCGCGGCAGAGCCTCTTGCCGAAAAGGCAAACGTCCAGCTCCTTCTCCCACGAGGAAGGGCCCAGCCCTGTAAGCTCTTGCTGCTCTTCACGGTGCCTTGGCGCCCTATCTCCAGGCATAGCAGCAGTGGGGATCTGTGCTTTCCCAGAGACGCAACATCTCATGGCGCTCGGCCGCGGCAGAGCCTCTTGCCGAAAAGGCAAACGTCCGGCTCCTTCTCCCACAAGGAAGGGCCCAGCCCTGAAAGCTCTTGCTGCTCTTCACCTACCCTTGGCTCCCTACCTACAGGCACAACAGCAGTGGGGATCTGTGCTTTCCCAGAGACGCAACATCTCATGGCGCTCGGCCGCGGCAGAGCCTCTTGCCGAAAAGGCAAACGTCCAGCTCATTCTCCCACAAGGCAGGGCCCAGCCCTGAAAGATCTTGCTGATCTTCACGGTGCCTTGGCGCCCTATCTACAGGCACAGCAGCACTGGGGATCTGTGCTTTCCCAGAGACGCAACATCTCATGGCGCTCGGCCGCGGCAGAGCCTCTTGCAGAAAAGGCAAACGTCCGGCTCCTTCTCCCACAAGGCAGGGCCCAGCCCTGAAAGCTCTTGCTGCTCTTCACCTACCCTTGGAACCCTACCTACAGGCACAACAGCAGTGGGGATCTGTGCTTTCCAGAGACGCAACATCTCATGGCGCTCGGCCGCGGCAGAGCCTCTTGCTGAAAAGGCAAACGTCCAGCTCCTTCTCCCACAAGGAAGGGCCCAGCCCTGAAAGCTCTTGCTGCTCTTCACGGTGCCTTGGCGCCCTATCTACAGGCACAGCAGCACTGGGGATCTGTGCTTTCCCAGAGACGCAACATCTCATGGCGCTCGGCCGCGGCACAGCCTCTTGCCGAAAAGGCAAACGTCCGGCTCCTTCTCCCACAAGGCAGGGCCCAGCCCTGAAAGCTCTTGCTGCTCTTCACCTACCCTTGGAACCCTATCTACAGGCACCACAGCAGTGGGGATCTGTGCTTTCCCAGAGACGCAACATCTCATGGCGCTCGGCCGCGGCAGAGCCTCTTGCCGAAAAGGCAAACGTCCAGCTCCTTCTCCCACAAGGCAGGGCCCAGCCCTGAAAGCTCTTGCTGCTCTTCACGGTGCCTTGGCGCCCTATCTACAGGCACAGCAGCAGTGGGGATCTGTGCTTTCCCAGAGACGCAACATCTCATGGCGCTCGGCCGCGGCAGAGCCTCTTGCCGAAAAGGCAAACGTCCGGCTCCTTCTCCCACAAGGCAGGGCCCAGCCCTGAAAGCTCTTGCTGCTCTTCACGGTGCCTTGGCGCCCTATCTACAGGCACAGCAGCACTGGGGATCTGTGCTTTCCCAGAGACGCAACATCTCATGGCGCTCGGCCGCGGCAGAGCCTCTTGCCGAAAAGGCAAACGTCCGGCTCCTTCTCCCACAAGGCAGGGCCCAGCCCTGAAAGCTCTTGCTGCTCTTCACCTACCCTTGGAACCCTACCTACAGGCACAACAGCAGTGGGGATCTGTGCTTTCCAGAGACGCAACATCTCATGGCGCTCGGCCGCGGCAGAGCCTCTTGCTGAAAAGGCAAACGTCCAGCTCCTTCTCCCACAAGGAAGGGCCCAGCCCTGAAAGCTCTTGCTGCTCTTCACGGTGCCTTGGCGCCCTATCTACAGGCACAGCAGCACTGGGGATCTGTGCTTTCCCAGAGACGCAACATCTCATGGCGCTCGGCCGCGGCAGAGCCTCTTGCCGAAAAGGCAAACGTCCGGCTCCTTCTCCCACAAGGCAGGGCCCAGCCCTGAAAGCTCTTGCTGCTCTTCACCTACCCTTGGAACCCTATCTACAGGCACCACAGCAGTGGGGATCTGTGCTTTCCCAGAGACGCAACATCTCATGGCGCTCGGCCGCGGCAGAGCCTCTTGCCGAAAAGGCAAACGTCCAGCTCCTTCTCCCACAAGGCAGGGCCCAGCCCTGAAAGCTCTTGCTGCTCTTCACGGTGCCTTGGCGCCCTGTCTACAGGCACAGCAGCACTGGGGATCTGTGCTTTCCCAGAGACGCAACATCTCATGGCGCTCGGCCGCGGCAGAGCCTCTTGCCGAAAAGGCAAACGTCCGGCTCCTTCTCCCACAAGGCAGGGCCCAGCCCTGAAAGCTCTTGCTGCTCTTCACCTACCCTTGACACCCTATCTACAGGCACAGCAGCACTGGGGATCTGTGCTTTCCCAGAGACGCAACATCTCATGGCGCTCGGCCGCGGCAGAGCCTCTTGCCGAAAAGGCAAACGTCCGGCTCCTTCTCCCACAAGGCAGGGCCCAGCCCTGAAAGCTCTTGCTGCTCTTCACCTACCCTTGGAACCCTATCTACAGGCACAAAAGCAGTGGGGCTCTGTGCTTTCCCAGAGACGCAACATCTTATGGCGCTCGGCCGCGGCAGAGCCTCTTGCCGAAAAGGCAAACGTCCGGCTCCTTCTCCCACAAGGAAGGGCCCAGCCCTGAAAGCTCTTGCTGCTCTTCACGGTGCCTTGGCGCCCTATCTCCAGGCACAGCAGCACTGGGGATCTGTGCTTTCCCAGAGACGCAACATCTCACGGCGCTCGGCCGCGGCAGAGCCAATTGCCGAAAAGGCAAACGTCCGGCTCCTTCTCCCACAAGGAAGGGCCCAGCCCTGAAAGCTCTTGCTGCTCTTCACCTACCCTTGGAACCCTATCTCCAGGCACCACAGCAGTGGGGCTCTGTGCTTTCCCAGAGACGCAACATCTCATGGCGCTCGGCCGCGGCATAGCCTCTTGCCGAAAAGGCAAACGTCCGGCTCCTTCTCCCACGAGGAAGGGCCCAGCCCTGTAAGCTCTTGCTGCTCTTCACGGTGCCTTGGCGCCCTATCTCCAGGCACCACAGCAGTGGGGCTCTGTGCTTTCCCAGAGACGCAACATCTCATGGCGCTCGGCCGCGGCAGAGCCTCTTGCCGAAAAGGCAAACGTCCGGCTCCTTCTACCACAAGGCAGGGCCCAGCCCTGAAAGCTCTTGCTGCTCTTCACGGTGCCTTGGCACCCTATCTACGGGCACCACAACAGTGGGGATCTGTGCTTTCCCAGAGACGCAACATCTCATGGCGCTCGGCCGCGGCAGAGCCTCTTGCCGAAAAGGCAAACGTCTGGCTCCTTCTCCCACGAGGAAGGGCCCAGGCCTGTAAGCTCTTGCTGCTCTTCACGGTGCCTTGGCACCCTATCTACAGGCACAGCAGCAGTGGGGCTCTGTGCTTTCCCAGAGACGCAACATCTCATGGCGCTCGGCCGCGGCAGAGCCTCTTGCCGAAAAGGCAAACGTCGGGCTCCTTCTCCCACAAGGAAGGGCCCAGCCCTGAAAGCTCTTGCTGCTCTTCACCTACCCTTGGAACCCTATCTACAGGCACCACAGCAGTGGGGCTCTGTGCTTTCCCAGAGACGCAACATCTCATGGCGCTCGGCCGCGGCAGAGCCTCTTGCCGAAAAGGCAAACGTCCGGCTCCTTCTCCCACGAGGAAGGGCCCAGCCCTGTAAGCTCTTGCTGCTCTTCACCTACCCTTGGCACCCTATCTACAGGCACAGCAGCAGTGGGGATCTGTGCTTTCCCAGAGACGCAACATCTCATGGCGCTCGGCCGCGGCAGAGCCTCTTGCCGAAAAGGCAAACGTCCGGCTCCTTCTCCCACAAGGAAGGGCCCAGCCCTGAAAGCTCTTGCTGCTCTTCACCTACCCTTGGAACCCTATCTACAGGCACAACAGCAGTGGGGCTCTGTGCTTTCCCAGAGACGCAACATCTTATGGCGCTCGGCCGCGGCAGAGCCTCTTGCCGAAAAGGCAAACGTCCAACTCCTTCTCCCACAAGGCAGGGCCCAGCCCTGAAAGCTCTTGCTGCTCTTCACGGTGCCTTGGCGCCCTATCTACAGGCACCACAGCAGTGGGGCTCAGTGCTTTCCCAGAGACGCAACATCTCATGGCGCTCGGCCGCGGCAGAGCCTCTTGCCGAAAAGGCAAACGTCCGGCTCCTTCTCCCACAAGGAAGGGCCCAGCCCTGAAAGCTCTTGCTGCTCTTCACCTACCCTTGGAACCCTATCTACAGGCACCACAGCAGTGGGGCTCTGTGCTTTCCCAGAGACGCAACATCTCATGGCGCTCGGCCGCGGCAGAGCCTCTTGCCGAAAAGGCAAACGTCCGGCTCCTTCTCCCACGAGGAAGGGCCCAGCCCTGTAAGCTCTTGCTGATCTTCACCTACCCTTGGCACCCTATCTACAGGCACAGCAGCAGTGGGGATCTGTGCTTTCCCAGAGACGCAACATCTCATGGCGCTCGGCCGCGGCAGAGCCTCTTGCCGAAAAGGCAAACGTCCGGCTCCTTCTCCCAGAAGGCAGGGCCCAGCCCTGAAAGCTCTTGCTGCTCTTCACCTACCCTTGGAACCCTATCTACAGGCACAACAGCAGTGGGGATCTGTGCTTTCCCAGAGACGCAACATCTCATGGCGCTCGGCCGCGGCAGAGCCTCTTGCCGAAAAGCAAACGTCCGGCTCCTTCTCCCACAAGGCAGGGCCCAGCCCTGAAAGCTCTTGCTGCTCTTCACGGTGCCTTGGCACCCTATTTACAGGCACAACAGTAGTGGGGATCTGTGCTTTCCCAGAGACGCAACATCTCATGGCGCTCGGCCGCGGCAGAGCCTCTTGCCGAAAAGGCAAACGTCCAGCTCCTTCTACCACAAGGCAGGGCCCAGCCCTGAAAGCTCTTGCTGCTCTTCACGGTGCCTTGGCGCCCTATCTACAGGCACAGCAGCAATGGGGATCTGTGCTTTCCCAGAGACGCAACATCTCATGGCGCTCGGCCCGCGGCAGAGCCTCTAGCGAAAAGGCAAACGTCCGGCTCCTTCTCCCACAAGGAAGGGCCCAGCCCTGAAAGCTCTTGCTGCTCTTCACCTACCCTTGGAACCCTATCTACAGGCACAACAGCAGTGGGGATCTGTGCTTTCCCAGAGACGCAACATCTCATGGCGCTCGGCCGCGGCAGAGCCTCTTGCCGAAAAGGCAAACGTCCGGCTCCTTCTGCCACAAGGAAGGGCCCAGCCCTGAAAGCTCTTGCTGCTCTTCACGGTGCCTTGGCGCCCTATCTACAGGCACCACAGCAGTGGGGCTCTGTGCTTTCCCAGAGACGCAACATCTCATGGCGCTCGGCCGCGGCAGAGCCTCTTGCTGAAAAGGAAAACGTCCAGCTCCTTCTACCACAAGGAAGGGCCCAGCCCTTAAAGCTCTTGCTGCTCTTCACGGTGCCTTGGCGCCCTATCTACAGGCACAGCAGCACTGGGGATCTGTGCTTTCCCAGAGACGCAACATCTCATGGCGCTCGGCCGCGGCAGAGCCTCTTGCCGAAAAGGCAAACGTCCGGCTCCTTCTCCCACAAGGCAGGGCCCAGCCCTGAAAGCTCTTGCTGCTCTTCACCTACCCTTGGAACCCTATCTACAGGCACAACAGCAGTGGGGATCTGTGCTTTCCCAGAGACGCAACATCTCATGGCGCTCAGCCGCGGCAGAGCCTCTTGCCGAAAAGCAAACGTCCGGCTCCTTCTCCCACAAGGCAGGGCCCAGCCCTGAAAGCTCTTGCTGCTCTTCACAGTGCCTTGGCGCCCTATTTACAGGCACAACAGTAGTGGGGATCTGTGCTTTCCCAGAGACGCAACATCTCATGGCGCTCGGCCGCGGCAGAGCCTCTTGCCGAAAAGGCAAACGTCCAGCTCCTTTTACCACAAGGAAGGGCCCAGCCCTGAAAGCTGTTGGTGTTCTTCACGGTGCCTTGGCGCCCTATCTACAGGCACAGCAGCAATGGGGATCTGTGCTTTCCCAGAGACGCAACATCTCATGGCGCTCGGCCGCGGCAGAGCCTCTTGCCGAAAAGGCAAACGTCCGGCTCCTTCTCCCACAAGGCAGGGCCCAGCCCTGAAAGCTCTTGCTGCTCTTCACCTACCCTTGGAACCCTATCTACAGGCACAACAGAAGTGGGGATCTGTGCTTTCCCAGAGACGCAACATCTCATGGCGCTCGGCCGCGGCAGAGCCTCTTGCCGAAAAGGCAAACGTCCAGCTCCTTTTACCACAAGGAAGGGCCCAGCCCTGAAAGCTCTTGCTGCTCTTCACGGTGCCTTGGCGCCCTATCTACAGGCACAGCAGCAATGGGGATCTGTGCTTTCCCAGAGACGCAACATCTCATGGCGCTCGGCCGCGGCAGAGCCTCTTGCCGAAAAGGCAAACGTCCGGCTCCTTCTACCACAAGGAAGGGCCCAGCCCTGAAAGCTCTTGCTGCTCTTCACGGTGCCTTGGCGCCCTATCTACAGGCACCACAGCAGTGGGGCTCTGTGCTTTCCCAGAGACGCAACATCTCATGGCGCTCGGCCGCGGCAGAGCCTCTTGCCGAAAAGGCAAACGTCCGGCTCCTTCTCCCACAAGGAAGGGCCCAGCCCTGAAAGCTCTTGCTGCTCTTCACCTACCCTTGGAACCCTATCTACAGGCACCACAGCAGTGGGGATCTGTGCTTTCCCAGAGACGCAACATCTCATGGAGCTCGGCCGCGGCAGAGCCTCTTGCCGAAAAGGCAAACGTCCGGCTCCTTCTCCCACGAGGAAGGGCCCAGCCCTGAAAGCTCTTGCTGCTCTTCACGGTGCCTTGGCGCCCTATCTACAGGCACCACAGCAGTGGGGCTCTGTGCTTTCCCAGAGACGCAACATCTCATGGCGCTCGGCCGCGGCAGAGCCTCTTGCCGAAAAGGCAAACGTCCAGCTCCTTCTCCCACAAGGAAGGGCCCAGCCCTGAAAGCTCTTGCTGCTCTTCACCTACCCTTGGAACCCTATCTACAGACACCACAGCAGTGGGGCTCTCTGCTTTCCCAGAGACGCAACATCTCATGGCGCTCGGCCGCGGCAGAGCCTCTTGCCGAAAAGGCAAACGTCCGGCTCCTTCTCCCACAAGGCAGGGCCCAGCCCTGAAAGCTCTTGCTGCTCTTCACGGTGCCTTGGCACCCTATCTACGGGCACCACAGCAGTGGGGATCTGTGCTTTCCCAGAGACGCAACATCTCATGGCGCTCGGCCGCGACAGAGCCTCTTGCCGAAAAGGCAAACGTCCGGCTCCTTCTCCCACAAGGAAGGGCCCAGCCCTGAAAGCTCTTGCTGCTCTTCACGGTGCCTTGGCGCCCTATCTCCAAGCACAGCAGCAGTGGGGATCTGTGCTTTCCCAGAGACGCAACATCTCATGGCGCTCGGCCGCGGCAGAGCCTCTTGCCGAAAAGGCAAACGTCCGGCTCCTTCTCCCACGAGGAAGGGCCCAGCCCTGTAAGCTCTTGCTGCTCTTCACGGTGCCTTGGCGCTCTATCTACGGGCACAGTAGCAATGGGGATCTGTGCTTTCCCAGAGACGCAACATCTCATGGCGCTCGGCCGCGGCAGAGCCTCTTGCCGAAAAGGCAAACGTCCGGCTCCTTCTCCCACAAGGCAGGGCCCAGCCCTGAAAGCTCTTGCTGCTCTTCACCTACCCTTGGAACCCTATCTACAGGCACAACAGAAGTGGGGATCTGTGCTTTCCCAGAGACGCAACATCTCATGGCGCTCGGCCGCGGCAGAGCCTCTTGCCGAAAAGGCAAACGTCCAGCTCCTTTTACCACAAGGAAGGGCCCAGCCCTGAAAGCTCTTGCTGCTCTTCACGGTGCCTTGGCGCCCTATCTACAGGCACAGCAGCAATGGGGATCTGTGCTTTCCCAGAGACGCAACATCTCATGGCGCTCGGCCGCGGCAGAGCCTCTTGCCGAAAAGGCAAACGTCCGGCTCCTTCTACCACAAGGAAGGGCCCAGCCCTGAAAGCTCTTGCTGCTCTTCACGGTGCCTTGGCGCCCTATCTACAGGCACCACAGCAGTGGGGCTCTGTGCTTTCCCAGAGACGCAACATCTCATGGCGCTCGGCCGCGGCAGAGCCTCTTGCCGAAAAGGCAAACGTCCGGCTCCTTCTCCCACAAGGAAGGGCCCAGCCCTGAAAGCTCTTGCTGCTCTTCACCTACCCTTGGAACCCTATCTACAGGCACCACAGCAGTGGGGATCTGTGCTTTCCCAGAGACGCAACATCTCACGGCGCTCGGCCGCGGCAGAGCCTCTTGCCGAAAAGGCAAACGTCCGGCTCCTTCTCCCACGAGGAAGGGCCCAGCCCTGAAAGCTCTTGCTGCTCTTCACGGTGCCTTGGCGCCCTATCTACAGGCACCACAGCAGTGGGGCTCTGTGCTTTCCCAGAGACGCAACATCTCATGGCGCTCGGCCGCGGCAGAGCCTCTTGCCGAAAAGGCAAACGTCCAGCTCCTTCTCCCACAAGGAAGGGCCCAGCCCTGAAAGCTCTTGCTGCTCTTCACCTACCCTTGGAACCCTATCTACAGACACCACAGCAGTGGGGCTCTCTGCTTTCCCAGAGACGCAACATCTCATGGCGCTCGGCCGCGGCAGAGCCTCTTGCCGAAAAGGCAAACGTCCGGCTCCTTCTCCCACAAGGAAGGGCCCAGCCCTGAAAGCTCTTGCTGCTCTTCACGGTGCCTTGGCACCCTATCTACGGGCACCACAGCAGTGGGGATCTGTGCTTTCCCAGAGACGCAACATCTCATGGCGCTCGGCCGCGACAGAGCCTCTTGCCGAAAAGGCAAACGTCCAGCTCCTTCTCCCACAAGGAAGGGCCCAGCCCTGAAAGCTCTTGCTGCTCTTCACCTACCCTTGGAAGCCTATCTACAGGCACCACAGCAGTGGGGCTCTGTGCTTTCCCAGAGACGCAACATCTCATGGCGCTCGGCCGCGGCAGAGCCTCTTGCTGAAAAGGCAAACGTCCGGCTCCTTCTCCCACAAGGAAGGGCCCAGCCCTGAAAGCTCTTGCTGCTCTTCACGGTGCCTTGGCGCCCTATCTACAGGCACCACAGCAGAGGGGCTCTCTGCTTTCCCAGAGACGCAACATCTCATGGCGCTCGGCCGCGGCAGAACGTCTTGCCTAAAAGGAAAACTTCCGGCTCCTTCTCCCACGAGGAAGGGCCCAGCCCTGTAAGCTCTTGCTGCTCTTAACCTACCCTTGGAAGCCTATCTACAGGCACAACAGGAGTGGGGCTCTGTGCTTTCCCAGAGACGCAACATCTCATGGCGCTCGGCCGTGTCAGAGCCTGTTGCCGAAAAGGCAAACGTCCGGCTCCTTCTCCCACAAGGAAGGGCCCAGCCCTGTAAGCTCTTGCTGCTCTTCACGGTGCCTTGGCGCCCTATCTACGGGCACAGTAGCAATGGGGATCTGTGCTTTCCCAGAGACGCAACATCTCATGGCGCTCGGCCGCGGCAGAGCCTCTTGCCGAAAAGGCAAACGTCCGGCTCCTTCTGCCACAAGGAAGGGCCCAGCCCTGAAAGCTCTTGCTGCTCTTCACCTACCCTTGGAACCCTATCTACAGGCACATCAGCAGTGGGGATCTGTGCTTTCCCAGAGACACAACATCTCATGGCGCTCGGCCGCGGCACAGCCTCTTGCCGAAAAGGCAAACGTCCGGCTCCTTCTCCCACAAGGCAGGGCCCAGCCCTGAAAGCTCTTGCTGCTCTTCACGGTGCCTTGGCGCCCTATCTACAGGCACAACAGTAGTGGGGATCTGTGCTTTCCCAGAGACGCAACATCTCATGGCGCTCGGCCGCGGCAGAGCCTCTTGCCGAAAAGGCAAACGTCCGGCTCCTTCTCCCACAAGGAAGGGCCCAGCCCTGAAACCTCTTGCTGCTCTTCACGGTGCCTTGGCGCCCTATCTACAGGCACCACAGCAGTGGGGCTCTGTGCTTTCCCAGAGACGCAACATCTCATGGCGCTCGGCCGCGGCAGAGCCTCTTGCCGAAAAGGCAAACGTCCGGCTCCTTCTCCCACGAGGAAGGGCCCAGCCCTGTAAGCTCTTGCTGCTCTTCACGGTGCCTTGGCGCCCTATCTCCAGGCACAGCAGCAGTGGGGATCTGTGCTTTCCCAGAGACGCAACATCTCATGGCGCTCGGCCGCGGCAGAGCCTCTTGCCGAAAAGGCAAACGTCCGGCTCCTTCTCCCACAAGGCAGGGCCCAGCCCTGAAAGCTCTTGCTGCTCTTCACCGTGCCTTGGCGCCCTATCTACAGGCACAGCAGCAGTGGGGATCTGTGCTTTCCCAGAGACGCAACATCTCATGGCGCTCGGCCGCGGCAGAGCCTCTTGCCGAAAAGGCAAACGTCCGGCTCCTTCTCCCACAAGGAAGGGCCCAGTCCTGAAAGCTCTTGCTGCTCTTCACGGTGCCTTGGCGCCCTATCTACAGGCACAACAGCAGTGGGGGTCTGTGCTTTCCCAGAGACGCAACATCTCATGGCGCTGGGCCGCGGCAGAGCCTCTTGCCGAAAAGGCAAACGTCCGGCTCCTTCTCCCACAAGGCAGGGCCCAGCCCTGAAAGCTCTTGCTGCTCTTCACGGTGCCTTGGCGCCATATCTACAGGCACAACAGCACTGGGGATCTGTGCTTTCCCAGAGACGCAACATCTCATGGCGCTCGGCCGCGGCAGAGCCTCTTGCCGAAAAGGCAAACGTCCGGCTCCTTCTCCCACAAGGCAGGGGCCAGCCCTGAAAGCTCTTGCTGCTCTTCACGGTGCCTTGGCGCCCTATCTACAGGCACCACAGCAGTGGGGCTCTGTGCTTTCCCAGAGACGCAACATCTCATGGCGCTCGGCCGCGGCAGAGCCTCTTGCCGAAAAGGCAAACGTCCGGCTCCTTCTCCCTCGAGGAAGGGCCCAGCCCTGTAAGCTCTTGCTGCTCTTCACGGTGCCTTGGCGCCCTATCTCCAGGCACAGCAGCAGTGGGGATCTGTGCTTTCCCAGAGACGCAACATCTCATGGCGCTGGGCCGCGGCAGAGCCTCTTGCCGAAAAGGCAAACGTCCGGCTCCTTCTCCCACAAGGCAGGGCCCAGCCCTGAAAGCTCTTCCTGCTCTTCACGGTGCCTTGGCGCCATATCTACAGGCACAACAGCACTGGGGATCTGTGCTTTCCCAGAGACGCAACATCTCATGGCGCTCGGCCGCGGCAGAGCCTCTTGCCGAAAAGGCAAACGTCCGGCTCCTTCTCCCACAAGGCAGGGGCCAGCCCTGAAAGCTCTTGCTGCTCTTCACGGTGCCTTGGCGCCCTATCTACAGGCACCACAGCAGTGGGGCTCTGTGCTTTCCCAGAGACGCAACATCTCATGGCGCTCGGCCGCGGCAGAGCCTCTTGCCGAAAAGGCAAACGTCCGGCTCCTTCTCCCACAAGGCAGGGCCCAGTCCTGAAAGCTCTTGCTGCTCTTCACGGTGCCTTGGCGCCCTACCTACCGGCACAACAGCAGTGGGGATCTGTGCTTTCCCAGAGACGCAACATCTCATGGCGCTCGGCCGCGGCAGAGCCTCTTGCCGAAAAGGCAAACGTCCGGCTCCTTCTCCCACGAGGAAGGGCCCAGCCCTGTAAGCTCTTGCTGCTCTTCACGGTGCCTTGGCGCCCTATCTACGGGCACATCAGCAGTGGGGATCTGTGCTTTCCCAGAGACGCAACATCTCATGGCGCTCGGCCGCGGCAGAGCCTCTTGCCGAAAAGGCAAACGTCCGGCTCCTTCTCCCACGAGGAAGGGCCCAGCCCTGTAAGCTCTTGCTGCTCTTCACGGTGCCTTGGCGCCCTATCTCCAGGCACAGCAGCAGTGGGGCTCTGTGCTTTCCCAGAGACGCAACATCTCATGGCGCTCGGCCGCGGCAGAGCCTCTTGCCGAAAAGGCAAACGTCCGGCTCCTTCTCCCACGAGGAAGGGCCCAGCCCTGAAAGCTCTTGCTGCTCTTCACGGTGCCTTGGCGCCCTATCTACAGGCACCACAGCAGTGGGGCTCTGTGCTTTCCCAGAGACGCAACATCTCATGGCGCTCGGCCGCGACAGAGCCTCTTGCCGAAAAGGCAAAAGTCCGGCTCCTTCTCCCACAAGGCAGGGCCCAGCCCTGAAAGCTCTTGCTGCTCTTCACGGTGCCTTGGCGCCCTACCTACAGGCACAACAGCAGTGGGGATCTGTGCTTTCCCAGAGACGCAACATCTCATGGCGCTCGGCCGCGGCAGAGCCTCTTGCCGAAAAGGCAAACGTCCGGCTCCTTCTCCCACAAGGAAGGGCCCAGCCCTGAAAGCTCTTGCTGCTCTTCACCTACCCTTGGCGCCCTACCTACAGGCACAACAGCAGTGGGGATCTGTGCTTTCCCAGAGACGCAACATCTCATGGTGCTCGGCCGCGGCAGAGCCTCTTGGCGAAAAGGCAAACGTCCGGCTCCTTCTACCACAAGGAAGGGCCCAGCCCTGAAAGCTCTTGCTGCTCTTCACGGTGCCTTGGCGCCCTACTTCCAGGCACAGCAGCACTGGGGATCTGTGCTTTCCCAGAGACGCAACATCTCATGGCGCTCGGCCACGGCAGAGCCTCTTGCCGAAAAGGCAAACGTCCGGCTCCTTCTCCCACAAGGAAGGGCCCAGCCCTGAAAGCTCTTGCTGCTCTTCACGGTGCCTTGGCGCCCTATATAAAGGCACAACAGCAGTGGGGATCTGTGCTTTCCCAGAGACGCAACATCTCATGGTGCTCGGCCGCGGCAGAGCCTCTTGCCGAAAAGGCAAACGTCCGGCTCCTTCTACCACAAGGAAGGGCCCAGCCCTGAAAGCTCTTGCTGCTCTTCACGGTGCCTTGGCGCCCTATCTCCAGGCACCACAGCAGTGGGGCTCTGTGCTTTCCCAGAGACGCAACATCTCATGGCGCTCGGCCGCGGCAGAGCCTCTTGCCGAAAAGGCAAACGTCCGGCTCCTTCTCCCACAAGGAAGGGCCCAGCCCTTAAAGCTCTTGCTGCTCTTCACCTACCCTTGGCGCCCTATCTCCAGGCACAACAGCAGTGGGGATCTGTGCTTTCCCAGAGACGCAACATCTCATGGCGCTCGGCCGCGGCAGAGCCTCTTGCCGAAAAGGCAAACGTCCGGCTCCTTCTCCCACAAGGCAGGGCCCAGCCCTGAAAGCTCTTGCTGCTCTTCACGGTGCCTTGGCACCCTATTTACAGGCACAACAGTAGTGGGGATCTGTGCTTTCCCAGAGACGCAACATCTCATGGCGCTCGGCCGCGGCAGAGCCTCTTGCCGAAAAGGCAAACATCCGGCTCCTTCTCCCACAAGGCAGGGCCCAGCCCTGAAAGCTCTTGCTGCTCTTCACGGTGCCTTGGCGCCCTACCTACAGGCACAACAGCAGTGGGGATCTGTGCTTTCCCAGAGACGCAACATCTCATGGCGCTCGGCCGCGGCAGAGCCTCTTGCCGAAAAGGCAAACGTCCAGCTCCTTCTCCCACAAGGAAGGGCCCAGCCCTGAAAGCTCTTGCTGCTCTTCACCTACCCTTGGCACCCTACCTACAGGCACAACAGCAGTGGGGATCTGTGCTTTCCCAGAGACGCAACATCTCATGGTGCTCGGCCGCGGCAGAGCCTCTTGCCGAAAAGGCAAACGTCCGGCTCCTTCTCCCACAAGGAAGGGCCCAGCCCTGAAAGCTCTTGCTGCTCTTCACGGTGCCTTGGCGCCCTATCTACGGGCACATCAGCAGTGGGGCTCTGTGCTTTCCCAGAGACGCAACATCTCATGGCGCTCGGCCGCGGCAGAGCCTCTTGCCGAAAAGGCAAACGTCCGGCTCCTTCTCCCACAAGGAAGGGCCCAGCCCTGAAAGCTCTTGCTGCTCTTCACCTACCCTTGGAACCCTATCTACAGGCACCACAGCAGTGGGGCTCTGTGCTTTCCCAGAGACGCAACATCTCATGGCGCTCGGCCGCGGCAGAGCCTCTTGCCGAAAAGGCAAACGTCCGGCTCCTTCTCCCAGAAGGAAGGGCCCAGCCCTGAAAGCTCTTGCTGCTCTTCACCTACCCTTGGAACCCTACTTCCAGGCACAGCAGCACTGGGGATCTGTGCTTTCCCAGAGACGCAACATCTCATGGCGCTCGGCCGCGGCAGAGCCTCTTGCCGAAAAGGCAAACGTCCAGCTCCTTCTGCCACAAGGAAGGGCCCAGCCCTGAAAGCTCTTGCTGCTCTTCACGGTGCCTTGGCACCCTATCTACAGGCACCACAGCAGTGGGGCTCTGTGCTTTCCCAGAGACGCAACATCTCATGGCGCTCGGCCGCGGCAGAGCCTCTTGCCGAAAAGGCAAACGTCCGGCTCCTTCTCCCACAAGGAAGGGCCCAGCCCTGAAAGCTCTTACTGCTCGTCACCTACCCTTGGAAGCCTATCTACAGGCACCACAGCAGTGGGGATCTGTGCTTTCCCAGAGACGCAACATCTCATGGCGCTCGGCCGCGGCAGAGCCTCTTGCCGAAAAGGCAAACGTCCGGCTCCTTCTCCCACAAGGAAGGGCCCAGCCCTGAAAGCTCTTACTGCTCGTCACCTACCCTTGGAAGCCTAACTACAGGCACCACAGCAGTGGGGCTCTGTGCTTTCCCAGAGACGCAACATCTCATGGCGCTCGGCCGCGGCAGAGCCTCTTGCCGAAAAGGCAAACGTCAGGCTCCTTCTCCCACAAGGAAGTGCTCAGCCCTGAAAGCTCTTGCTGCTCTTCACGGTGCCTTGGCGCCCTATCTACAGGCACCACAGCAGTGGGGCTCTGTGCTTTCCCAGAGACGCAACATCTCATGGCGCTCGGCCGCGACAGAGCCTCTTGCCGAAAAGGCAAAAGTCCGGCTCCTTCTCCCACAAGGCAGGGCCCAGCCCTGAAAGCTCTTGCTGCTCTTCACGGTGCCTTGGCGCCCTACCTACAGGCACAACAGCAGTGGGGATCTGTGCTTTCCCAGAGACGCAACATCTCATGGCGCTCGGCCGCGGCAGAGCCTCTTGCCGAAAAGGCAAACGTCCGGCTCCTTCTCCCACAAGGAAGGGCCCAGCCCTGAAAGCTCTTGCTGCTCTTCACCTACCCTTGGCGCCCTACCTACAGGCACAACAGCAGTGGGGATCTGTGCTTTCCCAGAGACGCAACATCTCATGGTGCTCGGCCGCGGCAGAGCCTCTTGGCGAAAAGGCAAACGTCCGGCTCCTTCTACCACAAGGAAGGGCCCAGCCCTGAAAGCTCTTGCTGCTCTTCACGGTGCCTTGGCGCCCTACTTCCAGGCACAGCAGCACTGGGGATCTGTGCTTTCCCAGAGACGCAACATCTCATGGCGCTCGGCCACGGCAGAGCCTCTTGCCGAAAAGGCAAACGTCCGGCTCCTTCTCCCACAAGGAAGGGCCCAGCCCTGAAAGCTCTTGCTGCTCTTCACGGTGCCTTGGCGCCCTATATAAAGGCACAACAGCAGTGGGGATCTGTGCTTTCCCAGAGACGCAACATCTCATGGTGCTCGGCCGCGGCAGAGCCTCTTGCCGAAAAGGCAAACGTCCGGCTCCTTCTACCACAAGGAAGGGCCCAGCCCTGAAAGCTCTTGCTGCTCTTCACGGTGCCTTGGCGCCCTATCTCCAGGCACCACAGCAGTGGGGCTCTGTGCTTTCCCAGAGACGCAACATCTCATGGCGCTCGGCCGCGGCAGAGCCTCTTGCCGAAAAGGCAAACGTCCGGCTCCTTCTCCCACAAGGAAGGGCCCAGCCCTTAAAGCTCTTGCTGCTCTTCACCTACCCTTGGCGCCCTATCTCCAGGCACAACAGCAGTGGGGATCTGTGCTTTCCCAGAGACGCAACATCTCATGGCGCTCGGCCGCGGCAGAGCCTCTTGCCGAAAAGGCAAACGTCCGGCTCCTTCTCCCACAAGGCAGGGCCCAGCCCTGAAAGCTCTTGCTGCTCTTCACGGTGCCTTGGCGCCCTATCTACAGGCACAACAGTAGTGGGGATCTGTGCTTTCCCAGAGACGCAACATCTCATGGCGCTCGGCCGCGGCAGAGCCTCTTGCCGAAAAGGCAAACATCCGGCTCCTTCTCCCACAAGGCAGGGCCCAGCCCTGAAAGCTCTTGCTGCTCTTCACGGTGCCTTGGCGCCCTACCTACAGGCACAACAGCAGTGGGGATCTGTGCTTTCCCAGAGACGCAACATCTCATGGCGCTCGGCCGCGGCAGAGCCTCTTGCCGAAAAGGCAAACGTCCAGCTCCTTCTCCCACAAGGAAGGGCCCAGCCCTGAAAGCTCTTGCTGCTCTTCACCTACCCTTGGCACCCTACCTACAGGCACAACAGCAGTGGGGATCTGTGCTTTCCCAGAGACGCAACATCTCATGGTGCTCGGCCGCGGCAGAGCCTCTTGCCGAAAAGGCAAACGTCCGGCTCCTTCTCCCACAAGGAAGGGCCCAGCCCTGAAAGCTCTTGCTGCTCTTCACGGTGCCTTGGCGCCCTATCTACGGGCACATCAGCAGTGGGGCTCTGTGCTTTCCCAGAGACGCAACATCTCATGGCGCTCGGCCGCGGCAGAGCCTCTTGCCGAAAAGCCAAACGTCCGGCTCCTTCTCCCACAAGGAAGGGCCCAGCCCTGAAAGCTCTTGCTGCTCTTCACCTACCCTTGGAACCCTATCTACAGGCACCACAGCAGTGGGGCTCTGTGTTTTCCCAGAGACGCAACATCTCATGGCGCTCGGCCGCGGCAGAGCCTCTTGCCGAAAAGGCAAACGTCCGGCTCCTTCTCCCAGAAGGAAGGGCCCAGCCCTGAAAGCTCTTGCTGCTCTTCACCTACCCTTGGAACCCTACTTCCAGGCACAGCAGCACTGGGGATCTGTGCTTTCCCAGAGACGCAACATCTCATGGCGCTCGGCCGCGGCAGAGCCTCTTGCCGAAAAGGCAAACGTCCAGCTCCTTCTGCCACAAGGAAGGGCCCAGCCCTGAAAGCTCTTGCTGCTCTTCACGGTGCCTTGGCACCCTATCTACAGGCACCACAGCAGTGGGGCTCTGTGCTTTCCCAGAGACGCAACATCTCATGGCGCTCGGCCGCGGCAGAGCCTCTTGCCGAAAAGGCAAACGTCCGGCTCCTTCTCCCACAAGGAAGGGCCCAGCCCTGAAAGCTCTTACTGCTCGTCACCTACCCTTGGAAGCCTATCTACAGGCACCACAGCAGTGGGGATCTGTGCTTTCCCAGAGACGCAACATCTCATGGCGCTCGGCCGCGGCAGAGCCTCTTGCCGAAAAGGCAAACGTCCGGCTCCTTCTCCCACAAGGAAGGGCCCAGCCCTGAAAGCTCTTACTGCTCGTCACCTACCCTTGGAAGCCTAACTACAGGCACCACAGCAGTGGGGCTCTGTGCTTTCCCAGAGACGCAACATCTCATGGCGCTCGGCCGCGGCAGAGCCTCTTGCCGAAAAGGCAAACGTCAGGCTCCTTCTCCCACAAGGAAGTGCTCAGCCCTGAAAGCTCTTGCTGCTCTTCACGGTGCCTTGGCGCCCTATCTACAGGCACCACAGCAGTGGGGCTCTGTGCTTTCCCAGAGACGCAACATCTCATGGCGCTCGGCCGCGGCAGAGCCTCTTGCCGAAAAGGCAAACGTCCGGCTCCTTCTCCCACAAGGAAGGGCCCAGCCCTGAAAGCTCTTGCTGCTCTTCACGGTGCCTTGGCGCTCTATCTACAGGCACCACAGCAGTGGGGCTCTGTGCTTTCCCAGAGACGCAACATCTCATGGCGCTCGGCCGCGACAGAGCCTCTTGCCGAAAAGCCAAACGTCCGGCTCCTTCTCCCACAAGGAAGGGCCCAGCCCTGAAAGCTCTTGCTGCTCTTCACCTACCCTTGGAACCCTATCTCCAGGCACCACAGCAGTGGGGATCTGTGCTTTCCCAGAGACGCAACATCTCATGGCACTCGGCCGCGGCAGAGCCTCTTGCCGAAAAGGCAAACGTCCGGCTCCTTCTCCCACAAGGCAGGGCCCAGCCCTGAAAGCTCTTGCTGCTCTTCACAGTGCCTTGGCGCCCTATCTACAGGCACAACAGCAGTGGGGATCTGTGCTTTCCCAGAGACGCAACATCTCATGGCGCTCGGCCGCGGCAGAGCCTCTTGCCGAAAAGGCAAACGTCCGGCTCCTTCTCCCACAAGGAAGGGCCCAGCCCTGAAAGCTCTTGCTGCTCTTCACGGTGCCTTGGCGCCCTATCTACAGGCAGAATAGCAGTGAGGATCTCTGCTTTCCCAGAGACGCAACATCTCATGGCGCTCGGCCGCGGCAGAGCCTCTTGCCGAAAAGGCAAACGTCCGGCTCCTTCTCCCACAAGGAAGGGCCCAGCCCTGAAAGCTGTTGCTGTTCTTCACGGTGCCTTGGCGCCCTATCTACAGGCACCACAGCAGAGGGGCTCTCTGCTTTCCTAGAGACGCAACATCTCATGGCGCTCGGCCGCGGCAGAGCCTCTTGCCGAAAAGGCAAACGTCCGGCTCCTTCTCCCACAAGGAAGGGCCAAGCCCTGAAAGCTCTTGCTGCTCTTCACCTACCCTTGGAATCCTATCTACAGGCACAACAGCAGTGGGGATCTGTGCTTTCCCAGAGACGCAACATCTCATGGCGCTCGGCCGTGGCAGAGCCTCTTGCCGAAAAGGCAAACGTCCGGCTCCTTCTCCCACGAGGAAGGGCCCAGCCCTGTAAGCTCTTGCTGCTCTTCACGGTGCCTTGGCGCCCTATCTACAGGCACAGCAGCACTGGGGATCTGTGCTTTCCCAGAGACGCAACATCTCATGGCGCTCGGCCGCGGCAGAGCCTCTTGCCGAAAAGGCAAACGTCCAGCTCCTTCTCCCACAAGGAAGGGCCCAGCCCTGAAAGCTCTTGCTGCTCTTCACCTACCCTTGGAACCCTATCTACAGGCACCAAAGCAGTGAAGCTCTGTGCTTTCCCAGAGACGCAACATCTCATGGCGCTCGGCCGCGGCAGAGCCTCTTGCCGAAAAGGCAAACGTCCGGCTCCTTCTCCCACGAGGAAGGGCCCAGCCCTGTAAGCTCTTGCTGCTCTTCACGGTGCCTTGGCGCCCTATATCCAGGCACAGCAGCAGTGGGGCTCTGTGCTTTCCCAGAGACGCAACATCTCATGGCGCTCGGCCGCGGCAGAGCCTCTTGCCGAAAAGGCAAACGTCCGGCTCCTTCTCCCACGAGGAAGGGCCCAGCCCTGTAAGCTCTTGCTGCTCTTCACGGTGCCTTGGCACCCTATCTACAGGCACAGCAGCACTGGGGATCTGTGCTTTCCCAGAGACGCAACATCTCATGGCGCTCGGCCGCGGCAGAGCCTCTTGCCGAAAAGGCAAACGTCCGGCTCCTTCTCCCACAAGGAAGGGCCCAGCCCTGAAAGCTCTTGCTGCTCTTCACCTACCCTTGGCGCCCTACCTACAGGCACAACAGCAGTGGGGATCTGTGCTTTCCCAGAGACGCAACATCTCATGGCGCTCGGCCGCGGCAGAGCCTCTTGCCGAAAAGGCAAACGTCCAGCTCCTTCTACCACAAGGAAGGGCCCAGCCCTGAAAGCTCTTGCTCTCGTCACCTACCCTTGGAAGCCTATCTACAGGCACCACAGCAGTGGGGATCTGTGCTTTCCCAGAGATGCAACATCTCATGGCGCTCGGCCGCGGCAGAGCCTCTTGCCGAAAAGGCAAACGTCCAGCTCCTTCTCCCACAAGGAAGGGCCCAGCCCTGAAAGCTCTTGCTGCTCTTCACGGTGCCTTGGCGCTCTATCTACAGGCACCACAGCAGTGGGGCTCTGTGCTTTCCCAGAGACGCAACATCTCATGGCGCTCGGCCGCGGCAGAGCCTCTTGCCGAAAAGGCAAACGTCCGGCTCCTTCTACCACAAGGAAGGGCCCAGCCCTGAAAGCTCTTGCTGCTCTTCACGGTGCCTTGGCGCTCTATCTACAGGCACCACAGCAGTGGGGATCTGTGCTTTCCCAGAGACGCAACATCTCATGGTGCTCGGCCGCGACAGAGCCTCTTGCCGAAAAGGCAAACTTCCGGCTCCTTCTACCACAAGGAAGGGCCCAGCCCTGAAAGCTCTTGCTGCTCTTCACCTACCCTTGGAACCCTATATCCAGGCACCACAGCAGTGGGGATCTGTGCTTTCCCAGAGACGCAACATCTCATGGCGCTCGGCCGCGGCAGAGCCTCTTGCCGAAAAGGCAAACGTCCGGCTCCTTCTCCCACAAGGCAGGGCCCAGCCCTGAAAGCTCTTGCTGCTCTTCACGGTGCCTTGGCGCCCTATCTACAGGCACAACAGCAGTGGGGATCTGTGCTTTCCCAGAGACGCAACATCTCATGGCGCTCGGCCGCGGCAGAGCCTCTTGCCGAAAAGGCAAACGTCCGGCTCCTTCTCCCACAAGGAAGGGCCCAGCCCTGAAAGCTCTTGCTGCTCTTCACGGTGCCTTGGCGCCCTATATCCAGGCACAGCAGCAGTGGGGCTCTGTGCTTTCCCAGAGACGCAACATCTCATGGCGCTCGGCCGCAGCAGAGCCACTTGCCGAAAAGGCAAACATCCAGCTCCTTCTCCCACGAGGAAGGGCCCAGCCCTGTAAGCTCTTGCTGCTCTTCACGGTGCCTTGGCACCCTATCTACAGGCACCACAGCAGTGGGGCTCTGTGCTTTCCCAGAGACGCAACATCTCATGGCGCTCGGCCGCGGCAGAGCCTCTTGCCGAAAAGGCAAACGTCCGGCTCCTTCTCCCACAAGGAAGGGCCCAGCCCTGAAAGCTCTTTCTGCTCTTCACCTACCCTTGGCGCCCTACCTACAGGCACAACAGCAGTGGGGATCTGTGCTTTCCCAGAGACGCAACATCTCATGGCGCTCGGCCGCGGCACAGCCTCTTGCCGAAAAGGCAAACGTCCAGCTCCTTCTACCACAAGGAAGGGCCCAGCCCTGAAAGCTCTTGCTGCTCTTCACGGTGCCTTGGCGCCCTACCTACAGGCCCAACAGCAGTGGGGCTCTGTGCTTTCCCAGAGACGCAACATCTCATGGCGCTCGGCCGCGGCAGAGCCTCTTGCCGAAAAGGCAAACGTCCGGCTCCTTCTCCCACGAGGAAGGGCCCAGCCCTGAAAGCTCTTGCTGCTCGTCACCTACCCTTGGAAGCCTATCTACAGGCACCACAGCAGTGGGGATCTGTGCTTTCCCAGAGACGCAACATCTCATGGCGCTCGGCCGCGGCAGAGCCTCTTGCCGAAAAGGCAAACGTCCGGCTCCTTCTCCCACAAGGAAGGGCCCAGCCCTGAAAGCTCTTGCTGCTCTTCACGGTGCCTTGGCGCTCTATCTACAGGCACCACAGCAGTGGGGCTCTGTGCTTTCCCAGAGACGCAACATCTCATGGCGCTCGGCCGCGGCAGAGCCTCTTGCCGAAAAGGCAAACGTCCGGTTCCTTCTCCCACAAGGAAGGGCCCAGCCCTGAAAGCTCTTGCTGCTCTTCACGGTGCCTTGGCGCTCTATCTACAGGCACCACAGCAGTGGGGATCTGTGCTTTCCCAGAGACGCAACATCTCATGGTGCTCGGCCGCGACAGAGCCTCTTGCCGAAAAGGCAAACGTCCGGCTCCTTCTCCCACAAGGAAGGGCCCAGCCCTGAAAGCTCTTGCTGCTCTTCACCTACCCTTGGAACCCTATCTCCAGGCACCACAGCAGTGGGGATCTGTGCTTTCCCAGAGACGCAACATCTCATGGCGCTCGGCCGCGGCAGAGCCTCTTGCCGAAAAGGCAAACGTCCGGCTCCTTCTCCCACAAGGCAGGGCCCAGCCCTGAAAGCTCTTGCTGCTCTTCACGGTGCCTTGGCGCCCTATCTACAGGCACAACAGCAGTGGGGATCTGTGCTTTCCCAGAGACGCAACATCTCATGGCGCTCGGCCGCGGCAGAGCCTCTTGCCGAAAAGGCAAACGTCCGGCTCCTTCTCCCACAAGGAAGGGCCCAGCCCTGAAAGCTCTTGCTGCTCTTCACGGTGCCTTGGCGCCCTATCTACAGGCAGAATAGCAGTGAGGATCTCTGCTTTCCCAGAGACGCAACATCTCATGGCGCTCGGCCGCGGCAGAGCCTCTTGCCGAAAAGGCAAACGTCCGGCTCCTTCTCCCACAAGGAAGGGCCCAGCCCTGAAAGCTGTTGGTGTTCTTCACGGTGCCTTGGCGCCCTATCTACAGGCACCACAGCAGAAGGCCTCTCTGCTTTCCCAGAGACGCAACATCTCATGGCGCTCGGCCGCGGCAGAGCCTCTTGCCGAAAAGGCAAACGTCCGGCTCCTTCTCCCACGAGGAAGGGCCCAGCCCTGTAAGCTCTTGCTGCTCTTCACGGTGCCTTGGCGCCCTATCTCCAGGCACAGCAGCAGTGGGGCTCTGTGCTTTCCCAGAGACGCAACATCTCATGGCGCTCGGCCGCGGCAGAGCCTCTTGCCGAAAAGGCAAACGCCCGGCTCCTTCTCCCACAAGGAAGGGCCCAGCCCTGAAAGCTCTTGCTGCTCTTCACCTACCCTTGGAACCCTATCTACAGGCACCAAAGCAGTGAAGCTCTGTGCTTTCCCAGAGACGCAACATCTCATGGCGCTCGGCCGCGGCAGAGCCTCTTGCCGAAAAGGCAAACGTCCGGCTCCTTCTCCCACAAGGAAGGGCCCAGCCCTGTAAGCTCTTGCTGCTCTTCACGGTGCCTTGGCGCCCTATATCCAGGCACAGCAGCAGTGGGGCTCTGTGCTTTCCCAGAGACGCAACATCTCATGGCGCTCGGCCGCGGCAGAGCCACTTGCCGAAAAGGCAAACATCCAGCTCCTTCTCCCACGAGGAAGGGCCCAGCCCTGTAAGCTCTTGCTGCTCTTCACGGTGCCTTGGCACCCTATCTACAGGCACCACAGCAGTGGGGCTCTGTGCTTTCCCAGAGACGCAACATCTCATGGCGCTCGGCCGCGGCAGAGCCTCTTGCCGAAAAGGCAAACGTCCGGCTCCTTCTCCCACAAGGAAGGGCCCAGCCCTGAAAGCTCTTGCTGCTCTTCACCTACCCTTGGCGCCCTACCTACAGGCACAACAGGAGTGGGGATCTGTGCTTTCCCAGAGACGCAACATCTCATGGCGCTCGGCCGCGGCAGAGCCTCTTGCCGAAAAGGCAAACGTCCAGCTCCTTCTACCACAAGGAAGGGCCCAGCCCTGAAAGCTCTTGCTGCTCTTCACGGTGCCTTGGCGCCCTACCTACAGGCACAACAGCAGTGGGGCTCTGTGCTTTCCCAGAGACGCAACATCTCATGGCGCTCGGCCGCGGCAGAGCCTCTTGCCGAAAAGGCAAACGTCCGGCTCCTTCTCCCACGAGGAAGGGCCCAGCCCTGAAAGCTCTTGCTGCTCGTCACCTACCCTTGGAAGCCTATCTACAGGCACAACAGCAGTGGGGATCTGTGCTTTCCCAGAGACGCAACATCTCATGGCGCTCGGCCGCGGCAGAGCCTCTTGCCGAAAAGGCAAACGTCCGGCTCCTTCTCCCACAAGGAAGGGCCCAGCCCTGAAAGCTCTTGCTGCTCTTCACGGTGCCTTGGCGCTCTATCTACAGGCACCACAGCAGTGGGGCTCTGTGCTTTCCCAGAGACGCAACATCTCATGGCGCTCGGCCGCGGCAGAGCCTCTTGCCGAAAAGGCAAACGTCCGGTTCCTTCTCCCACAAGGAAGGGCCCAGCCCTGAAAGCTCTTGCTGCTCTTCACGGTGCCTTGGCGCTCTATCTACAGGCACCACAGCAGTGGGGATCTGTGCTTTCCCAGAGACGCAACATCTCATGGTGCTCGGCCGCGACAGAGCCTCTTGCCGAAAAGGCAAACGTCCGGCTCCTTCTCCCACAAGGAAGGGCCCAGCCCTGAAAGCTCTTGCTGCTCTTCACGGTGCCTTGGCGCCCTATCTACAGGCACAGCAGCACTGGGGATCTGTGCTTTCCCAGAGACGCAACATCTCATGGCGCTCGGCCGCGGCAGAGCCTCTTGCCGAAAAGGCAAACGTCCGGCTCCTTCTCCCACAAGGCAGGGCCCAGCCCTGAAAGCTCTTGCTGCTCTTCACGGTGCCTTGGCGCCCTATCTACAGGCACAACAGCAGTGGGGATCTGTGCTTTCCCAGAGACGCAACATCTCATGGCGCTCGGCCGCGGCAGAGCCTCTTGCCGAAAAGGCAAACGTCCGGCTCCTTCTCCCACAAGGAAGGGCCCAGCCCTGAAAGCTCTTGCTGCTCTTCCCGGTGCCTTGGCGCCCTATCTACAGGCAGAATAGCAGTGAGGATCTGTGCTTTCCCAGAGACGCAACATCTCATGGCGCTCGGCCGTGGCAGAGCCTCTTGCCGAAAAGGCAAACGTCCGGCTCCTTCTCCCACAAGGAAGGGCCCAGCCCTGAAAGCTGTTGGTGTTCTTCACGGTGCCTTGGCGCCCTATCTACAGGCACCACAGCAGAAGGGCTCTCTGCTTTCCCAGAGACGCAACATCTCATGGCGCTCGGCCGCGGCAGAGCCTCTTGCCGAAAAGGCAAACGTCCGGCTCCTTATCCCACAAGGAAGGGCCAAGCCCTGAAAGCTCTTGCTGCTCTTCACCTACCCTTGGAATCCTATCTACAGGCACAACAGCAGTGGGGATCTGTGCTTTCCCAGAGACGCAACATCTCATGGCGCTCGGCCGCGGCAGAGCCTCTTGCCGAAAAGGCAAACGTCCGGCTCCTTCTCCCACAAGGCAGGGCCCAGCCCTGAAAGCTCTTGCTGCTCTTCACGGTGCCTTGGCGCCCTATCTACAGGCACCACAGCAGAGGGGCTCTCTGCTTTCCCAGAGACGCAACATCTCATGGCGCTCGGCCGCGACAGAGCCTCTTGCCGAAAAGGCAAACGTCCGGCTCCTTCTCCCACAAGGAAGGGCCCAGCCCTGAAAGCTCTTGCTGCTCTTCACCTACCCTTGGAACCCTATCTCCAGGCACCACAGCAGTGGGGATCTGTGCTTTCCCAGAGACGCAACATCTCATGGCGCTCGGCCGCGGCAGAGCCTCTTGCCGAAAAGGCAAACGTCCGGCTCCTTCTCCCACAAGGCAGGGCCCAGCCCTGAAAGCTCTTGCTGCTCTTCACGGTGCCTTGGCGCCCTATCTACAGGCACATCAGCAGTGGGGATCTGTGCTTTCCCAGAGACGCAACATCTCATGGCGCTCGGCCGCGGCAGAGCCTCTTGCCGAAAAGGCAAACGTCCGGCTCCTTCTCCCACAAGGAAGGGCCCAGCCCTGAAAGCTCTTGCTGCTCTTCACGGTGCCTTGGCGCCCTATCTACAGGCAGAATAGCAGTGAGGATCTCTGCTTTCCCAGAGACGCAACATCTCATGGCGCTCGGCCGCGGCAGAGCCTCTTGCCGAAAAGGCAAACGTCCGGCTCCTTCTCCCACAAGGAAGGGCCCAGCCCTGAAAGCTGTTGGTGTTCTTCACGGTGCCTTGGCGCCCTATCTACAGGCACCACAGCAGAGGGGCTCTCTGCTTTCCCAGAGACGCAACATCTCATGGCGCTCGGCCGCGGCAGAGCCTCTTGCCGAAAAGGCAAACGTCCGGCTCCTTATCCCACAAGGAAGGGCCAAGCCCTGAAAGCTCTTGCTGCTCTTCACCTACCCTTGGAAGCCTATCTACAGGCACAACAGCAGTGGGGATCTGTGCTTTCCCAGAGACGCAACATCTCATGGCGCTCGGCCGTGGCAGAGCCTCTTGCCGAAAAGGCAAAAGTCCGGCTCCTTCTCCCACGAGGAAGGGCCCAGCCCTGTAAGCTCTTGCTGCTCTTCACGGTGCCTTGGCGCCCTATCTCCAGGCACAGCAGCAGTGGGGCTCTGTGCTTTCCCAGAGACGCAACATCTCATGGCGCTCGGCCGCGGCAGAGCCTCTTGCCGAAAAGGCAAACGTCCGGCTCCTTCTCCCACAAGGAAGGGCCCAGCCCTGAAAGCTCTTGCTGATCTTCACCTACCCTTGGAACCCTATCTACAGGCACCAAAGCAGTGAAGCTCTGTGCTTTCCCAGAGACGCAACATCTCATGGCGCTCGGCCGCGGCAGAGCCTCTTGCCGAAAAGGCAAACGTCCGGCTCCTTCTCCCACGAGGAAGGGCCCAGCCCTGTAAGCTCTTGCTGCTCTTCACGGTGCCTTGGCGCCCTATCTCCAGGCACAGCAGCAGTGGGGCTCTGTGCTTTCCCAGAGACGCAACATCTCATGGCGCTCGGCCGCGGCAGAGCCTCTTGCCGAAAAGGCAAACGTCCGGCTCCTTCTCCCACGAGGAAGGGCCCAGCCCTGTAAGCTCTTGCTGCTCTTCACGGTGCCTTGGCACCCTATCTACAGGCACCACAGCAGTGGGGCTCTGTGCTTTCCCAGAGACGCAACATCTCATGGCGCTCGGCCGCGGCAGAGCCTCTTGCCGAAAAGGCAAACGTCCGGCTCCTTCTCCCACAAGGCAGGGCCCAGCCCTGAAAGCTCTTGCTGCTCTTCACCTACCCTTGGCGCCCTACCTACAGGCACAACAGCAGTGGGGATCTGTGCTTTCCCAGAGACGCAACATCTCATGGCGCTCGGCCGCGGCAGAGCCTCTTGCCGAAAAGGCAAACGTCCAGCTCCTTCTACCACAAGGAAGGGCCCAGCCCTGAAAGCTCTTGCTGCTCTTCACGGTGCCTTGGCGCCCTATCTACGGGCACATCAGCAGTGGGGATCTGTGCTTTCCCAGAGACGCAACATCTCATGGCGCTCGGCCGCGGCAGAGCCTCTTGCCGAAAAGGCAAACGTCCGGCTACTTCTCCCACAAGGAAGGGCCCAGCCCTGAAAGCTCTTGCTGCTCTTCACCTACCCTTGGAACCCTATCTACAGGCACCACAGCAGTGGGGCTCTGTGCTTTCCCAGAGACGCAACATCTCATGGCGCTCGGCCGCGGCAGAGCCTCTTGCCGAAAAGGCAAACGTCCGGCTCCTTCTGCCACAAGGAAGGGCCCAGCCCTGAAAGCTCTTGCTGCTCTTCACGGTGCCTTGGCCCCCTATCTCCAGGCACAGCAGCACTGGGGATCTGTGCTTTCCAGAGACGCAACATCTCATGGCGCTCGGCCGCGGCAGAGCCTCTTGCTGAAAAGGCAAACGTCCAACTCCTTCTACCACAAGGAAGGGCCCAGCCCTGAAAGCTCTTGCTGCTCTTCACGGTGCCTTGGCGCCCTATCTACGGGCACAGCAGCACTGGGGCTCTGTGCTTTCCCAGAGACGCAACATCTCATGGCGCTCGGCCGCGGCAGAGCCTCTTGCCGAAAAGGCAAACGTCCGGCTCATTCTCCCACAAGGAAGGGCCCAGCCCTGAAAGCTCTTGCTGCTCTTCACCTACCCTTGGATCCCTATCTACGGGCACAACAGCAGTGGGGCTCTGTGCTTTCCCAGAGACGCAACATCTCATGGCGCTCGGCCGTGGCAGAGCCTCTCGCCGAAAAGGCAAACGTCCGGCTCCTTCTCCCACAAGGAAGGGCCCAGCCCTGAGAGCTCTTGCTGCTCTTCACATACCCTTGGCGCCCTATCTACAGGCACCACAGCAGTGGGGATCTGTGCTCTCCCAGAGATGCAACATCTCATGGCGCTCGGCCGCGGCAGAGCCTCTTGCCAAAAAGGCAAACGTCCGGCTCCTTCTCCCGCAAGGCAGGGCCCAGCCCTGAAAGCTCTTGCTGCTCTTCACGGTGCCTTGGCGCCGTATCTCCAGGCACAGCAGCACTGGGGCTCTGTGCTTTCCCAGAGACGCAACATCTCATGGCGCTCGGCCGCGGCAGAGCCTCTTGCCGAAAAGGCAAACGTCCGGCTCCTTCTCCCACGAGGAAGGGCCCAGCCCTCTAAGTTCTTGCTGCTCTTCACGGTGCCTTGGCGCCCTATCTCCAGGCACAGCAGCAGTGGGGATCTGTGCTTTCCCAGAGACGCAACATCTCATGGCGCTCGGCCGCGGCAGAGCCTCTTGCCGAAAAGGCAAACGTCCGGCTCCTTCTCCCACAAGGAAGGGCCCAGCCCTGAAAGCTCTTCCTGCTCTTCACGGTGCCTTGGCGCCCTATATAAAGGCACCACAGCAGTGGGGCTCTGTGCTTTCCCAGAGACGCAACATCTCATGGCGCTCGGCCGCGGCAGAGCCTCTTGCCGAAAAGGCAAACGTCCGGCTCCTTCTCCCACAAGGCAGGGCCCAGCCCTGAAAGCTCTTGCTGCTCTTCACGGTGCCTTGGCGCCCTATCTCCAGGCACAGCAGCACTGGGGATCTGTGCTTTCCCAGAGACGCAACATCTCATGGCGCTCGGCCGCGGCAGAGCCTCTTGCCGAAAAGGCAAACGTCCAGCTCCTTCTCCCACAAGGAAGGGCCCAGCCCTGAAAGCTCTTGCTGCTCTTCACGGTGCCTTGGCGCCCTATCTACAGGCACCACAGCAGTGGGGATCTGTGCTTTCCCAGAGACGCAACATCTCATGGCGCTCGGCCGCGGCAGAGCCTCTTGCCGAAAAGGTAAACGTCCGGCTCCTTCTCCCATAAGGAAGGGCCCAGCCCTGAAAGCTCTTGCTGCTCTTCACCTACCCTTGGCGCCCTACCTACAGGCACAACAGCAGTGGGGATCTGTGCTTTCCAGAGACGCAACATCTCATGTCGCTCGGCCACGGCAGAGCCTCTTGCTGAAAAGGCAAACGTCCAACTCCTTCTACCACAAGGAAGGGCCCAGCCCTGAAAGCTCTTGCTGCTCTTCACGGTGCCTTGGCGCCCTATCTCCAGGCACAGCAGCAGTGGGGCTCTGTGCTTTCCCAGAGACGCAACATCTCATGGCGCTCGGCCGTGGCAGAGCCTCTTGCCGAAAAGGCAAACGTCGGGCTCCTTCTCCCACGAGGAAGGGCCCAGCCCTGAAAGCTCTTGCTGCTCTTCACGGTGCCTTGGCGCCCTATCTCCAGGCACAGCAGCAGTGGGGCTCTGTGCTTTCCCAGAGACGCAACATCTCATGGCGCTCGGCCGCGGCAGAGCCTCTTGCCAAAAAGGCAAACGTCCGGCTACTTCTCCCAGAAGGCAGGGCCCAGCGCTGAAAGCTCTTGCTGCTCTTCACGGTGCCTTGGCGCCCTATATACAGGCACCACAGCAGTGGAGCTCTGTGCTTTCCCAGAGACGCAACATCTCATGGCACTCGGCCGCGGCAGAGCCTCTTGCCGAAAAGGCAAACGTCCGGCTCCTTCTCCCACAAGGAAGGGCCCAGCCCTGAAAGCTCTTGCTGCTCTTCACGGTGCCTTGGCGCCCTATCTACAGGCACAGCAGCACTGGGGATCTGTGCTTTCCCAGAGACGCAACATCTCATGGTGCTCGGCCGCGGCAGAGCCTCTTGCCGAAAAGGCAAACATCCGGCTCCTTCTACCACAAGGAAGGGCCCAGCCCTGTAAGCTCTTGCTGCTCTTCACGGTGCCTTGGCGCCCTATCTCCAGGCACAGCAGCAGTGGGGATCTGTGCTTTCCCAGAGACGCAACATCTCATGGCGCTCGGCCGCGGCAGAGCCTCTTGCCAAAAAGGCAAACGTCCGGCTCCTTCTCCCACAAGGCAGGGCCCAGCCCTGAAAGCTCTTCCTGCTCTTCACGGTGCCTTGGCGCCCTATCTACAGGCACCACAGCAGTGGGGCTCTGTGCTTTCCTAGAGACGCAACATCTCATGGCGCTCGGCCGCGGCAGAGCCTCTTGCCGAAAAGGCAAACGTCCAGCTCCTTCTCCCACGAGGAAGGGCCCAGCCCTGTAAGCTCTTGCTGCTCTTCACGGTGCCTTGGCGCCCTATCTCCAGGCACAGCAGCAGTGGGGCTCTGTGCTTTCCCAGAGACGCAACATCTCATGGCGCTCGGCCGTGGCAGAGCCTCTTGCCGAAAAGGCAAACGTCGGGCTCCTTCTCCCACGAGGAAGGGCCCAGCCCTGAAAGCTCTTGCTGCTCTTCACGGTGCCTTGGCGCCCTATCTCCAGGCACCACAGCAGTGGGGCTCTGTGCTTTCCCAGAGACGCAACATCTCATGGCGCTCGGCCGCGGCAGAGCCTCTTGCCAAAAAGGCAAACGTCCGGCTACTTCTCCCAGAAGGCAGGGCCCAGCGCTGAAAGCTCTTGCTGCTCTTCACGGTGCCTTGGCGCCCTATATACAGGCACCACAGCAGTGGAGCTCTGTGCTTTCCCAGAGACGCAACATCTCATGGCGCTCGGCCGCGACAGAGCCTCTTGCCGAAAAGGTAAACGTCCGGCTCCTTCTCCCACAAGGAAGGGCCCAGCCCTGAAAGCTCTTGCTGCTCTTCACGGTGCCTTGGCGCCCTATCTACAGGCACCACAGCAGTGGGGATCTGTGCTTTCCCAGAGACGCAACATCTCATGGTGCTCGGCCGCGGCAGAGCCTCTTGCCGAAAAGGCAAACATCCGGCTCCTTCTCCCACAAGGAAGGGCCCAGCCCTGAAAGCTCTTGCTGCTCTTCACGGTGCCTTGGCGCCCTATCTACGGGCACATCAGCAGTGGGGCTCTGTGCTTTCCCAGAGACGCAACATCTCATGGCGTTCGGCCGCGGCAGAGCCTCTTGCCGAAAAGGCAAACGTCCGGCTCCTTCTCCCACGAGGAAGGGCCCAGCCCTGTAAGCTCTTGCTGCTCTTCACGGTGCCTTGGCGCCCTATCTCCAGGCACAGCAGCAGTGGGGATCTGTGCTTTCCCAGAGACGCAACATCTCATGGCGCTCGGCCGCGGCAGAGCCTCTTGCCGAAAAGGCAAACGTCCGGCTCCTTCTCCCACAAGGAAGGGCCCAGCCCTGAAAGCTCTTGCTGCTCTTCACGGTGCCTTGGCGCCCTATATAAAGGCATCACAGCAGTGGGGCTCTGTGCTTTCCCAGAGACGCAACATCTCATGGCGCTCGGCCGCGGCAGAGCCTCTTGCCGAAAAGGCAAACGTCCGGCTCCTTCTCCCACAAGGAAGGGCCCAGCCCTGAAAGCTCTTGCTGCTCTTCACGGTGCCTTGGCGCCCTATCTCCAGGCACAGCAGCACTGGGGATCTGTGCTTTCCCAGAGACGCAACATCTCATGGCGCTCGGCCGCGGCAGAGCCTCTTGCCGAAAAGGCAAACGTCCGGCTCCTTCTCCCACAAGGAAGGGCCCAGCCCTGAAAGCTCTTGCTGCTCTTCACCTACCCTTGGAACCCTATCTACAGGCACCACAGCAGTGGGGATCTGTGCTTTCCCAGAGACGCAACATCTCATGGCGCTCGGCCGCGGCAGAGCCTCTTGCCGAAAAGGTAAACGTCCGGCTCCTTCTCCCATAAGGAAGGGCCCAGCCCTGAAAGCTCTTGCTGCTCTTCACCTACCCTTGGCGCCCTACCTACAGGCACAACAGCAGTGGGATCTGTGCTTTCCAGAGACGCAACATCTCATGGCGCTCGGCCACGGCAGAGCCTCTTGCCGAAAAGGCAAACGTCCGGCTCCTTCTCCCACAAGGCAGGGCCCAGCCCTGAAAGCTCTTGCTGCTCTTCACGGTGCCTTGGCGCCCTATCTACAGGCACCACAGCAGTGGGGCTCTGTGCTTTCCCAGAGACGCAACATCTCATGGCGCTCGGCCGCGGCAGAGCCTCTTGCCGAAAAGGCAAACGTCCGGCTCCTTCTCCCACAAGGAAGGGCCCAGCCCTGAAAGCTCTTGCTGCTCTTCACCTACCCTTGGCGCCCTACCTACAGGCACAACAGCAGTGGGGATCTGTGCTTTCCCAGAGACGCAACATCTCATGGTGCTCGGCCGCGGCAGAGCCTCTTGCCAAAAAGGCAAACATCCGGCTCCTTCTACCACAAGGAAGGGCCCAGCCCTGAAAGCTCTTGCTGCTCTTCACGGTGCCTTGGCGCCCTATCTACGGGCACATCAGCAGTGGGGCTCTGTGCTTTCCCAGAGACGCAACATCTCATGGCGCTCGGCCGCGGCAGAACCTCTTGCCGAAAAGGCAAACGTCCGGCTCCTTCTCCCACAAGGAAGGGCCCAGCCCTGAAAGCTCTTGCTGCTCTTCACCTACCCTTGGAACCCTATCTACGGGCACAACAGTAGTGGGGATCTGTGCTTTCCCAGAGACGCAACATCTCATGGCGCTCGGCCCGCGGCAGAGCCTCTTGCTGAAAAGGCAAACGTCCGGCTCCTTCTCCCACAAGGCAGGGCCCAGCCCTGAAAGATCTTGCTGCTCTTCACGGTGCCTTGGCACCCTATCTACAGGCACCACAGCAGTGGGGATCTGTGCTTTCCCAGAGACGCAACATCTCATGGCGCTCGGCCGCGACAGAGCCTCTTGCCGAAAAGGTAAACGTCCGGCTCCTTCTCCCACAAGGAAGGGCCCAGCCCTGAAAGCTCTTGCTGCTCTTCACGGTGCCTTGGCGCCCTATCTACAGGCACCACAGCAGTGGGGATCTGTGCTTTCCCAGAGACGCAACATCTCATGGTGCTCGGCCGCGGCAGAGCCTCTTGCCGAAAAGGCAAACATCCGGCTCCTTCTCCCACAAGGAAGGGCCCAGCCCTGAAAGCTCTTGCTGCTCTTCACGGTGCCTTGGCGCCCTATCTACGGGCACATCAGCAGTGGGGCTCTGTGCTTTCCCAGAGACGCAACATCTCATGGCGTTCGGCCGCGGCAGAGCCTCTTGCCGAAAAGGCAAACGTCCGGCTCCTTCTCCCACGAGGAAGGGCCCAGCCCTGAAAGCTCTTGCAGCTCTTCACGGTGCCTTGGCGCCCTATCTACAGGCACCACAGCAGTGGGGCTCTGTGCTTTCCCAGAGACGCAACATCTCATGGCGCTCGGCCGCGGCAGAGCCTCTTGCCAAAAAGGCAAACGTCCGGCTCCTTCTCCCACAAGGAAGGGCCCAGCCCTGAAAGCTCTTCCTGCTCTTCACGGTGCCTTGGCGCCCTATATAAAGGCACCACAGCAGTGGGGCTCTGTGCTTTCCCAGAGACGCAACATCTCATGGCGCTCGGCCGCGGCAGAGCCTCTTGCCGAAAAGGCAAACGTCCGGCTCCTTCTCCCACAAGGAAGGGCCCAGCCCTGAAAGCTCTTGCTGCTCTTCACGGTGCCCTGGCGCACTATCTCCAGGCACAGCAGCACTGGGGATCTGTGCTTTCCCAGAGACGCAACATCTCATGGCACTCGGCCGCGGCAGAGCCTCTTGCCGAAAAGGCAAACGTCCGGCTCCTTCTCCCACAAGGAAGGGCCCAGCCCTGAAAGCTCTTGCTGCTCTTCACCTACCCTTGGAACCCTATCTACAGGCACCACAGCAGTGGGGATCTGTGCTTTCCCAGAGACGCAACATCTCATGGCGCTCGGCCGCGGCAGAGCCTCTTGCCGAAAAGGTAAACGTCCGGCTCCTTCTCCCATAAGGAAGGGCCCAGCCCTGAAAGCTCTTGCTGCTCTTCACCTACCCTTGGCGCCCTACCTACAGGCACAACAGCAGTGGGATCTGTGCTTTCCAGAGACGCAACATCTCATGGCGCTCGGCCACGGCAGAGCCTCTTGCCGAAAAGGCAAACGTCCGGCTCCTTCTCCCACAAGGCAGGGCCCAGCCCTGAAAGCTCTTGCTGCTCTTCACGGTGCCTTGGCGCCCTATCTACAGGCACCACAGCAGTGGGGCTCTGTGCTTTCCCAGAGACGCAACATCTCATGGCGCTCGGCCGCGGCAGAGCCTCTTGCCGAAAAGGCAAACGTCCGGCTCCTTCTCCCACAAGGAAAGGCCCAGCCCTGAAAGCTCTTGCTGCTCTTCACCTACCCTTGGCGCCCTACCTACAGGCACAACAGCAGTGGGGATCTGTGCTTTCCCAGAGACGCAACATCTCATGGTGCTCGGCCGCGGCAGAGCCTCTTGCCAAAAAGGCAAACATCCGGCTCCTTCTACCACAAGGAAGGGCCCAGCCCTGAAAGCTCTTGCTGCTCTTCACGGTGCCTTGGCGCCCTATCTACGGGCACATCAGCAGTGGGGCTCTGTGCTTTCCCAGAGACGCAACATCTCATGGCGCTCGGCCGCGGCAGAGCCTCTTGCCGAAAAGGCAAACGTCCGGCTCCTTCTCCCACAAGGAAGGGCCCAGCCCTGAAAGCTCTTGCTGCTCTTCACCTACCCTTGGAACCCTATCTACAGGCACAACAGTAGTGGGGATCTGTGCTTTCCCAGAGACGCAACATCTCATGGCGCTCGGCCGCGGCAGAGCCTCTTGCTGAAAAGGCAAACGTCCGGCTCCTTCTCCCACAAGGCAGGGCCCAGCCCTGAAAGCTCTTGCTGCTCTTCACGGTGCCTTGGCACCCTATTTACAGGCACAACAGTAGTGGGGATCTGTGCTTTCCCAGAGACGCAACATCTCATGGCGCTCGGCCGCGGCAGAGCCTCTTGCCGAAAAGGCAAACGTCCGGCTCCTTCTCCCGCAAGGCAGGGCCCAGCCCTGAAAGCTCTTGCTGCTCTTCACGGTGCCTTGGCACCCTATCTCCAGGCACAGCAGCACTGGGGATCTGTGCTTTCCCAGAGACGCAACATCTCATGGCGCTCGGCCGCGGCAGAGCCTCTTGCTGAAAAGGCAAACGTCCGGCTCCTTCTCCCACGAGGAAGGGCCCAGCCCTGTAAGCTCTTGCTGCTCTTCACGGTGCCTTGGCGCCCTATCTCCAGGCACAGCAGCAGTGGGGATCTGTGCTTTCCCAGAGACGCAACATCTCATGGCGCTCGGCCGCGGCAGAGCCTCTTGCCAAAAAGGCAAACGTCCGGCTCCTTCTCCCACAAGGAAGGGCCCAGCCCTGAAAGCTCTTGCTGCTCGTCACCTACCCTTGGCGCCCTACCTACAGGCACCACAGCAGTGGGGATCTGTGCTTTCCCAGAGATGCAACATCTCATGGCGCTCGGCCGCGACAGAGCCTCTTGCCGAAAAGCCAAACGTCCGGCTCCTTCTCCCACAAGGAAGGGCCCAGCCCTGAAAGCTCTTGCTGCTCTTCACGGTGCCTTGGCGCTCTATCTACAGGCACCACAGCAGTGGGGCTCTGTGCTTTCCCAGAGACGCAACATCTCCTGGCGCTCGGCCGCGGCAGAGCCTCTTGCCGAAAAGGCAAACGTCCGGCTCCTTCTCCCACAAGGAAGGGCCCAGCCCTGAAAGCTCTTGCTGCTCTTCACGGTGCCTTGGCGCTCTATCTACAGGCACCACAGCAGTGGGGATCTGTGCTTTCCCAGAGACGCAAGATCTCATGGCGCTCGGCCGCGACAGAGCCTCTTGCCGAAAAGCCAAACGTCCGGCTCCTTCTCCCACAAGGAAGGGCCCAGCCCTGAAAGCTCTTGCTGCTCTTCACCTACCCTTGGAACCCTATCTCCAGGCACCACAGCAGTGGGGATCTGTGCTTTCCCAGAGACGCAACATCTCCTGGCGCTCAGCCGCGGCAGAGCCTCTTGCCGAAAAGGCAAACGTCCGGCTCCTTCTCCCACAAGGCAGGGCCCAGCCCTGAAAGCTCTTGCTGCTCTTCACGGTGCCTTGGCGCCCTATCTACAGGCACAACAGCAGTGGGGATCTGTGCTTTCCCAGAGACGCAACATCTCATGGCGCTCGGCCGCGGCAGAGCCTCTTGCCGAAAAGCCAAACGTCCGGCTCCTTCTCCCACAAGGAAGGGCCCAGCCCTGAAAGCTCTTGCTGCTCTTCACGGTGCCTTGGCGCCCTATCTACAGGCAGAATAGCAGTGAGGATCTCTGCTTTCCCAGAGACGCAACATCTCATGGCGCTCGGCCGCGGCAGAGCCTCTTGCCGAAAAGGCAAACGTCCGGCTCCTTCTCCCACAAGGAAGGGCCCAGCCCTGAAAGCTCTTGCTGCTCTTCACGGTGCCTTGGCGCCCTATCTACAGGCACCACAGCAGAGGGGCTCTCTGCTTTCCCAGAGACGCAACATCTCATGGCGCTCGGCCGCGGCAGAGCCTCTTGCCGAAAAGGCAAACGTCCGGCTCCTTCTCCCACAAGGAAGGGCCAAGCCCTGAAAGCTCTTGCTGCTCTTCACCTACCCTTGGAAGCCTATCTACAGGCACAACAGGATTGGGGCTCTGTGCTTTCCCAGAGACGCAACATCTCATGGCGCTCGGCCGTGGCAGAGCCTCTTGCCGAAAAGGCAAACGTCCGGCTCCTTCTCCCACAAGGAAGGGCCCAGCCCTGAAAGCTCTTGCTGCTCTTCACCTACCCTTGGAACCCTATCTACAGGCACCAAAGCAGTGAAGCTCTGTGCTTTCCCAGAGACGCAACATCTCATGGCGCTCGGCCGCGGCAGAGCCTCTTGCCGAAAAGGCAAACGTCCGGCTCCTTCTCCCACGAGGAAGGGCCCAGCCCTGTAAGCTCTTGCTGCTCTTCACGGTGCCTTGGCGCCCTATCTCCAGGCACAGCAGCAGTGGGGATCTGTGCTTTCCCAGAGACGCAACATCTCATGGCGCTCGGCCGCGGCAGAGCCTCTTGCCAAAAAGGCAAACGTCCGGCTCCTTCTCCCACAAGGCAGGGCCCAGCCCTGAAAGCTCTTCCTGCTCTTCACGGTGCCTTGGCGCCCTATATAAAGGCACCACAGCAGTGGGGCTCTGTGCTTTCCCAGAGACGCAACATCTCATGGCGCTCGGCCGCGGCAGAGCCTCTTGCCGAAAAGGCAAACGTCCGGCTCCTTCTCCCACAAGGAAGGGCCCAGCCCTGAAAGCTCTTGCTGCTCTTCACGGTGCCTTGGCGCCCTATCTCCAGGCACAGCAGCACTGGGGATCTGTGCTTTCCCAGAGACGCAACATCTCATGGCGCTCGGCCGCGGCAGAGCCTCTTGCCGAAAAGGCAAACGTCCAGCTCCTTCTCCCACAAGGAAGGGCCCAGCCCTGAAAGCTCTTGCTGCTCTTCACGGTGCCTTGGCGCCCTATCTACAGGCACCACATCAGTGGGGCTCTGTGCTTTCCCAGAGACGCAACATCTCATGGCGCTCGGCCGCGGCAGAGCCTCTTGCCGAAAAGGCAAACGTCCGGCTCCTTCTCCCACAAGGAAGGGCCCAGCCCTGAAAGCTCTTGCTGCTCTTTACCTACCCTTGTAACCCTATCTACAGGCACCACAGCACTGGGGATCTGTGCTTTCCCAGAGACGCAACATCTCATGGCGCTCGGCCGCGACAGAGCCTCTTGCCGAAAAGGTAAACGTCCGGCTCCTTCTCCCATAAGGAAGGGCCCAGCCCTGAAAGCTCTTGCTGCTCTTCACCTACCCTTGGCGCCCTACCTACAGGCACAACAGCAGTGGGGATCTGTGCTTTCCAGAGACGCAACATCTCATGGCGCTCGGCCACGGCAGAGCCTCTTGCTGAAAAGGCAAACGTCCAACTACTTCTACCACAAGGAAGGGCCCAGCCCTGAAAGCTCTTGCTGCTCTTCACGGTGCCTTGGCGCCCTATCTACGGGCACAGCAGCAGTGGGGCTCTGTGCTTTCCCAGAGACGCAACATCTCATGGCGCTCGGCCGCGGCACAGCCTCTCGCCGAAAAGGCAAACGTCCGGCTCCTTCTCCCACAAGGAAGGGCCCAGCCCTGAAAGCTCTTGCTGCTCTTCACATACCCTTGGCGCCCTATCTACAGGCACAACAGTAGTGGGGATCTGTGCTTTCCCAGAGATGCAACATCTCATGGCGCTCGGCCGCGGCAGAGCCTCTTGCCGAAAAGGCAAACGTCCGGCTCCTTCTCCCACAAGGAAGGGCCCAGCCCTGAAAGCTCTTGCTGCTCTTCACGGTGCCTTGGCGCCCTATCTACAGGCACCACAGCAGTGGGGCTCTGTGCTTTCCCAGAGACGCAACATCTCATGGCGCTCGGCCGCGGCAGAGCCTCTTGCCGAAAAGGCAAACGTCCAGCTCCTTCTCCCACGAGGAAGGGCCCAGCCCTGTAAGCTCTTGCTGCTCTTCACGGTGCCTTGGCGCCCTATCTACAGGCACAGCAGCACTGGGGATCTGTGCTTTCCCAGAGACGCAACATCTCATGGCGCTCGGCCGCGGCAGAGCCTCTTGCCAAAAAGGCAAACGTCCGGCTACTTCTCCCACAAGGCAGGGCCCAGCCCTGAAAGCTCTTGCTGCTCTTCACGGTGCCTTGGCGCCCTATATACAGGCACCACAGCAGTGGGGCTCTGTGCTTTCCCAGAGACGCAACATCTCATGGCGCTCGGCCGCGGCAGAGCCTCTTGCCGAAAAGGCAAACGTCCGGCTCCTTCTCCCAGAAGGAAGGGCCCAGCCCTGAAAGCTCTTGCTGCTCTTCACCTACCCTTGGCGCCCTACCTACAGGCACAACAGCAGTGGGGCTCTGTGCTTTCCCAGAGACGCAACATCTCATGGTGCTCGGCCGCGGCAGAGCCTCTTGCCGAAAAGGCAAACATCCGGCTCCTTCTACCACAAGGAAGGGCCCAGCCCTGAAAGCTCTTGCTGCTCTTCACGGTGCCTTGGCGCCCTATCTACGGGCACATCAGCAATGGGGCTCTGTGCTTTCCCAGAGACGCAACATCTCATGGCGCTCGGCCGCGGCAGAGCCTCTTGCCGAAAAGGCAAACGTCTGGCTCCTTCTCCCACAAGGAAGGGCCCAGCCCTGAAAGCTCTTGCTGCTCTTCACCTACCCTTGGAACCCTATCTACAGGCACAACAGTAGTGGGGATCTGTGCTTTCCCCAGAGACGCAACATCTCACGGTGCTCGGCCGCGGCAGAGCCTCTTGCCGAAAAGGCAAACGTCCGGCTCCTTCTCCCACAAGGCAGGGCCCAGCCCTGAAAGCTCTTGCTGCTCTTCACGGTGCCTTGGCACCCTATTTACAGGCACAACAGTAGTGGGGATCTGTGCTTTCCCAGAGACGCAACATCTCATGGCGCTTGGCCGCGGCAGAGCCTCTTGCCGAAAAGGCAAACATCCGGCTCCTTCTCCCGCAAGGCAGGGCCCAGCCCTGAAAGCTCTTGCTGCTCTTCACGGTGCCTTGGCGCCCTATCTCCAGGCACAGCAGCACTGGGGATCTGTGCTTTCCCAGAGACGCAACATCTCATGGCGGTCGGCCGCAGCAGAGCCTCTTGCCGAAAAGGCAAACGTCCGGCTCCTTCTCCCACGAGGAAGGGCCCAGCCCTGTAAGCTCTTGCTGCTCTTCACGGTGCCTTGGCGCCCTATCTCCAGGCACAGCAGCAGTGGGGATCTGTGCTTTCCCAGAGACGCAACATCTCATGGCGCTCGGCCACGGCAGAGCCTCTTGCCAAAAAGGCAAACGTCCGGCTCCTTCTCCCACAAGGAAGGGCCCAGCCCTGAAAGCTCTTCCTGCTCTTCTACCTACCCTTGGAACCCTATCTACAGGCACCACAGCAGTGGGGCTCTCTGCTTACCCAGAGACGCAACATCTCATGGCGCTCGGCCGCGGCAGAGCCTCTTGCCGAAAAGGCAAAAGTCCGGCTCCTTCTCCCACAAGGAAGGGCCCAGCCCTGAAAGCTCTTGCTGCTCTTCAGCTACCCTTGGATCCCTATCTACGGGCACCACAGCAGTGGGGCTCTGTGCTTTCCCAGAGACGCAACATCTCATGGCGCTCGGCCGCGGGCAGAGCCTCTCGCCGAAAAGGCAAATGTCCGGCTCCTTTTCCCACAAGGAAGGGCCCAGCCCTGAAAGCTCTTGCTGCTCTTCACGGTGCCTTGGCGCCCTGATCTCCAGGCACAGCAGCACTGGGGCTCTGTGCTTTCCCAGAGACGCAACATCTCATGGCGCTCGGCCGCGGCAGAGCCTCTCGCCGAAAAGGCAAACGTCCGGCTCCTTCTCCCACAAGGAAGGGCCCAGCCCTGAAAGCTCTTGCTGCTCTTCACGGTGCCTTGGCGCCCTATCTCCAGGCACCACAGCAGTGGGGCTCTGTGCTTTCCCCAGAGACGCAACATCTCATGGCGCTCGGCCGCGGCAGAGCCTCTTGCCGAAAAGGCAAACGTCCGGCTCCTTCTCCCACAAGGCAGGGCCCAGCCCTGAAAGCTCTTGCTGCTCTTCACGGTGCCTTGGCGCCCTACCTACAGGCACAACAGCAGTGGGGATCTGTGCTTTCCCAGAGACGCAACATCTCATGGCGCTCGGCCGCGGCAGAGCCTCTTGCCGAAAAGGCAAACATCCAGCTCCTTCTACCACAAGGAAGGGCCCAGCCCTGAAAGCTCTTGCTGCTCTTCACGGTGCCTTGGCGCCCTATCTACGGGCACATCAGCAGTGGGGCTCTGTGCTTTCCCAGAGACGCAACATCTCATGGCGCTCCGGCCGCGGCAGAGCCTCTTGCCGAAAAGGCAAACGTCGGGCTCCTTCTACCACGAGGAAGGGCCCAGCCCTGAAAGCTCTTGCTGCTCTTCACGGTGCCTTGGCGCCCCTATCTCCAGGCACAGCAGCAGTGGGGATCTGTGCTTTCCCAGAGACGCAACATCTCATGGCGCTCGGCCGCGGCAGAGCCTCTTGCCGAAAAGGCAAACGTCCGGCTCCTTCTCCCACAAGGAAGGGCCCCAGCCCTGAAATCTCTTGCTGCTCTTCACCTACCCTTGGAGCCCTATCTACGGGCACAACCGCAGTGGGGCTCTGTGCTTTCCCAGAGACGCAACATCTCATGGCGCTCGGCCGCGACAGAGCCTCTTGCCGAAAAGGCAAACGTCCGGCTCCTTCTCCCACAAGGAAGGGCCCAGCCCTGAAAGCTCTTGCTGCTCTTCACGGTGCCTTGGCGCCCTATCTCCAGGCACAGCAGCAGTGGGGCTCTGTGCTTTCCCAGAGACGCAACATCTCATGGCGCTCGGCCGCGGCAGAGCCTCTTGCCGAAAAGGCAAACGTCCGGCTCCTTCTCCCACAAGGAAGGGCTCAGCCCTGAAGGCTCTTGCTGCTCTTCACGGTGCCTTGGCGCCCTATCTCCAGGCACCACAGCAGTGGGGCTCTGTACTTTCCCAGAGACACAACATCTCATGGCGCTCGGCCGTGGCAGAGCCTCTTGACGAAAAGGCAAACGTCCGGCTCCTTCTCCCACAAGGAAGGGCCCAGCCCTGAAAGCTCTTGCTGCTCTTCACCTACCCTTGGAAGCCTATCTACAGGCACCACAGCAGTGGGGCTCTGTGCTTTCCCAGAGACGCAACATCTCATGGCGCTCGGCCGCGGCAGAGCCTCTTGCCGAAAAGGCAAACGTCCGGCTCCTTCTCCCACAAGGAAGGGCCCAGCCCTGAAAGCTCTTGCTGCTCTTCACGGTGCCTTGGCGCCCTATATAAAGGCACCACAGCAGTGGGGCTCTGTGCTTTCCCAGAGACGCAACATCTCATGTCGCTCGGCCGCGGCAGAGCCTCTTGCCGAAAAGGCAAACGTCCGGCTCCTTCTCCCACAAGGAAGGGCCCAGCCCTGAAAGCTCTTGCTGCTCTTCACGGTGCCTTGGCGCCCTATCTCCAGGCACAGCAGCAGTGGGGCTCTGTGCTTTCCCAGAGACGCAACATCTCATGGCGCTCGGCCGCGGCAGAGCCTCTTGCCGAAAAGGCAAACGTCCGGCTCCTTCTCCCACGAGGAAGGGCCCAGCCCTGAAAGCTCTTGCTGCTCTTCACGGTGCCTTGGCGCCCTATCTCCAGGCACAGCAGCAGTGGGGCTCTGTGCTTTCCCAGAGACGCAACATCTCATGGCGCTCGGCCGCGGCAGAGCCTCTTGCCGAAAAGGCAAACATCCGGCTCCTTCTCCCATAAGGCAGGGCCCAGCCCTGAAAGCTCTTGCTGCTCTTCACGGTGCCTTGGCGCCCTATCTACAGGCACAACAGCAGTGGGGATCTGTGCTTTCCCAGAGACGCAACATCTCATGGCGCTCGGCCGCGGCAGAGCCTCTTGCCAAAAAGGCAAACGTCCGGCTCCTTCTCCCACAAGGAAGGGCCCAGCCCTGAAAGCTCTTGCTGCTCTTCACGGTGCCTTGGCGCCCTATCTCCAGGCACAGCAGCAGTGGGGCTCTGTGCTTTCCCAGAGACGCAACATCTCATGGCGCTCGGCCGCGGCAGAGCCTCTTGCCGAAAAGGCAAACGTCCGGCTCCTTCTCCCACGAGGAAGGGCCCAGCCCTGAAAGCTCTTGTTGCTCTTCACGGTGCCTTGGCGCCCTATCTCCAGGCACAGCAGCAGTGGGGCTCTGTGCTTTCCCAGAGACGCAACATCTCATGGCGCTCGGCCGCGGCAGAGCCTCTTGCCGAAAAGGCAAACGTCCGGCTCCTTCTCCCACAAGGAAGGGCCCAGCCCTGAAAGCTCTTGCTGCTCTTCACGGTGCCTTGGCGCCCTATATAAAGGCACCACAGCAGTGGGGCTCTGTGCTTTCCCAGAGACGCAACATCTCATGGCGCTCGGCCGCGGCAGAGCCTCTTGCCGAAAAGGCAAACGTCCGGCTCCTTCTCCCACAAGGAAGGGCCCAGCCCTGAAAGCTCTTGTTGCTCTTCACCTACGCTTGGAACCATATCTACAGGCACCACAGCAGTGGGGATCTGTGCTTTCCCAGAGACGCAACATCTCATGGCGCTCGGCCGCGGCAGAGCCTCTTGCCGAAAAGGCAAACATCCGGCTCCTTCTCCCACAAGGCAGGGCCCAGCCCTGAAAGCTCTTGCTGCTCTTCACGGTGCCTTGGCGCCCTATCTACAGGCACAACAGCAGTGGGGATCTGTGCTTTCCCAGAGACGCAACATCTCATGGCGCTCGGCCGCGGCAGAGCCTCTTGCCGAAAAGGCAAACGTCCGGCTCCTTCTCCCACAAGGAAGGGCCCAGCCCTGAAAGCTCTTGCTGCTCTTCACGGTGCCTTGGCGCCCTATCTACAGGCAGAATAGCAGTGAGGATCTCTGCTTTCCAAGAGACGCAACATCTCATGGCGCTCAGCCGCGGCAGAGCCTCTTGCCGAAAAGGCAAACGTCCGGCTCCTTCTCCCACAAGGAAGGGCCCAGCCCTGAAAGCTCTTGCTGCTCTTCACGGTGCCTTGGCGCCTTATCTACAGGCACCACAGCAGAGGGGCTCTCTGCTTTCCCAGAGACGCAACATCTCATGGCGCTCGGCCGCGGCAGAGCCTCTTGCCGAAAAGGCAAACGTCCGGCTCCTTCTCCCACAAGGAAGGGCCAAGCCCTGAAAGCTCTTGCTGCTCTTCACCTACCCTTGGAAGCCTATCTACAGGCACAACAGGAGTGGGGATCTGTGCTTTCCCAGAGACGCAAGATCTCATGGTGCTCGGCCGCGGCAGAGCCTCTTGCCGAAAAGGCAAACGTCCGGCTCCTTCTCCAACGAGGAAGGGCCCAGCCCTGAAAGCTCTTGCTGCTCTTCACGGTGCCTTGGCGCCCTATCTCCAGGCACCACAGCAGTGGGGCTCTGTACTTTCCCAGAGACACAACATCTCATGGCGCTCGGCCGCGGCAGAGCCTCTTGCCGAAAAGGCAAACGTCCGGCTCCTTCTCCCACAAGGAAGGGCCCAGCCCTGAAAGCTCTTGCTGCTCTTCACCTACCCTTGGAACCCTATCTACAGGCACCACAGCAGTGGGGATCTGTGCTTTCCCAGAGACGCAACATCTCATGGCGCTCGGCCGCGGCAGAGCCTCTTGCCGAAAAGGCAAACGTCCGGCTCCTTCTCCCACAAGGAAGGGCCCAGCCCTGAAAGCTCTTGCTGCTCTTCACGGTGCCTTGGCGCCCTATCTCCAGGCACAGCAGCAGTGGGGCTCTGTGCTTTCACAGAGACGCAACATCTCATGGCGCTCGGCCGCGGCAGAGCCTCTTGCCGAAAAGGCAAACGTCCGGCTCCTTCTCCCACGAGGAAGGGCCCAGCCCTGAAAGCTCTTGCTGCTCTTCACGGTGCCTTGGAGCCCTATCTCCAGGCACAGCAGCAGTGGGGCTCTGTGCTTTCCCAGAGACGCAACATCTCATGGCGCTCGGCCGCGGCAGAGCCTCTTGCCGAAAAGGCAAACGTCCGGCTCCTTCTCCCACAAGGAAGGGCCCAGCCCTGAAAGCTCTTGCTGCTCTTCACGGTGCCTTGGCGCCCTATATAAAGGCACCACAGCAGTGGGGCTCTGTGCTTTCCCAGAGACGCAACATCTCATGGCGCTCGGCCGCGGCAGAGCCTCTTGCCGAAAAGGCAAACGTCCGGCTCCTTCTCCCACAAGGAAGGGCCCAGCCCTGAAAGCTCTTGCTGCTCTTCACCTACGCTTGGAACCATATCTACAGGCACCACAGCAGTGGGGATCTGTGCTTTCCCAGAGACGCAACATCTCATGGCGCTCGGCCGCGGCAGAGCCTCTTGCCGAAAAGGCAAACATCCGGCTCCTTCTCCCATAAGGCAGGGCCCAGCCCTGAAAGCTCTTGCTGCTCTTCACGGTGCCTTGGCGCCCTATCTACAGGCACAACAGCAGTGGGGATCTGTGCTTTCCCAGAGACGCAACATCTCATGGCGCTCGGCCGCGGCAGAGCCTCTTGCCGAAAAGGCAAACGTCCGGCTCCTTCTCCCACAAGGAAGGGCCCAGCCCTGAAAGCTCTTGCTGCTCTTCACGGTGCCTTGGCGCCCTATCTCCAGGCACAGCAGCAGTGGGGCTCTGTGCTTTCCCAGAGACGCAACATCTCATGGCGCTCGGCCCGCGGCAGAGCCTCTTGCCGAAAAGGCAAACGTCCAGCTCCTTCTCCCACGAGGAAGGGCCCAGCCCTGAAAGCTCTTGCTGCTCTTCACGGTGCCTTGGCGCCCTATCTCCAGGCACAGCAGCAGTGGGGCTCTGTGCTTTCCCAGAGACGCAACATCTCATGGCGCTCGGCCGCGGCAGAGCCTCTTGCCGAAAAGGCAAACGTCCGGCTCCTTCTCCCACAAGGAAGGGCCCAGCCCTGAAAGCTCTTGCTGCTCTTCACGGTGCCTTGGCGCCCTATATAAAGGCACCACAGCAGTGGGGCTCTGTGCTTTCCCAGAGACGCAACATCTCATGGCGCTCGGCCGCGGCAGAGCCTCTTGCCGAAAAGGCAAACGTCCGGCTCCTTCTCCCACAAGGAAGGGCCCAGCCCTGAAAGCTCTTGCTGCTCTTCACGGTGCCTTGGCGCCCTATCTACAGGCAGAATAGCAGTGAGGATCTCTGCTTTCCAAGAGACGCAACATCTCATGGCGCTCAGCCGCGGCAGAGCCTCTTGCCGAAAAGGCAAACGTCCGGCTCCTTCTCCCACAAGGAAGGGCCCAGCCCTGAAAGCTCTTGCTGCTCTTCACGGTGCCTTGGCACCCTATCTCCAGGCACAGCAGCAGTGGGGCTCTGTGCTTTCCCAGAGACGCAACATCTCATGGCGCTCGGCCGCGGCAGAGCCTCTTGCCGAAAAGGCAAACGTCCGGCTCCTTCTCCCACAAGGAAGGGCCCAGCCCTGAAAGCTCTTGCTGCTCTTCACGTTGCCTTGGCGCCCTATCTACAGGCACCACAGCAGTGGGGCTCTGTGCTTTCCCAGAGACGCAACATCTCATGGCGCTCGGCCGCGGCAGAGCCTCTTGCCGAAAAGGCAAACGTCCGGCTCCTTCTCCCACAAGGAAGGGCCCAGCCCTGAAAGCTCTTGCTGCTCTTCACCTACCCTTGGAACCATATCTACAGGCACCACAGCAGTGGGGATTTGTGCTTTCCCAGAGACGCAACATCTCATGGCGCTCGGCCGCGGCAGAGCCTCTTGCCGAAAAGGCAAACATCCGGCTCCTTCTCCCACAAGGCAGGGCCCAGCCCTGAAAGCTCTTGCTGCTCTTCACGGTGCCTTGGCGCCCTATCTACAGGCACAACAGCAGTGGGGATCTGTGCTTTCCCAGAGACGCAACATCTCATGGCGCTCGGCCGCGGCAGAGCCTCTTGCCGAAAAGGCAAACGTCCGGCTCCTTCTCCCACAAGGAAGGGCCCAGCCCTGAAAGCTCTTGCTGCTCTTCACGGTGCCTTGGCGCCCTATATAAAGGCACCACAGCAGTGGGGCTCTGTGCTTTCCCAGAGACGCAACATCTCATGGCGCTCGGCCGCGGCAGAGCCTCTTGCCGAAAAGGCAAACGTCCGGCTCCTTCTCCCACAAGGAAGGGCCCAGCCCTGAAAGCTCTTGCTGCTCTTCACGGTGCCTTGGCGCCCTATCTACAGGCACAACAGCAGTGGGGATCTGTGCTTTCCCAGAGACGCAACATCTCATGGCGCTCGGCCGCGGCAGAGCCTCTTGCCGAAAAGGCAAACGTCCGGCTCCTTCTCCCACAAGGAAGGGCCCAGCCCTGAAAGCTCTTGCTGCTCTTCACGGTGCCTTGGCGCCCTATCTACAGGCAGAATAGCAGTGAGGATCTCTGCTTTCCAAGAGACGCAACATCTCATGGCGCTCAGCCGCGGCAGAGCCTCTTGCCGAAAAGGCAAACGTCCGGCTCCTTCTCCCACAAGGAAGGGCCCAGCCCTGAAAGCTGTTGCTGCTCTTCACGGTGCCTTGGCGCCTTATCTACAGGCACCACAGCAGAGGGGCTCTCTGCTTTCCCAGAGACGCAACATCTCATGGCGCTCGGCCGCGGCAGAGCCTCTTGCCGAAAAGGCAAACGTCCGGCTCCTTCTCCCACAAGGAAGGGCCAAGCCCTGAAAGCTCTTGCTGCTCTTCACCTACCCTTGGAAGCCTATCTACAGGCACAACAGGAGTGGGGATCTGTGCTTTCCCAGAGACGCAAGATCTCATGGTGCTCGGCCGCGGCAGAGCCTCTTGCCGAAAAGGCAAACGTCCGGCTCCTTCTCCCACGAGGAAGGGCCCAGCCCTGAAAGCTCTTGCTGCTCTTCACGGTGCCTTGGCGCCCTATCTACAGGCACAGCAGCAGTGGGGCTCTGTGCTTTCCCAGAGACGCAACATCTCATGGCGCTCGGCCGCGGCAGAGCCTCTTGCCGAAAAGGCAAACGTCCGGCTCCTTCTCCCACAAGGAAGGGCCCAGCCCTGAAAGCTCTTGCTGCTCTTCACCTACCCTTGGAACCCTATCTACAGGCACCAACGCAGTGAAGCTCTGTGCTTTCCCAGAGACGCAACATCTCATGGCGCTCGGCCGCGGCAGAGCCTCTTGCCGAAAAGGCAAACGTCCGGCTCCTTCTCCCACAAGGAAGGGCCCAGCCCTGTAAGCTCTTGCTGCTCTTCACGGTGCCTTAGCACCCTATATCCAGGCACAGCAGCAGTGGGGCTCTGTGCTTTCCCAGAGACGCAACATCTCATGGCGCTCGGCCGCGGCAGAGCCTCTTGCCGAAAAGGCAAACGTCCGGCTCCTTCTCCCACGAGGAAGGGCCCAGCCCTGAAAGCTCTTGCTGCTCTTCACGGTGCCTTGGCGCCCTACCTACAGGCACAACAGCAGTGGGGATCTGTGCTTTCCCAGAGACGCAACATCTCATGGCGCTCGGCCGCGGCAGAGCCTCTTGCCGAAAAGGCAAACGTCCGGCTCCTTCTCCCACAAGGAAGGGCCCAGCCCTGAAAGCTCTTGCTGCTCTTCACCTACCCTTGGAACCATATCTACAGGCACCACAGCAGTGGGGATTTGTGCTTTCCCAGAGACGCAACATCTCATGGCGCTCGGCCGCGGCAGAGCCTCTTGCCGAAAAGGCAAACATCCGGCTCCTTCTCCCACAAGGCAGGGCCCAGCCCTGAAAGCTCTTGCTGCTCTTCACGGTGCCTTGGCGCCCTATCTACAGGCACAACAGCAGTGGGGATCTGTGCTTTCCCAGAGACGCAACATCTCATGGCGCTCGGCCGCGGCAGAGCCTCTTGCCGAAAAGGCAAACGTCCGGCTCCTTCTCCCACAAGGAAGGGCCCAGCCCTGAAAGCTCTTGCTGCTCTTCACGGTGCCTTGGCGCCCTATATAAAGGCACCACAGCAGTGGGGCTCTGTGCTTTCCCAGAGACGCAACATCTCATGGCGCTCGGCCGCGGCAGAGCCTCTTGCCGAAAAGGCAAACGTCCGGCTCCTTCTCCCACAAGGAAGGGCCCAGCCCTGAAAGCTCTTGCTGCTCTTCACGGTGCCTTGGCGCCCTATCTACAGGCACAACAGCAGTGGGGATCTGTGCTTTCCCAGAGACGCAACATCTCATGGCGCTCGGCCGCGGCAGAGCCTCTTGCCGAAAAGGCAAACGTCCGGCTCCTTCTCCCACAAGGAAGGGCCCAGCCCTGAAAGCTCTTGCTGCTCTTCACGGTGCCTTGGCGCCCTATCTACAGGCAGAATAGCAGTGAGGATCTCTGCTTTCCAAGAGACGCAACATCTCATGGCGCTCAGCCGCGGCAGAGCCTCTTGCCGAAAAGGCAAACGTCCGGCTCCTTCTCCCACAAGGAAGGGCCCAGCCCTGAAAGCTGTTGCTGCTCTTCACGGTGCCTTGGCGCCTTATCTACAGGCACCACAGCAGAGGGGCTCTCTGCTTTCCCAGAGACGCAACATCTCATGGCGCTCGGCCGCGGCAGAGCCTCTTGCCGAAAAGGCAAACGTCCGGCTCCTTCTCCCACAAGGAAGGGCCAAGCCCTGAAAGCTCTTGCTGCTCTTCACCTACCCTTGGAAGCCTATCTACAGGCACAACAGGAGTGGGGATCTGTGCTTTCCCAGAGACGCAAGATCTCATGGTGCTCGGCCGCGGCAGAGCCTCTTGCCGAAAAGGCAAACGTCCGGCTCCTTCTCCCACGAGGAAGGGCCCAGCCCTGAAAGCTCTTGCTGCTCTTCACGGTGCCTTGGCGCCCTATCTACAGGCACAGCAGCAGTGGGGCTCTGTGCTTTCCCAGAGACGCAACATCTCATGGCGCTCGGCCGCGGCAGAGCCTCTTGCCGAAAAGGCAAACGTCCGGCTCCTTCTCCCACAAGGAAGGGCCCAGCCCTGAAAGCTCTTGCTGCTCTTCACCTACCCTTGGAACCCTATCTACAGGCACCAACGCAGTGAAGCTCTGTGCTTTCCCAGAGACGCAACATCTCATGGCGCTCGGCCGCGGCAGAGCCTCTTGCCGAAAAGGCAAACGTCCGGCTCCTTCTCCCACAAGGAAGGGCCCAGCCCTGTAAGCTCTTGCTGCTCTTCACGGTGCCTTAGCACCCTATATCCAGGCACAGCAGCAGTGGGGCTCTGTGCTTTCCCAGAGACGCAACATCTCATGGCGCTCGGCCGCGGCAGAGCCTCTTGCCGAAAAGGCAAACGTCCGGCTCCTTCTCCCACGAGGAAGGGCCCAGCCCTGAAAGCTCTTGCTGCTCTTCACGGTGCCTTGGCGCCCTACCTACAGGCACAACAGCAGTGGGGATCTGTGCTTTCCCAGAGACGCAACATCTCATGGCGCTCGGCCGCGGCAGAGCCTCTTGCCGAAAAGGCAAACATCCAGCTCCTTCTCCCACAAGGAAGGGCCCAGCCCTGAAAGCTCTTGCTGCTCTTCACGGTGCCTTGGCGCCCTATCTACGGGCACATCAGCAGTGGGGATCTGTGCTTTCCCAGAGACGCAACATCTCATGGCGCTCGGCCGCGGCAGAGCCTCTTGCCGAAAAGGCAAACGTCCGGCTCCTTCTCCCACAAGGCAGGGCCCAGCCCTGAAAGCTCTTGCTGCTCTTCACGGTGCCTTGGCGCCCTATATACAGGCACAACAGTAGTGGGGATCTGTGCTTTCCCAGAGACGCAACATCTCATGGCGCTCGGCCGCGGCAGAGCCTCTTGCCGAAAAGGCAAACGTCCGGCTCCTTCTCCCGCAAGGCAGGGCCCAGCCCTGAAAGCTCTTGCTGCTCTTCACGGTGCCTTGGCGCCCTATCTCCAGTCACAGCAGCACTGGGGATCTGTGCTTTCCCAGAGACGCAACATCTCATGGCGGTCGGCCGCAGCAGAGCCTCTTGCCGAAAAGGCAAACGTCCGGCTCCTTCTCCCACGAGGAAGGGCCCAGCCCTGTAAGCTCTTGCTGCTCTTCACGGTGCCTTGGCGCCCTATCTCCAGGCACAGCAGCAGTGGGGATCTGTGCTTTCCCAGAGACGCAACATCTCATGGCGCTCGGCCGCGGCAGAGCCTCTTGCCAAAAAGGCAAACGTCCGGCTCCTTCTCCCACAAGGCAGGGCCCAGCCCTGAAAGCTCTTCCTGCTCTTCTACCTACCCTTGGAACCCTATCTACAGGCACCACAGCAGTGGGGCTCTCTGCTTACCCAGAGACGCAACATCTGATGGCGCTCGGCCGCGGCAGAGCCTCTTGCCGAAAAGGCAAACGTCCGGCTCCTTCTCCCACAAGGAAGGGCCCAGCCCTGAAAGCTCTTGCTGCTCTTCACCTACCCTTGGATCCCTATCTGCGGGCACCACAGCAGTGGGGCTCTGTGCTTTCCCAGAGACGCAACATCTCATGGCGCTCGGCCGCGGCAGAGCCTCTCGCCGAAAAGGCAAACGTCCGGCTCCTTTTCCCACAAGGAAGGGCCCAGCCCTGAAAGCTCTTGCTGCTCTTCACATACCCTTGGCGCCCTATCTCCAGGCACAGCAGCACTGGGGATCTGTGCTTTCCCAGAGACGCAACATCTCATGGCGCTCGGCCGCGGCAGAGCCTCTTGCCGAAAAGGCAAACGTCCGGCTCCTTCTCCCACAAGGAAGGGCCCAGCCCTGAAAGCTCTTGCTGCTCTTCACGGTGCCTTGGCGCCCTATCTACGGGCACATCAGCAGTGGGGCTCTGTGCTTTCCCAGAGACGCAACATCTCATGGCGCTCGGCCGCGGCAGAGCCTCTTGCCGAAAAGGCAAACGTCGGGCTCCTTCTACCACGAGGAAGGGCTCAGCCCTGAAAGCTCTTGCTGCTCTTCACGGTGCCTTGGCGCCCTATCTCCAGGCACAGCAGCAGTGGGGATCTGTGCTTTCCCAGAGACGCAACATCTCATGGCGCTCGGCCGCGGCAGAGCCTCTTGCCAAAAAGGCAAACGTCCGGCTCCTTCTCCCACAAGGAAGGGCCCAGCCCTGAAAGCTCTTGCTGCTCTTCACCTACGCTTGGAACCATATCTACAGGCACCGCAGCAGTGGGGATCTGTGCTTTCCCAGAGACGCAACATCTCATGGCGCTCGGCCGCGGCAGAGCCTCTTGCCGAAAAGGCAAACGTCCGGCTCCTTCTCCCACAAGGAAGGGCCCAGCCCTGAAAGCTCTTGCTGCTCTTCACCTACCCTTGGAGCCCTATCTACGGGCACAACCGCAGTGGGGCTCTGTGCTTTCCCAGAGACGCAACATCTCATGGCGCTCGGCCGCGACAGAGCCTCTTGCCGAAAAGGCAAACGTCCGGCTCCTTCTCCCACAAGGAAGGGCCCAGCCCTGAAAGCTCTTGCTGCTCTTCACGGTGCCTTGGCGCCCTATCTCCAGGCACAGCAGCAGTGGGGATCTGTGCTTTCCCAGAGACGCAACATCTCATGGCGCTCGGCCGCGGCAGAGCCTCTTGCCGAAAAGGCAAACGTCCGGCTCCTTCTCCCACAAGGAAGGGCCCAGCCCTGAAAGCTCTTGCTGCTCTTCACCTACCCTTGGAAGCCTATCTACAGGCACCACAGCAGTGGGGCTCTGTGCTTTCCCAGAGACGCAACATCTCATGGCGCTCGGCCGCGGCAGAGCCTCTTGCCGAAAAGGCAAACGTCCGGCTCCTTCTCCCACAAGGAAGGGCCCAGCCCTGAAAGCTCTTGCTGCTCTTCACGGTGCCTTGGCGACCTATATAAAGGCACCACAGCAGTGGGGCTCTGTGCTTTCCCAGAGACGCAACATCTCATGGCGCTCGGCCGCGGCAGAGCCTCTTGCCGAAAAGGCAAACGTCCGGCTCCTTCTCCCACAAGGAAGGGCCCAGCCCTGAAAGCTCTTGCTGCTCTTCACCTACGCTTGGAACCATATCTACAGGCACCACAGCAGTGGGGATCTGTGCTTTCCCAGAGACGCTACATCTCATGGCGCTCGGCCGCGGCAGAGCCTCTTGCCGAAAAGGCAAACATCCGGCTCCTTCTCCCACAAGGCAGGGCCCAGCCCTGAAAGCTCTTGCTGCTCTTCACGGTGCCTTGGCGCCCTATCTACAGGCACAACAGCAGTGGGGATCTGTGCTTTCCCAGAGACGCAACATCTCATGGCGCTCGGCCGCGGCAGAGCCTCTTGCCGAAAAGCCAAACGTCCGGCTCCTTCTCCCACAAGGAAGGGCCCAGCCCTGAAAGCTCTTGCTGCTCTTCACGGTGCCTTGGCGCCCTATCTACAGGCAGAATAGCAGTGAGGATCTCTGCTTTCCAAGAGACGCAACATCTCATGGCGCTCAGCCGCGGCAGAGCCTCTTGCAGAAAAGGCAAACGTCCGGCTCATTCTACCACAAGGAAGGGCCAAGCCCTGAAAGCTCTTGCTGCTCTTCACCTACCCTTGAAAGCCTATCTACAGGCACAACAGGAGTGGGGCTCTGTGCTTTCCCAGAGACGCAACATCTCATGGCGCTCGGCCGCGGCAGAGCCTCTTGCCGAAAAGGCAAACGTCCGGCTCCTTCTCCCACGAGGAAGGGCCCAGCCCTGAAAGCTCTTGCTGCTCTTCACGGTGCCTTGGCACCCTATCTCCAGGCACAGCAGCAGTGGGGCTCTGTGCTTTCCCAGAGACGCAACATCTCATGGCGCTCGGCCGCGGCAGAGCCTCTTGCCGAAAAGGCAAACGTCCGGCTCCTTCTCCCACAAGGAAGGGCCCAGCCCTGAAAGCTCTTGCTGCTCTTCACCTACCCTTGGAACCCTATCTACAGGCACCAACGCAGTGAAGCTCTGTGCTTTCCCAGAGACGCAACATCTCATGGCGCTCGGCCGCGGCAGAGCCTCTTGCCGAAAAGGCAAACGTCCGGCTCCTTGTCCCACGAGGAAGGGCCCAGCCCTGTAAGCTCTTGCTGCTCTTCACGGTGCCTTAGCGCCCTATATCCAGGCACAGCAGCAGTGGGGCTCTGTGCTTTCCCAGAGACGCAACATCTCATGGCGCTCGGCCGCGGCAGAGCCTCTTGCCGAAAAGGCAAACGTCCGGCTCCTTCTCCCACAAGGAAGGGCCCAGCCCTGAAAGCTCTTGCTGCTCTTCACGGTGCCTTGGCGCCCTACCTACAGGCACAACAGCAGTGGGGATCTGTGCTTTCCCAGAGACGCAACATCTCATGGCGCTCGGCCGCGGCAGAGCCTCTTGCCGAAAAGGCAAACATCCAGCTCCTTCTACCACAAGGAAGGGCCCAGCCCTGAAAGCTCTTGCTGCTCTTCACGGTGCCTTGGCGCCCTATCTACGGGCACATCAGCAGTGGGGCTCTGTGCTTTCCCAGAGATGCAACATCTCATGGCGCTCGGCCGCGGCAGAGCCTCTTGCCGAAAAGGCAAACGTCGGGCTCCTTCTACCACGAGGAAGGGCTCAGCCCTGAAAGCTCTTGCTGCTCTTCATGGTGCCTTGGCGCCCTATCTCCAGGCACAGCAGCAGTGGGGATCTGTGCTTTCCCAGAGACGCAACATCTCATGGCGCTCGGCCGCGGCAGAGCCTCTTGCCAAAAAGGCAAACGTCCGGCTCCTTCTCCCACAAGGAAGGGCCCAGCCCTGAAAGCTCTTGCTGCTCTTCACCTACGCTTGGAACCATATCTACAGGCACCGCAGCAGTGGGGATCTGTGCTTTCCCAGAGACGCAACATCTCATGGCGCTCGGCCGCGGCAGAGCCTCTTGCCGAAAAGGCAAACGTCCGGCTCCTTCTCCCACAAGGAAGGGCCCAGCCCTGAAATCTCTTGCTGCTCTTCACCTACCCTTGGAGCCCTATCTAAGGGCACAACCGCAGTGGGGCTCTGTGCTTTCCCAGAGACGCAACATCTCATGGCGCTCGGCCGCGACAGAGCCTCTTGCCGAAAAGGCAAACGTCCGGCTCCTTCTCCCACAAGGAAGGGCCCAGCCCTGAAAGCTCTTGCTGCTCTTCACCTACCCTTGGAAGCCTATCTACAGGCACCACAGCAGTGGGGCTCTGTGCTTTCCCAGAGACGCAACATCTCATGGCGCTCGGCCGCGGCAGAGCCTCTTGCCGAAAAGGCAAACGTCCGGCTCCTTCTCCCACAAGGAAGGGCCCAGCCCTGAAAGCTCTTGCTGCTCTTCACGGTGCCTTGGCGCCCTATCTCCAGGCACAGCAGCACTGGGGCTCTGTGCTTTCCCAGAGACGCAACATCTCATGGCGCTCGGCCGCGGCAGAGCCTCTTGCCGAAAAGGCAAACGTCCGGCTCCTTCTCCCACAAGGAAGGGCCCAGCCCTGAAAGCTCTTGCTGCTCGTCACCTACTCTTGGAACCCTGTCTACAGGCACCAGAGCAGTGGGGCTCTGTGCTTTCCCAGAGACGCAACATCTCATGGCGCTCGGCCGCGGCAGAGCCTCTTGCCGAAAAGGCAAACGTCCGGCTCCTTCTCCCACAAGGCAGGGCCCAGCCCTGAAAGCTCTTGCTGCTCTTCACGGTGCCTTGGCGCCCTATCTACAGGCACAACAGCAGTGGGGATCTGTGCTTTCCCAGAGACGCAACATCTCATGGTGCTCGGCCGCGGCAGAGCCTCTTGCCGAAAAGGCAAACGTCCGGCTCCTTCTCCCACAAGGAAGGGCCCAGCCCTGAAAGATTTGCTGCTCTTCACCTACCCTTGGAACCCTATCTACAGGCACCACAGCAGTGGGGCTCTGTGCTTTCCCAGAGACGCAACATCTCATGGTGCTCGGCCGCGGCAGAGCCTCTTGCCGAAAAGGCAAACGTCTGGCTCCTTCTCCCACAAGGAAGGGCCCAGCCCTGAAAGCTCTTGCTGCTCTTCACGGTGCCTTGGCGCCCTATCTCCAGGCACAACAGCAGTGGGGATCTGTGCTTTCCCAGAGACGCAACATCTCATGGCGCTCGGCCGCGGCAGAGACTCTTGCCGAAAAGGCAAACGTCCGGCTCCTTCTCCCACAAGGAAGGGCCCAGCCCTGAAAGCTCTTCCTGCTCTTCACGGTGCCTTGGCGCCCTATCTCCAGGCACCACAGCAGTGGGTATCTGTGCTTTCCCAGAGACGCAACATCTCATGGCGCTCGGCCGCGGCACAGCTTCTTGCCGAAAAGGCAAACGTCCGGCTCCTTCTCCCACAAGGAAGGGCCCAGCCCTGAAAGCTCTTGCTGCTCTTCACGGTGCCTTGGCGCCCTATCTACAGGCACCACAGCAGTGGGGATCTGTGCTTTCCCAGAGACGCAACATCTCATGGCGGTCGGCCGTGGCAGAGCCTCTTGCCGAAAAGGCAAACGTCCGGCTCCTTCTCCCACAAGGCAGGGCCCAGCCCTAAAAGCTCTTGCTGCTCTTCACGGTGCCTTGGCGCCCTATCTACAGGCACCACAGCAGTGGGGCTCTATGCTTTCCCAGAGACGCAACATCTCATGGCGCTCGGCCGCGGCAGAGCCTCTTGCCGAAAAGGCAAACGTCCGGCTCCTTCTCCCACAAGGAAGGGCTCAGCCCTGAAAGCTCTTGCTGCTCTTCACGTGCCTTGGCGCCCTATCTACAGGCACAACAGCAGTGGGGATCTGTGCTTTCCCAGAGACACAACATCTCATGGCGCTCGGCCGCGGCAGAGCCTCTTGCCGAAAAGGCAAACGTCCGGCTCCTTCTCCCACAAGGAAGGGCCCAGCCCTGAAAGCTCTTGCTGCTCTTCACGGTGCCTTGGCGCCCTATCTCCAGGCACAGCAGCACTGGGGCTCTGTGCTTTCCCAGAGACGCAACATCTCATGGCGCTCGGCCGCGGCAGAGCCTCTTGCCGAAAAGGCAAACGTCCGGCTCCTTCTCCCACAAGGAAGGGCCCAGCCCTGAAAGCTCTTGCTGCTCTTCACCTACGCTTGGAACCATATCTACAGGCACCACAGCAGTGGGGATCTGTGCTTTCCCAGAGACGCAACATCTCATGGCGCTCGGCCGCGGCAGAGCCTCTTGCCGAAAAGGCAAACATCCGGCTCCTTCTCCCACAAGGCAGGGCCCAGCCCTGAAAGCTCTTGCTGCTCTTCACGGTGCCTTGGCGCCCTATCTACAGGCACAACAGCAGTGGGGATCTGTGCTTTCCCAGAGACGCAACATCTCATGGCGCTCGGCCGCGGCAGAGCCTCTTGCCGAAAAGGCAAACGTCCGGCTCCTTCTCCCACAAGGAAGGGCCCAGCCCTGAAAGCTCTTGCTGCTCTTCACGGTGCCTTGGCGCCCTATCTACAGGCAGAATAGCAGTGAGGATCTCTGCTTTCCAAGAGACGCAACATCTCATGGCGCTCGGCCGCGGCAGAGCCTCTTGCCGAAAAGGCAAACGTCCGGCTCCTTCTCCCACAAGGAAGGGCCAAGCCCTGAAAGCTCTTGCTGCTCTTCACCTACCCTTGGAAGCCTATCTACAGGCACAACAGCAGTGGGGATCTGTGCTTTCCCAGAGACGCAACATCTCATGGCGCTCGGCCGCGGCAGAGCCTCTTGCCGAAAAGGCAAACGTCCGGCTCCTTCTCCCACGAGGAAGGGCCCAGCCCTGAAAGCTCTTGCTGCTCTTCACGGTGCCTTGGCGCCCTATCTCCAGGCACAGCAGCAGTGGGGCTCTGTACTTTCCCAGAGACGCAACATCTCATGGCGCTCGGCCGCGGCAGAGCCTCTTGCCGAAAAGGCAAACGTCCGGCTCCTTCTCCCACAAGGAAGGGCCCAGCCCTGAAAGCTCTTGCTGCTCTTCACCTACGCTTGGAACCATATCTACAGGCACCGCAGCAGTGGGGATCTGTGCTTTCCCAGAGACGCAACATCTCATGGCGCTCGGCCGCGGCAGAGCCTCTTGCCGAAAAGGCAAACGTCGGCTCCTTCTCCCACAAGGAAGGGCCCAGCCCTGAAAGCTCTTGCTGCTCTTCACCTACCCTTGGAAGCCTATCTACAGGCACCACAGCAGTGGGGCTCTGTGCTTTCCCAGAGACGCAACATCTCATGGCGCTCGGCCGCGGCAGAGCCTCTTGCCGAAAAGGCAAACGTCCGGCTCCTTCTCCCACAAGGAAGGGCCCAGCCCTGAAAGCTCTTGCTGCTCTTCACGGTGCCTTGGCGCCCTATCTCCAGGCACAGCAGCAGTGGGGCTCTGTGCTTTCCCAGAGACGCAACATCTCATGGCGCTCGGCCGCGGCAGAGCCTCTTGCCGAAAAGGCAAACGTCCGGCTCCTTCTCCCACGAGGAAGGGCCCAGCCCTGAAAGCTCTTGCTGCTCTTCACGGTGCCTTGGCGCCCTATCTCCAGGCACAGCAGCACTGGGGCTCTGTGCTTTCCCAGAGACGCAACATCTCATGGCGCTCGGCCGCGGCAGAGCCTCTTGCCGAAAAGGCAAACGTCCGGCTCCTTCTCCCACAAGGAAGGGCCCAGCCCTGAAAGCTCTTGCTGCTCTTCACGGTGCCTTGGCGCCCTATATAAAGGCACCACAGCAGTGGGGCTCTGTGCTTTCCCAGAGACGCAACATCTCATGGCGCTCGGCCGCGGCAGAGCCTCTTGCCGAAAAGGCAAACATCCGGCTCCTTCTCCCACAAGGCAGGGCCCAGCCCTGAAAGCTCTTGCTGCTCTTCACATACCCTTGGCGCCCTATCTACAGGCACAACAGCAGTGGGGATCTGTGCTTTCCCAGAGACGCAACATCTCATGGCGCTCGGCCGCGGCAGAGCCTCTTGCCGAAAAGGCAAACGTCCGGCTCCTTCTCCCACAAGGAAGGGCCCAGCCCTGAAAGCTCTTGCTGCTCTTCACGGTGCCTTGGCGCCCTATCTACAGGCAGAATAGCAGTGAGGATCTCTGCTTTCCAAGAGACGCAACATCTCATGGCGCTCAGCCGCGGCAGAGCCTCTTGCCGAAAAGGCAAACGTCCGGCTCCTTCTCCCACAAGGAAGGGCCCAGCCCTGAAAGCTGTTGCTGCTCTTCACGGTGCCTTGGCGCCCTATTTACAGGCACCACAGCAGAGGGGCTCTCTGCTTTCCCAGAGACGCAACATCTCATGGCGCTCGGCCGCGGCAGAGCCTCTTGCCGAAAAGGCAAACGTCCGGCTCCTTCTCCCACAAGGAAGGGCCAAGCCCTGAAAGCTCTTGCTGCTCTTCACCTACCCTTGGAAGCCTATCTACAGGCACAACAGCAGTGGGGATCTGTGCTTTCCCAGAGACGCAACATCTCATGGCGCTCGGCCGCAGCAGAGCCTCTTGCCGAAAAGGCAAACGTCCGGCTCCTTCTCCCACGAGGAAGGGCCCAGCCCTGAAAGCTCTTGCTGCTCTTCACGGTGCCTTGGCGCCCTATCTCCAGGCACAGCAGCAGTGGGGCTCTGTGCTTTCCCAGAGACGCAACATCTCATGGCGCTCGGCCGCGGCAGAGCCTCTTGCCGAAAAGGCAAACGTCCGGCTCCTTCTCCCACAAGGAAGGGCCCAGCCCTGAAAGCTCTTGCTGCTCTTCACCTACCCTTGGAACCCTATCTACAGGCACCAACGCAGTGAAGCTCTGTGCTTTCCCAGAAACGCAACATCTCATGGCGCTCGGCCGCGGCAGAGCCTCTTGCCGAAAAGGCAAACGTCCGGCTCCTTCTCCCACGAGGAAGGGCCCAGCCCTGTAAGCTCTTGCTGCTCTTCACGGTGCCTTAGCGCCCTATATCCAGGCACAGCAGCAGTGGGGCTCTGTGCTTTCCCAGAGACGCAACATCTCATGGCGCTCGGCCGCGGCAGAGCCTCTTGCCGAAAAGGCAAAAGTCCGGCTCCTTCTCCCACGAGGAAGGGCCCAGCCCTGAAAGCTCTTGCTGCTTTTCACGGTGCCTTGGCGCCCTATCTCCAGGCATAGCAGCAGTGGGGATCTGTGCTTTCCCAGAGACGCAACATCTCATGGCGCTCGGCCGCGGCAGAGCCTCTTGCCGAAAAGGCAAACGTCCGGCTCCTTCTCCCACAAGGAAGGGCCCAGCCCTGAAAGCTCTTGCTGCTCTTCACGGTGCCTTGGCGCCCTATCTACAGGCACCACAGCAGTGGGGCTCTGTGCTTTCCCAGAGACGCAACATCTCATGGCGCTCGGCCGCGGCAGAGCCTCTTGCCGAAAAGGCAAACGTCCGGCTCCTTCTCCCACAAGGCAGGGCCCAGCCCTGAAAGCTCTTGCTGCTCTTCACCTACCCTTGTCGCCCTACCTACAGGCACAACAGCAGTGGGGATCTGTGCTTTCCCAGAGACGCAACATCTCATGGCGCTCGGCCGCGGCAGAGCCTCTTGCCGAAAAGGCAAACGTCCAGCTCCTTCTCCCACAAGGAAGGGCCCAGCCCTGAAAGCTCTTGCTGCTCTTCACGGTGCCTTGGCGCCCTATCTACGGGCACAGCAGCAGTGGGGATCTGTGCTTTCCCAGAGACGCAACATCTCATGGCGCTCGGCCGCGGCAGAGCCTCTTGCCGAAAAGGCAAACGTCCGGCTCCTTCTCCCACAAGGCAGGGCCCAGCCCTGAAAGCTCTTGCTGCTCTTCACCTACCCTTGGATCCCTATCTACGGGCACAACAGCAGTGGGGCTCTGTGCTTTCCCAGAGACGCAACATCTCATGGCGCTCGGCCGCGGCAGAGCCTCTCGCCCAAAAGGCAAACGTCCGGCTCCTTCTCCAACAAGGAAGGGCGCAGCCCTGAAAGCTCTTGCTGCTCTTCACATACCCTTGGCGCCCTATCTACAGGCACAACAGTAGTGGGGATCTGTGCTTTCCCAGAGACGCAACATCTCATGGCGCTCGGCCGCGGCAGAGCCTCTTGCCGAAAAGGCAAACGTCCGGCTCCTTCTCCCACAAGGAAGGGCCCAGCCCTGAAAGCTCTTGCTGCTCTTCACGGTGCCTTGGCGCCCTATCTACAGGCACCACAGCAGTGGGGCTCTATGCTTTCCCAGAGACGCAACATCTCATGGCGCTCGGCCGCGGCAGAGCCTCTTGCCGAAAAGGCAAACGTCCGGCTCCTTCTCCCACAAGGAAGGGCCCAGCCCTGAAAGCTCTTGCTGCTCTTCACCTATGCTTGGAACCATATCTACAGGCACAACAGCAGTGGGGATCTGTGCTTTCCCAGAGACGCAACATCTCATGGCGCTCGGCCGCGGCAGAGCCTCTTGCCGAAAAGGCAAACGTCCGGCTCCTTCTCCCACAAGGAAGGGCTCAGCCCTGAAAGTTCTTGCTGCTCTTCACGGTGCCTTGGCGCCCTATCTACAGGCACCACAGCAGTGGGGCTCTATGCTTTCCCAGAGACGCAACATCTCATGGCGCTCGGCCGCGGCAGAGCCTCTTGCCGAAAAGGCAAACGTCCGGCTCCTTCTCCCACGAGGAAGGGCCCAGCCCTGAAAGCTCTTGCTGCTCTTCACCTATGCTTGGAACCATATCTACAGGCACAACAGCAGTGGGGATCTGTGCTTTCCCAGAGACGCAACATCTCATGGCGCTCGGCCGCGGCAGAGCCTCTTGCCGAAAAGGCAAACGTCCGGCTCCTTCTCCCACAAGGAAGGGCCCAGCCCTGAAAGCTCTTGCTGCTCTTCACCTACCCTTGGAAGCCTATCTACAGGCACCACAGCAGTGGGGCTCTGTGCTTTCCCAGAGACGCAACATCTCATGGCGCTCGGCCGCGGCAGAGCCTCTTGCCGAAAAGGCAAACGTCCGGCTCCTTCTCCCACAAGGAAGGGCCCAGCCCTGAAAGCTCTTGCTGCTCTTCACGGTCCCTTGGCGCCCTATCTCCAGGCACAGCAGCAGTGGGGCTCTGTGCTTTCCCAGAGACGCAACATCTCATGGCGCTCGGCCGCGGCAGAGCCTCTTGCCGAAAAGGCAAACGTCCGGCTCCTTCTCCCACGAGGAAGGGCCCAGCCCTGAAAGCTCTTGCTGCTCTTCACGGTGCCTTGGCGCCCTATCTCCAGGCACAGCAGCAGTGGGGCTCTGTGCTTTCCCAGAGACGCAACATCTCATGGCGCTCGGCCGCGGCAGAGCCTCTTGCCGAAAAGGCAAACGTCCGGCTCCTTCTCCCACAAGGAAGGGCCCAGCCCTGAAAGCTCTTGCTGCTCTTCACCTACGCTTGGAACCATATCTACAGGCACCACAGCAGTGGGGATCTGTGCTTTCCCAGAGACGCAACATCTCATGGCGCTCGGCCGCGGCAGAGCCTCTTGCCGAAAAGGCTAACATCCGGCTCCTTCTCCCACAAGGCAGGGCCCAGCCCTGAAAGCTCTTGCTGCTCTTCACGGTGCCTTGGCGCCCTATCTACAGGCACAACAGCAGTGGGGATCTGTGCTTTCCCAGAGACGCAACATCTTATGGCGCTCGGCCGCGGCAGAGCCTCTTGCCGAAAAGGCAAACGTCCGGCTCCTTCTCCCACAAGGAAGGGCCCAGCCCTGAAAGCTCTTGCTGCTCTTCACGGTGCCTTGGCGCCCTATCTACAGGCAGAATAGCAGTGAGGATCTCTGCTTTCCAAGAGACGCAACATCTCATGGCGCTCGGCCGCGGCAGAGCCTCTTGCCGAAAAGGCAAACGTCCGGCTCCTTCTCCCACAAGGAAGGGCCAAGCCCTGAAAGCTCTTGCTGCTCTTCACGGTGCCTTGGCGCCCTATTTACAGGCACCACAGCAGAGGGGCTCTCTGCTTTCCCAGAGACGCAACATCTCATGGCGCTCGGCCACGGCAGAGCCTCTTGCCGAAAAGGCAAACGTCTGGCTCCTTCTCCCACGAGGAAGGGCCCAGCCCTGAAAGCTCTTGCTGCTCTTCACGGTGCCTTGGCGCCCTATCTCCAGGCACAGCAGCAGTGGGGCTCTGTGCTTTCCCAGAGACGCAACATCTCATGGCGCTCGGCCGCGGCAGAGCCTCTTGCCGAAAAGGCAAACGTCCGGCTCCTTCTCCCACAAGGAAGGGCCCAGCCCTGAAAGCTCTTGCTGCTCTTCACCTACCCTTGGAACCCTATCTACAGGCACCAACGCAGTGAAGCTCTGTGCTTTCCCAGAGACGCAACATCTCATGGCGCTCGGCCGCGGCAGAGCCTCTTGCCGAAAAGGCAAACGTCCGGCTCCTTCTCCCACGAGGAAGGGCCCAGCCCTGTAAGCTCTTCCTGCTCTTCACGGTGCCTTAGCGCCCTATATCCAGGCACAGCAGCAGTGGGGCTCTGTGCTTTCCCAGAGACGCAACATCTCATGGCGCTCGGCCGCGGCAGAGCCTCTTGCCGAAAAGGCAAACGTCCGGCTCCTTCTCCCACGAGGAAGGGCCCAGCCCTGTAAGCTCTTGCTGCTTTTCACGGTGCCTTGGCGCCCTATCTCCAGGCATAGCAGAAGTGGGGATCTGTGCTTTCCCAGAGACGCAACATCTCATGGCGCTCGGCCGCGGCAGAGCCTCTTGCCGAAAAGGCAAACGTCCGGCTCCTTCTCCCACAAGGAAGGGCCCAGCCCTGAAAGCTCTTGCTGCTCTTCACGGTGCCTTGGCGCCCTATCTACAGGCACCACAGCAGTGGGGCTCTGTGCTTTCCCAGAGACGCAACATCTCATGGCGCTCGGCCGCGGCAGAGCCTCTTGCCGAAAAGGCAAACGTCCGGCTCCTTCTCCCACAAGGCAGGGCCCAGCCCTGAAAGCTCTTGCTGCTCTTCACCTACCCTTGTCGCCCTACCGACAGGCACAACAGCAGTGGGGATCTGTGCTTTCCCAGAGACGCAACATCTCATGGCGCTCGGCCGCGGCAGAGCCTCTTGCCGAAAAGGCAAACGTCCAGCTCCTTCTCCCACAAGGAAGGGCCCAGCCTGAAAGCTCTTGCTGCTCTTCACGGTGCCTTGGCGCCCTATCTACGGGCACAGCAGCAGTGGGGATCTGTGCTTTCCCAGAGACGCAACATCTCATGGCGCTCGGCCGCGGCAGAGCCTCTTGCCGAAAAGGCAAACGTCCGGCTCCTTCTCCCACAAGGCAGGGCCCAGCCCTGAAAGCTCTTGCTGCTCTTCACCTACCCTTGGATCCCTATCTACGGGCACAACAGCAGTGGGGATCTGTGCTTTCCCAGAGACGCAACATCTCATGGCGCTCGGCCGCGGCAGAGCCTCTTGCCGAAAAGGCAAACATCCGGCTCCTTCTACCACAAGGCAGGGCCCAGCCCTGAAAGCTCTTGCTGCTCTTCACGGTGCCTTGGCGCCCTATCTACAGGCACAACAGCAGTGGGGATCTGTGCTTTCCCAGAGACGCAACATCTCATGGCGCTCGGCCGCGGCAGAGCCTCTTGCCGAAAAGGCAAACGTCCGGCTCCTTCTCCCACAAGGAAGGGCCCAGCCCTGAAAGCTCTTGCTGCTCTTCACGGTGCCTTGGCGCCCTATCTACAGGCAGAATAGCAGTGAGGATCTCTGCTTTCCAAGAGACGCAACATCTCATGGCGCTCGGCCGCGGCAGAGCCTCTTGCCGAAAAGGCAAACGTCCGGCTCCTTCTCCCACAAGGAAGGGCCAAGCCCTGAAAGCTCTTGCTGCTCTTCACCTACCCTTGGAAGCCTATCTACAGGCACAACAGGAGTGGGGCTCTGTGCTTTCCCAGAGACGCAACATCTCATGGTGCTCGGCCGCGGCAGAGCCTCTTGCCGAAAAGGCAAACGTCCGGCTCCTTCTCCCGCAAGGCAGGGCCCAGCCCTGAAAGCTCTTGCTGCTCTTCACGGTGCCTTGGCGCCCTATCTCCAGGCACAGCAGCAGTGGGGCTCTGTGCTTTCCCAGAGACGCAACATCTCATGGCGCTCGGCCGCGGCAGAGCCTCTTGCCGAAAAGGCAAACGTCCGGCTCCTTCTCCCACAAGGAAGGGCCCAGCCCTGAAAGCTCTTGCTGCTCTTCACCTACGCTTGGAACCATATCTACAGGCACCGCAGCAGTGGGGCTCTGTGCTTTCCCAGAGACGCAACATCTCATGGCGCTCGGCCGCGGCAGAGCCTCTTGCCGAAAAGGCAAACGTCCGGCTCCTTCTCCCACGAGGAAGGGCCCAGCCCTGAAAGCTCTTGCTGCTCTTCACGGTGCCTTGGCGCCCTATCTCCAGGCACAGCAGCACTGGGGCTCTGTGCTTTCCCAGAGACGCAACATCTCATGGCGCTCGGCCGCGGCAGAGCCTCTTGCCGAAAAGGCAAACGTCCGGCTCCTTCTCCCACAAGGAAGGGCCCAGCCCTGAAAGCTCTTGCTGCTCTTCACGGTGCCTTGGCGCCCTATATAAAGGCACCACAGCAGTGGGGCTCTGTGCTTTCCCAGAGACGCAACATCTCATGGCGCTCGGCCGCGGCAGAGCCTCTTGCCGAAAAGGCAAACGTCCGGCTCCTTCTCCCACAAGGAAGGGCCCAGCCCTGAAAGCTCTTGCTGCTCTTCACCTACGCTTGGAACCATATCTACAGGCACCACAGCAGTGGGGCTCTGTGCTTTCCCAGAGACGCAACATCTCATGGCGCTCGGCCGCGGCAGAGCCTCTTGCCGAAAAGGCAAACATCCGGCTCCTTCTCCCACAAGGCAGGGCCCAGCCCTGAAAGCTCTTGCTGCTCTTCACGGTGCCTTGGCGCCCTATCTACAGGCACAACAGCAGTGGGGATCTGTGCTTTCCCAGAGACGCAACATCTCATGGCGCTCGGCCGCGGCAGAGCCTCTTGCCGAAAAGGCAAACGTCCGGCTCCTTCTCCCACAAGGAAGGGCCCAGCCCTGAAAGCTCTTGCTGCTCTTCACGGTGCCTTGGCGCCCTATCTACAGGCAGAATAGCAGTGAGGATCTCTGCTTTCCCAGAGACGCAACATCTCATGGCGCTCGGCCGCGGCAGAGCCTCTTGCCGAAAAGGCAAACGTCCGGCTCCTTCTCCCACAAGGAAGGCCAAGCCCTGAAAGCTCTTGCTGCTCTTCACCTACCCTTGGAAGCCTATCTACAGGCACAACAGGAGTGGGGCTCTGTGCTTTCCCAGAGACGCAACATCTCATGGCGCTCGGCCGCGGCAGAGCCTCTTGCCGAAAAGGCAAACGTCCGGCTCCTTCTCCCACGAGGAAGGGCCCAGCCCTGAAAGCTCTTGCTGCTCTTCACATACCCTTGGCGCCCTATCTCCAGGCACAGCAGCACTGGGGATCTGTGCTTTCCCAGAGACGCAACATCTCATGACGCTCGGCCGCGGCAGAGCCTCTTGCCGAAAAGGCAAACGTCCGGCTCCTTCTCCCACAAGGAAGGGCCCAGCCCTGAAAGCTCTTGCTGCTCTTCACCTACGCTTGGAACCATATCTACAGGCACCGCAGCAGTGGGGATCTGTGCTTTCCCAGAGACGCAACATCTCATGGCGCTCGGCCGCGGCAGAGCCTCTTGCCGAAAAGGCAAACGTCCAGCTCCTTCTCCCACAAGGAAGGGCTCAGCCCTGAAAGCTCTTGCTGCTCTTCACGGTGCCTTGGCGCCCTATCTCCAGGCACAGCAGCAGTGGGGCTCTGTACTTTCCCAGAGACACAACATCTCATGGCGCTCGGCCGCGGCAGAGCCTCTTGCCGAAAAGGCAAACGTCCGGCTCCTTCTCCCACAAGGAAGGGCCCAGCCCTGAAAGCTCTTGCTGCTCTTCACCTACCCTTGGAAGCCTATCTACAGGCACCACAGCAGTGGGGCTCTGTGCTTTCCCAGAGATGCAACATCTCATGGCGCTCGGCCGCGGCAGAGCCTCTTGCCGAAAAGGCAAACGTCCGGCTCCTTCTCCCACAAGGAAGGGCCCAGCCCTGAAAGCTCTTGCTGCTCTTCACGGTGCCTTGGCGCCCTATCTCCAGGCACAGCAGCAGTGGGGCTCTGTGCTTTCCCAGAGACGCAACATCTCATGGCGCTCGGCCGCGGCAGAGCCTCTTGCCGAAAAGGCAAACGTCCGGCTCCTTCTCCCACGAGGAAGGGCCCAGCCCTGAAAGCTCTTGCTGCTCTTCACGGTGCCTTGGCGCCCTATATAAAGGCACCACAGCAGTGGGGCTCTGTGCTTTCCCAGAGACGCAACATCTCATGGCGCTCGGCCGCGGCAGAGCCTCTTGCCGAAAAGGCAAACGTCCGGCTCCTTCTCCCACAAGGAAGGGCCCAGCCCTGAAAGCTCTTGCTGCTCTTCACCTACGCTTGGAACCATATCTACAGGCACCACAGCAGTGGGGCTCTGTGCTTTCCCAGAGACGCAACATCTCATGGCGCTCGGCCGCGGCAGAGCCTCTTGCCGAAAAGGCAAACATCCGGCTCCTTCTCCCACAAGTCAGGGCCCAGCCCTGAAAGCTCTTGCTGCTCTTCACGGTGCCTTGGCGCCCTATCTACAGGCACAACAGCAGTGGGGATCTGTGCTTTCCCAGAGACGCAACATCTCATGGCGCTCGGCCGCGGCAGAGCCTCTTGCCGAAAAGGCAAACGTCCGGCTCCTTCTCCCACAAGGAAGGGCCCAGCCCTGAAAGCTCTTGCTGCTCTTCACGGTGCCTTGGCGCCCTATATAAAGGCACAGCAGCAGTGGGGCTCTGTGCTTTCCCAGAGACGCAACATCTCATGGCGCTCAGCCGCGGCAGAGCCTCTTGCCGAAAAGGCAAACGTCCGGCTCCTTCTCCCACAAGGAAGGGCCCAGCCCTGAAAGCTCTTGCTGCTCTTCACGGTGCCTTGGCGCCCTATTTACAGGCACCACAGCAGAGGGGCTCTCTGCTTTCCCAGAGACGCAACATCTCATGGCGCTCGGCCGCGGCAGAGCCTCTTGCCGAAAAGGCAAACGTCCGGCTCCTTCTCCCACAAGGAAGGGCCAAGCCCTGAAAGCTCTTGCTGCTCTTCACCTACCCTTGGAAGCCTATCTACAGGCACAACAGGAGTGGGGCTCTGTGCTTTCCCAGAGACGCAACATCTCATGGCGCTCTGCCGCGGCAGAGCCTCTTGCCGAAAAGGCAAACGTCCGGCTCCTTCTCCCACGAGGAAGGGCCCAGCCCTGAAAGCTCTTGCTGCTCTTCACGGTGCCTTGGCGCCCTATCTCCAGGCACAGCAGCAGTGGGGCTCTGTGCTTTCCCAGAGACGCAACATCTCATGGCGCTCGGCCGCGGCAGAGCCTCTTGCCGAAAAGGCAAACGTCCGGCTCCTTCTCCCACAAGGAAGGGCCCAGCCCTGAAAGCTCTTGCTGCTCTTCACCTACCCTTGGAACCCTATCTACAGGCACCAACGCAGTGAAGCTCTGTGCTTTCCCCGAAACGCAACATCTCATGGCGCTCGGCCGCGGCAGAGCCTCTTGCCGAAAAGGCAAACGTCCGGCTCCTTCTCCCACGAGGAAGGGCCCAGCCCTGTAAGCTCTTGCTGCTCTTCACGGTGCCTTAGCGCCCTATATCCAGGCACAGCAGCAGTGGGGCTCTGTGCTTTCCCAGAGACGCAACATCTCATGGCGCTCGGCCGCGGCAGAGCCTCTTGCCGAAAAGGCAAACGTCCGGCTCCTTCTCCCACGAGGAAGGGCCCAGCCCTGTAAGCTCTTGGTGCTTTTCACGGTGCCTTGGCGCCCTATCTCCAGGCATAGCAGCAGTGGGGATCTGTGTTTTCCCAGAGACGCAACATCTCATGGCGCTCGGCCGCGGCAGAGCCTCTTGCCGAAAAGGCAAACGTCCGGCTCCTTCTCCCACAAGGAAGGGCCCAGCCCTGAAAGCTCTTGCTGCTCTTCACGGTGCCTTGGCGCCCTATCTACAGGCACCACAGCAGTGGGGCTCTGTGCTTTCCCAGAGACGCAACATCTCATGGCGCTCGGCCGCGGCAGAGCCTCTTGCCGAAAAGGCAAACGTCCGGCTCCTTCTCCCACAAGGCAGGGCCCAGCCCTGAAAGCTCTTGCTGCTCTTCACCTACCCTTGTCGCCCTACCTACAGGCACAACAGCAGTGGGGATCTGTGCTTTCCCAGAGACGCAACATCTCATGGCGCTCGGCCGCGGCAGAGCCTCTTGCCGAAAAGGCAAACGTCCAGCTCCTTCTCCCACAAGGAAGGGCCCAGCCCTGAAAGCTCTTGCTGCTCTTCACGGTGCCTTGGCGCCCTATCTACGGGCACCACAGCAGTGGGGATCTGTGCTTTCCCAGAGACGCAAACATCTCATGGCGCTCGGCCGCGGCAGAGCCTCTTGCCGAAAAGGCAAACGTCCGGCTCCTTCTCCCACAAGGCAGGGCCCAGCCCTGAAAGCTCTTGCTGCTCTTCACCTACCCTTGGATGCCTATCTACGGGCACAACAGCAGTGGGGCTCTGTGCTTTCCCAGAGACGCAACATCTCATGGCGCTCGGCCGCGGCAGAGCCTCTCGCCGAAAAGGCAAACGTCCGGCTCCTTCTCCCACAAGGAAGGGCGCAGCCCTGAAAGCTCTTGCTGCTCTTCACATACCCTTGGCGCCCTATCTACAGGCACAACAGCAGTGGGGATCTGTGCTTTCCCAGAGACGCAACATCTCATGGCGCTCGGCCGCGGCAGAGCCTCTTGCCGAAAAGGCAAACGTCCGGCTCCTTCTCCCACGAGGAAGGGCCCAGCCCTGAAAGCTCTTGCTGCTCTTCACGGTGCCTTGGCGCCCTATCTACAGGCACCACAGCAGTGGGGCTCTATGCTTTCCCAGAGACGCAACATCTCATGGCGCTCGGCCGCGGCAGAGCCTCTTGCCGAAAAGGCAAACGTCCGGCTCCTTCTCCCACCAGGAAGGGCCCAGCCCTGAAAGCTCTTGCTGCTCTTCACCTACGCTTGGAACCATATCTACAGGCACAACAGCAGTGGGGATCTGTGCTTTCCCAGAGACGCAACATCTCATGGCGCTCGGCCGCGGCAGAGCCTCTTGCCGAAAAGGCAAACGTCCGGCTCCTTCTCCCACAAGGAAGGGCTCAGCCCTGAAAGCTCTTGCTGCTCTTCACGGTGCCTTGGCGCCCTATCTCCAGGCACAGCAGCAGTGGGGCTCTGTACTTTCCCAGAGACACAACATCTCATGGCGCTCGGCCGCGGCAGAGCCTCTTGCCGAAAAGGCAAACGTCCGGCTCCTTCTCCCACAAGGAAGGGCCCAGCCCTGAAAGCTCTTGCTGCTCTTCACCTACCCTTGGAAGCCTATCTACAGGCACCACAGCAGTGGGGCAATGTGCTTTCCCAGAGACGCAACATCTCATGGCGCTCGGCCGCGGCAGAGCCTCTTGCCGAAAAGGCAAACGTCCGGCTCCTTCTCCCACAAGGAAGGGCCCAGCCCTGAAAGCTCTTGCTGCTCTTCACGGTGCCTTGGCGCCCTATCTCCAGGCACAGCAGCAGTGGGGCTCTGTGCTTTCCCAGAGACGCAACATCTCATGGCGCTCGGCCGCGGCAGAGCCTCTTGCCGAAAAGGCAAACGTCCGGCTCCTTCTCCCACGAGGAAGGGCCCAGCCTGAAAGCTCTTGCTGCTCTTCACGGTGCCTTGGCGCCCTATCTCCAGGCACAGCAGCACTGGGGATCTGTGCTTTCCCAGAGACGCAACATCTCATGGCGCTCGGCCGCGGCAGAGCCTCTTGCCGAAAAGGCAAACGTCCGGCTCCTTCTCCCACAAGGAAGGGCCCAGCCCTGAAAGCTCTTGCTGCTCTTCACGGTGCCTTGGCGCCCTATCTACAGGCACAGCAGCACTGGGGATCTGTGCTTTCCCAGAGACGCAACATCTCATGGCGCTCGGCCGCGGCAGAGCCTCTTGCCGAAAAGGCAAACGTCCGGCTCCTTCTCCCACAAGGAAGGGCCCAGCCCTGAAAGCTCTTGCTGCTCTTCACCTACCCTTGGAACCCTATCTACAGGCACAACAGCAGTGGGGCTCTGTGCTTTCCCAGAGACGCAACATCTCATGGCGCTCGGCCGCGGCAGAGCCTCTTGCCGAAAAGGCAAACGTCCGGCTCCTTCTCCCACAAGGAAGGGCCCAGCCCTGAAAGCTCTTGCTGCTCTTCACCTACGCTTGGAACCATATCTACAGGCACCACAGCAGTGGGGATCTGTGCTTTCCCAGAGACGCAACATCTCATGGCGCTCGGCCGCGGCAGAGCCTCTTGCCGAAAAGGCAAACATCCGGCTCCTTATCCCACAAGGCAGGGCCCAGCCCTGAAAGCTCTTGCTGCTCTTCACGGTGCCTTGGCGCCCTATCTACAGGCACAACAGCAGTGGGGATCTGTGCTTTCCCAGAGACGCAACATCTCATGGCGCTCGGCCGCGGCAGAGCCTCTTGCCGAAAAGGCAAACGTCCGGCTCCTTCTCCCACAAGGAAGGGCCCAGCCCTGAAAGCTCTTGCTGCTCTTCACGGTGCCTTGGCGCCCTATCTACAGGCAGAATAGCAGTGAGGATCTCTGCTTTCCAAGAGACGCAACATCTCATGGCGCTCGGCCGCGGCAGAGCCTCTTGCCGAAAAGGCAAACGTCCGGCTCCTTCTCCCACAAGGAAGGGCCCAGCCCTGAAAGCTCTTGCTGCTCTTCACGGTGCCTTGGCGCCCTATTTACAGGCACCACAGCAGAGGGGCTCTCTGCTTTCCCAGAGACGCAACATCTCATGGCGCTCGGCCGCGGCAGAGCCTCTTGCCGAAAAGGCAAACGTCCGGCTCCTTCTCCCACGAGGAAGGGCCCAGCCCTGAAAGCTCTTGCTGCTCTTCACGGTGCCTTGGCGCCCTATCTCCAGGCACAGCAGCAGTGGGGCTCTGTGCTTTCCCAGAGACGCAACATCTCATGGCGCTCGGCCGCGGCAGAGCCTCTTGCCGAAAAGGCAAACGTCCGGCTCCTTCTCCCACAAGGAAGGGCCCAGCCCTGAAAGCTCTTGCTGCTCTTCACCTACCCTTGGAACCCTATCTACAGGCACCAACGCAGTGAAGCTCTGTGCTTTCCCAGAGACGCAACATCTCATGGCGCTCGGCCGCGGCAGAGCCTCTTGCCGAAAAGGCAAACGTCCGGCTCCTTCTCCCACGAGGAAGGGCCCAGCCCTGTAAGCTCTTGCTGCTCTTCACGGTGCCTTAGCGCCCTATATCCAGGCACAGCAGCAGTGGGGCTCTGTGCTTTCCCAGAGACGCAACATCTCATGGCGCTCGGCCGCGGCAGAGCCTCTTGCCGAAAAGGCAAACGTCCGGCTCCTTCTCCCACGAGGAAGGGCCCAGCCCTGTAAGCTCTTGCTGCTTTTCACGGTGCCTTGGCGCCCTATCTCCAGGCATAGCAGAAGTGGGGCTCTGTGCTTTCCCAGAGACGCAACATCTCATGGCGCTCGGCCGCGGCAGAGCCTCTTGCCGAAAAGGCAAACGTCCGGCTCCTTCTCCCACAAGGCAGGGCCCAGCCCTGAAAGCTCTTGCTGCTCTTCACCTACCCTTGTCGCCCTACCTACAGGCACAACAGCAGTGGGGATCTGTGCTTTCCCAGAGACGCAACATCTCATGGCGCTCGGCCGCGGCAGAGCCTCTTGCCGAAAAGGCAAACGTCCAGCTCCTTCTCCCACAAGGAAGGGCCCAGCCCTGAAAGCTCTTGCTGCTCTTCACGGTGCCTTGGCGCCCTATCTACGGGCACAGCAGCAGTGGGGATCTGTGCTTTCCCAGAGACGCAACATCTCATGGCGCTCGGCCGCGGCAGAGCCTCTTGCCGAAAAGGCAAACGTCCGGCTCCTTCTCCCACAAGGCAGGGCCCAGCCCTGAAAGCTCTTGCTGCTCTTCACCTACCCTTGGATCCCGATCTACGGGCACAACAGCAGTGGGGCTCTGTGCTTTCCCAGAGACGCAACATCTCATGGCGCTCGGCCGCGGCAGAGCCTCTCGCCGAAAAGGCAAACGTCCGGCTCCTTCTCCAACAAGGAAGGGCGCAGCCCTGAAAGCTCTTGCTGCTCTTCACATACCCTTGGCGCCCTATCTACAGGCACAACAGTAGTGGGGATCTGTGCTTTCCCAGAGACGCAACATCTCATGGCGCTCGGCCGCGGCAGAGCCTCTTGCCGAAAAGGCAAACGTCCGGCTCCTTCTCCCACAAGGAAGGGCCCAGCCCTGAAAGCTCTTGCTGCTCTTCACCTACCCTTGGAACCCTATCTACAGGCACAACAGTAGTGGGGATCTGTGCTTTCCCAGAGACGCAACATCTCATGGCGCTCGGCCGCGGCAGAGCCTCTTGCCGAAAAGGCAAACATCCGGCTCCATCTACCACAAGGAAGGGCCCAGCCCTGAAAGCTCTTGCTGCTCTTCACGGTGCCTTGGCGCCCTATCTACGGGCACATCAGCAGTGGGGCTCTGTGCTTTCCCAGAGACGCAACATCTCATGGCGCTCGGCCGCGGCAGAGCCTCTTGCCGAAAAGGCAAACGTCCGGCTCCTTCTCCCACAAGGAAGGGCCCAGCCCTGAAAGCTCTTGCTGCTCTTCACCTACCCTTGGAACCCTATCTACAGGCACAACAGTAGTGGGGATCTGTGCTTTCCCAGAGACGCAACATCTCATGGCGCTCGGCCGCGGCAGAGCCTCTTGCTGAAAAGGCAAACGTCTGGCTCCTTCTCCCACAAGGCAGGGCCCAGCCCTGAAAGCTCTTGCTGCTCTTCACGGTGCCTTGGCACCCTATATACAGGCACAACAGTAGTGGGGATCTGTGCTTTCCCAGAGACGCAACATCTCATGGCGCTCGGCCGCGGCAGAGCCTCTTGCCGAAAAGGCAAACGTCCGGCTCCTCCCGCAAGGCAGGGCCCAGCCCTGAAAGCTCTTGCTGCTCTTCACGGTGCTTTGGCGCCCTATCTACAGGCACAGCAGCACTGGGGATCTGTGCTTTCCCAGAGACGCAACATCTCATGGCGGTCGGCCGCGGCAGAGCCTCTTGCCGAAAAGGCAAACGTCCGGCTCCTTCTCCCACGAGGAAGGGCCCAGCCCTGTAAGCTTTTGCTGCTCTTCACGGTGCCTTGGCGCCCTATCTCCAGGCACAGCAGCAGTGGGGATCTGTGCTTTCCCAGAGACGCAACATCTCATGGCGCTCGGCCGCGGCAGAGCCTCTTGCCAAAAAGGCAAACGTCCGGCTCCTTCTCCCACAAGGAAGGGCCCAGCCCTGAAAGCTCTTCCTGCTCTTCTACCTACCCTTGGAACCCTATCTACAGGCACCACAGCAGTGGCGCTCTCTGCTTACCCAGAGACGCAACATCTCATGGCGCTCGGCCGCGGCAGAGCCTCTTGCCGAAAAGGCAAACGTCCGGCTCCTTCTCCCACAAGGAAGGGCCCAGCCCTGAAAGCTCTTGCTGCTCTTCACGGTGCCTTGGCACCCTATTTACAGGCACAACAGTAGTGGGGATCTGTGCTTTCCCAGAGACGCAACATCTCATGGCGCTCGGCCGCGGCAGAGCCTCTTGCTGAAAAGGCAAACGTCCAACTCCTTCTCCCAGAAGGAAGGGCCCAGCCCTGAAAGCTCTTGCTGCTCTTCACGGTGCCTTGGCGCCCTATCTACGGGCACAGCAGCACTGGGGATCTGTGCTTTCCCAGAGACGCAACATCTCATGGCGCTCGGCCGCGGCAGAGCCTCTTGCCGAAAAGGCAAACGTCCGGCTCCTTCTCCCACAAGGAAGGGCCCAGCCCTGAAAGCTCTTGCTGCTCTTCACCTACCCTTGGATCCCTATCTACGGGCACCACAGCAGTGGGCATCTGTGCTTTCCCAGAGACGCAACATCTCATGGCGCTCGGCCGCGGCAGAGCCTCTCGCCAAAAAGGCTAACGTCCGGCTCCTTTTCCCACAAGGAAGGGCCCAGCCCTGAAAGCTCTTGCTGCTCTTCACATACCCTTGGCGCCCTATCTCCAGGCACAGCAGCACTGGGGATCTGTGCTTTCCCAGAGACGCAACATCTCATGGCGCATCGGCCGCGGCAGAGCCTCTCGCCGAAAAGGCAAACGTCCGGCTCCTTCTCCCACAAGGAAGGGCCCAGCCCTGAAAGCTCTTGCTGCTCTTCACGGTGCCTTGGCGCCCTATCTACAGGCACCACAGCAGTGGGGCTCTGTGCTTTCCCAGAGACGCAACATCTCATGGCGCTCGGCCCGCGGCAGAGCCTCTTGCCGAAAAGGCAAACGTCCGGCTCCTTCTCCCACAAGGCAGGGCCCAGCCCTGAAAGCTCTTGCTGCTCTTCACGGTGCCTTGGCGCCCTACCTACAGGCACAACAGCAGTGGGGATCTGTGCTTTCCCAGAGACGCAACATCTCATGGCGCTCGGCCGCGGCAGAGCCTCTTGCCGAAAAGGCAAACATCCAGCTCCTTCTACCACAAGGAAGGGCCCAGCCCTGAAAGCTCTTGCTGCTCTTCACGGTGCCTTGGCGCCCTATCTACGGGCACATCAGCAGTGGGGCTCTGTGCTTTCCCAGAGACGCAACATCTCATGGCGCTCGGCCGCGGCAGAGCCTCTTGCCGAAAAGGCAAACGTCGGGCTTCCTCTACCACGAGGAAGGGCTCAGCCCTGAAAGCTCTTGCTGCTCTTCACGGTGCCTTGGCGCCCTATCTACAGGCACAGCAGCAGTGGGGATCTGTGCTTTCCCAGAGACGCAACATCTCATGGCGCTCGGCCGCGGCAGAGCCTCTTGCCAAAAAGGCAAACGTCCGGCTCCTTCTCCCACCAGGAAGGGCCCAGCCCTGAAAGCTCTTGCTGCTCTTCACCTACGCTTGGAACCATATCTACAGGCACCGCAGCAGTGGGGCTCTGTGCTTTCCCAGAGACGCAACATCTCATGGCGCTCGGCCGCGGCAGAGCCTCTTGCCGAAAAGGCAAACGTCCAGCTCCTTCTCCCACGAGGAAGGGCCCAGCCCTGTAAGCTCTTGCTGCTCTTCACGGTGCCTTGGCGCCCTATCTACAGGCACAGCAGCACTGGGGATCTGTGCTTTCCCAGAGACGCAACATCTCATGGCGCTCGGCCGCGCAGAGCCTCTTGCCAAAAAGGCAAACGTCCGGCTACTTCTCCCAGAAGGCAGGGCCCAGCCCTGAAAGCTCTTGCTGCTCTTCACGGTGCCTTGGCGCCCTATCTCCAGGCACCACAGCAGTGGGGCTCTGTGCTTTCCCAGAGACGCAACATCTCATGGCGCTCGGCCGCGGCAGAGCCTCTTGCCGAAAAGGCAAACGTCCGGCTCCTTCTCCCACAAGGAAGGGCCAAGCCCTGAAAGCTCTTGCTGCTCTTCACCTACCCTTGGCGCCCTACCTACAGGCACAACAGCAGTGGGGATCTGTGCTTTCACAGAGACGCAACATCTCATGGTGCTCGGCCGCGGCAGAGCCTCTTGCCGAAAAGGCAAACATCCGGCTCCATCTCCCACAAGGAAGGGCCCAGCCCTGAAAGCTCTTGCTGCTCTTCACGGTGCCTTGGCGCCCTATCTACGGGCACATCAGCAGTGGGGCTCTGTGCTTTCCCAGAGACGCAACATCTCATGGCGCTCGGCCGCGGCAGAGCCTCTTGCCGAAAAGGCAAACGTCCGGCTCCTTCTCCCACAAGGAAGGGCCCAGCCCTGAAAGCTCTTGCTGCTCTTCACCTACCCTTGGAACCCTATCTACAGGCACAACAGTAGTGGGGATCTGTGCTTTCCCAGACACGCAACATCTCATGGCGCTCGGCCGCGGCAGAGCCTCTTGCTGAAAAGGCAAACGTCCGGCTCCTTCTCCCACAAGGCAGGGCCCAGCCCTGAAAGCTCTTGCTGCTCTTCACGGTGCCTTGGCACCCTATTTACAGGCACAACAGTAGTGGGGATCTGTGCTTTCCCAGAGACGCAACATCTCATGGCGCTCGGCCGCGGCAGAGCCTCTTGCCGAAAAGGCAAACGTCCGGCTCCTCCCGCAAGGCAGGGCCCAGCCCTGAAAGCTCTTGCTGCTCTTCACGGTGCCTTGGCGCCCTATCTACAGGCACAGCAGCACTGGGGATCTGTGCTTTCCCAGAGACGCAACATCTCATGGCGGTCGGCCGCGGCAGAGCCTCTTGCCGAAAAGGCAAACATCCGGCTCCTTCTCCCACGAGGAAGGGCCCAGCCCTGTAAGCTCTTGCTGCTCTTCACGGTGCCTTGGCGCCCTATCTCCAGGCACAGCAGCAGTGGGGATCTGTGCTTTCCCAGAGACGCAACATCTCATGGCGCTCGGCCGCGGCAGAGCCTCTTGCCAAAAAGGCAAACGTCCGGCTCCTTCTTCCCACAAGGAAGGGCCCAGCCCTGAATGCTCTCCCTGCTCTTCTACCTACCCTTGGAACCCTATCTACAGGCACCACAGCAGTGGCGCTCTCTGCTTACCCAGAAACGCAACATCTCATGGCGCTCGGCCGCGGCAGAGCTCTTGCCGAAAAGGCAAACGTCCGGCTCCTTCTCCCACAAGGAAGGGCCCAGCCCTGAAAGCTCTTGCTGCTCTTCACGGTGCCTTGGCACCCTATTTACAGGCACAACAGTAGTGGGGATCTGTGCTTTCCCAGAGACGCAACATCTCTTGGCGCTCGGCCGCGGCAGAGCCTCTCGCCGAAAAGGCAAACGTCCGGCTCCTTTTCCCACAAGGAAGGGCCCAGCCCTGAAAGCTCTTGCTGCTCTTCACGGTGCCTTGGAGCCCTATCTCCAGGCACAGCAGCAGTGGGGCTCTGTGCTTTCCCAGAGACGCAACATCTCATGGCGCTCGGCCGCGGCAGAGCCTCTTGCCGAAAAGGCAAACGTCCGGCTCCTTCTCCCACAAGGAAGGGCCCAGCCCTGAAAGCTCTTGCTGCTCTTCACGGTGCCTTGGCGCCCTATATAAAGGCACCACAGCAGTGGGGCTCTGTGCTTTCCCAGAGACGCAACATCTCATGGCGCTCGGCCGCGGCAGAGCCTCTTGCCGAAAAGGCAAACGTCCGGCTCCTTCTCCCACAAGGCAGGGCCCAGCCCTGAAAGCTCTTGCTGCTCTTCACGGTGCCTTGGCGCCCTACCTACAGGCACAACAGCAGTGGGGATCTGTGCTTTCCCAGAGACGCAACATCTCATGGCGCTCGGCCGCGGCAGAGCCTCTTGCCGAAAAGGCAAACATCCAGCTCCTTCTACCACAAGGAAGGGCCCAGCCCTGAAAGCTCTTGCTGCTCTTCACGGTGCCTTGGCGCCCTATCTACGGGCACATCAGCAGTGGGGCTCTGTGCTTTCCCAGAGACGCAACATCTCATGGCGCTCGGCCGCGGCAGAGCCTCTTGCCGAAAAGGCAAACGTCGGGCTTCCTCTACCACGAGGAAGGGCTCAGCCCTGAAAGCTCTTGCTGCTCTTCACGGTGCCTTGGCGCCCTATCTACAGGCACAGCAGCAGTGGGGATCTGTGCTTTCCCAGAGACGCAACATCTCATGGCGCTCGGCCGCGGCAGAGCCTCTTGCCAAAAAGGCAAACGTCCGGCTCCTTCTCCCACCAGGAAGGGCCCAGCCCTGAAAGCTCTTGCTGCTCTTCACCTACGCTTGGAACCATATCTACAGGCACCACAGCAGTGGGGCTCTGTGCTTTCCCAGAGACGCAACATCTCATGGCGCTCGGCCGCGGCAGAGCCTCTTGCCGAAAAGGCAAACATCCAGCTCCTTCTCCCACGAGGAAGGGCCCAGCCCTGTAAGCTCTTGCTGCTCTTCACGGTGCCTTGGCGCCCTATCTACAGGCACAGCAGCACTGGGGATCTGTGCTTTCCCAGAGACGCAACATCTCATGGCGCTCGGCCCGCGGCAGAGCCTCTTGCCGAAAAGGCAAACGTCCGGCTCCTTCTCCCACGAGGAAGGGCCCAGCCCTGAAAGCTCTTGCTGCTCTTCACGGTGCCTTGGCGCCCTATCTCCAGGCACAGCAGCACTGGGGATCTGTGCTTTCCCAGAGACGCAACATCTCATGGCGCTCGGCCGCGGCAGAGCCTCTTGCCAAAAAGGCAAACGTCGGCTACTTCTCCCAGAAGGCAGGGCCCAGCCCTGAAAGCTCTTGCTGCTCTTCACGGTGCCTTGGCGCCCTATCTCCAGGCACCACAGCAGTGGGGCTCTGTGCTTTCCCAGAGACGCAACATCTCATGGCGCTCGGCCGCGGCAGAGCCTCTTGCCGAAAAGGCAAACGTCCGGCTCCTTCTCCCACGAGGAAGGGCCCAGCCCTGAAAGCTCTTGCTGCTCTTCACCTACCCTTGGCGCCCTACCTACAGGCACAACAGCAGTGGGGATCTGTGCTTTCACAGAGACGCAACATCTCATGGTGCTCGGCCGCGGCAGAGCCTCTTGCCGAAAAGGCAAACATCCGGCTCCATCTCCCACAAGGAAGGGCCCAGCCCTGAAAGCTCTTGCTGCTCTTCACGGTGCCTTGGCGCCCTATCTACGGGCACATCAGCAGTGGGGCTCTGTGCTTTCCCAGAGACGCAACATCTCATGGCGCTCGGCCGCGGCAGAGCCTCTTGCCGAAAAGGCAAACGTCCGGCTCCTTCTCCCACAAGGAAGGGCCCAGCCCTGAAAGCTCTTGCTGCTCTTCACCTACCCTTGGAACCCTATCTACAGGCACAACAGTAGTGGGGATCTGTGCTTTCCCAGACACGCAACATCTCATGGCGCTCGGCCGCGGCAGAGCCTCTTGCTGAAAAGGCAAACGTCCGGCTCCTTCTCCACAAGGCAGGGCCCAGCCCTGAAAGCTCTTGCTGCTCTTCACGGTGCCTTGGCACCCTATTTACAGGCACAACAGTAGTGGGGATCTGTGCTTTCCCAGAGACGCAACATCTCATGGCGCTCGGCCGCGGCAGAGCCTCTTGCCGAAAAGGCAAACGTCCGGCTCCTCCCGCAAGGCAGGGCCCAGCCCTGAAAGCTCTTGCTGCTCTTCACGGTGCCTTGGCGCCCTATCTACAGGCACAGCAGCACTGGGGATCTGTGCTTTCCCAGAGACGCAACATCTCATGGCGGTCGGCCGCGGCAGAGCCTCTTGCCGAAAAGGCAAACGTCCGGCTCCTTCTCCCACGAGGAAGGGCCCAGCCCTGTAAGCTCTTGCTGCTCTTCACGGTGCCTTGGCGCCCTATCTCCAGGCACAGCAGCAGTGGGGATCTGTGCTTTCCCAGAGACGCAACATCTCATGGCGCTCGGCCGCGGCAGAGCCTCTTGCCAAAATGGCAAACGTCCGGCTCCTTCTCCCACAAGGAAGGGCCCAGCCCTGAATGCTCTTCCTGCTCTTCTACCTACCCTTGGAACCCTATCTACAGGCACCACAGCAGTGGCGCTCTCTGCTTACCCAGAGACGCAACATCTCATGGCGCTCGGCCGCGGCAGAGCCTCTCGACGAAAAGGCAAACGTCCGGCTCCTTTTCCCACAAGGAAGGGCCCAGCCCTGAAAGCTCTTGCTGCTCTTCACATACCCTTGGCGCCCTATCTCCAGGCACAGCAGCACTGGGGATCTGTGCTTTCCCAGAGACGCAACATCTCATGGCGCTCGGCCGCGGCAGAGCCTCTCGCCGAAAAGGCAAACGTCCGGCTCCTTCTCCCACAAGGAAGGGCCCAGCCCTGAAAGCTCTTGCTGCTCTTCACGGTGCCTTGGCGCCCTATCTACAGGCACAACAGCAGTGGGGCTCTGTGCTTTCCCAGAGACGCAACATCTCATGGCGCTCGGCCGCGGCAGAGCCTCTTGCCGAAAAGGCAAACGTCCGGCTCCTTCTCCCACAAGGCAGGGCCCAGCCCTGAAAGCTCTTGCTGCTCTTCACGGTGCCTTGGCGCCCTACCTACAGGCACAACAGCAGTGGGGATCTGTGCTTTCCCAGAGACGCAACATCTCATGGCGCTCGGCCGCGGCAGAGCCTCTTGCCGAAAAGGCAAACATCCAGCTCCTTCTACCACAAGGAAGGGCCCAGCCCTGAAAGCTCTTGCTGCTCTTCACGGTGCCTTGGCGCCCTATCTACGGGCACATCAGCAGTGGGGCTCTGTGCTTTCCCAGAGACGCAACATCTCATGGCGCTCGGCCGCGGCAGAGCCTCTTGCCGAAAAGGCAAACGTCGGGCTTCCTCTACCACGAGGAAGGGCTCAGCCCTGAAAGCTCTTGCTGCTCTTCACGGTGCCTTGGCGCCCTATCTACAGGCACAGCAGCAGTGGGGATCTGTGCTTTCCCAGAGACGCAACATCTCATGGCGCTCGGCCGCGGCAGAGCCTCTTGCCAAAAAGGCAAACGTCCGGCTCCTTCTCCCACCAGGAAGGGCCCAGCCCTGAAAGCTCTTGCTGCTCTTCACCTACGCTTGGAAACCATATCTACAGGCACCGCAGCAGTGGGGCTCTGTGCTTTCCCAGAGACGCAACATCTCATGGCGCTCGGCCGCGGCAGAGCCTCTTGCCGAAAAGGCAAACGTCCAGCTCCTTCTCCCACGAGGAAGGGCCCAGCCCTGTAAGCTCTTGCTGCTCTTCACGGTGCCTTGGCGCCCTATCTACAGGCACAGCAGCACTGGGGATCTGTGCTTTCCCAGAGACGCAACATCTCATGGCGCTCGGCCGCAGCAGAGCCTCTTGCCGAAAAGGCAAACGTCCGGCTCCTTCTCCCACGAGGAAGGGCCCAGCCCTGAAAGCTCTTGCTGCTCTTCACGGTGCCTTGGCGCCCTATCTCCAGGCACAGCAGCACTGGGGATCTGTGCTTTCCCAGAGACGCAACATCTCATGGCGCTCGGCCGCGGCAGAGCCTCTTGCCAAAAAGGCAAACGTCCGGCTACTTCTCCCAGAAGGCAGGGCCCAGCCCTGAAAGCTCTTGCTGCTCTTCACGGTGCCTTGGCGCCCTATCTCCAGGCACCACAGCAGTGGGGCTCTGTGCTTTCCCAGAGACGCAACATCTCATGGCGCTCGGCCGCGGCAGAGCCTCTTGCCGAAAAGGCAAACGTCCGGCTCCTTCTCCCACAAGGAAGGGCCCAGCCCTGAAAGCTCTTGCTGCTCTTCACCTACCCTTGGCGCCCTACCTACAGGCACAACAGCAGTGGGGATCTGTGCTTTCACAGAGACGCAACATCTCATGGCGCTCGGCCGCGGCAGAGCCTCTTGCCGAAAAGGCAAACATCCGGCTCCATCTCCCACAAGGAAGGGCCCAGCCCTGAAAGCTCTTGCTGCTCTTCACGGTGCCTTGGCGCCCTATCTACGGGCACATCAGCAGTGGGGCTCTGTGCTTTCCCAGAGACGCAACATCTCATGGCGCTCGGCCGCGGCAGAGCCTCTTGCCGAAAAGGCAAACGTCCGGCTCCTTCTCCCACAAGGAAGGGCCCAGCCCTGAAAGCTCTTGCTGCTCTTCACCTACCCTTGGAACCCTATCTACAGGCACAACAGTAGTGGGGATCTGTGCTTTCCCAGAGACGCAACATCTCATGGCGCTCGGCCGCGGCAGAGCCTCTTGCTGAAAAGGCAAACGTCCGGCTCCTTCTCCCACAAGGCAGGGCCCAGCCCTGAAAGCTCTTGCTGCTCTTCACGGTGCCTTGGCACCCTATTTACAGGCACAACAGTAGTGGGGATCTGTGCTTTCCCAGAGACGCAACATCTCATGGCGCTCGGCCGCGGCAGAGCCTCTTGCCGAAAAGGCAAACGTCCGGCTCCTCCCGCAAGGCAGGGCCCAGCCCTGAAAGCTCTTGCTGCTCTTCACGGTGCCTTGGCGCCCTATCTACAGGCACAGCAGCACTGGGGATCTGTGCTTTCCCAGAGACGCAACATCTCATGGCGGTCGGCCGCGGCAGAGCCTCTTGCCGAAAAGGCAAACGTCCGGCTCCTTCTCCCACGAGGAAGGGCCCAGCCCTGTAAGCTCTTGCTGCTCTTCACGGTGCCTTGGCGCCCTATCTCCAGGCACAGCAGCAGTGGGGATCTGTGCTTTCCCAGAGACGCAACATCTCATGGCGCTCGGCCGCGGCAGAGCCTCTTGCCAAAAAGGCAAACGTCCGGCTCCTTCTCCCACAAGGAAGGGCCCAGCCCTGAATGCTCTTCCTGCTCTTCTACCTACCCTTGGAACCCTATCTACAGGCACCACAGCAGTGGCGCTCTCTGCTTACCCAGAGACGCAACATCTCATGGCGCTCGGCCGCGGCAGAGCCTCTTGCCGAAAAGGCAAAAGTCCGGCTCCTTCTCCCACAAGGAAGGGCCCAGCCCTGAAAGCTCTTGCTGCTCTTCACGGTGCCTTGGCACCCTATTTACAGGCACAACAGTAGTGGGGATCTGTGCTTTCCCAGAGACGCAACATCTCATGGCGCTCGGCCGCGGCAGAGCCTCTCGACGAAAAGGCAAACGTCCGGCTCCTTTTCCCACAAGGAAGGGCCCAGCCCTGAAAGCTCTTGCTGCTCTTCACCTACCCTTGGCGCCCTACCTAAAGGCACAACAGCAGTGGGGATCTGTGCTTTCCAGAGACGCAACATCTCATGGCGCTCGGCCGCGGCAGAGCCTCTTGCTGAAAAGGCAAACGTCCAACTCCTTCTCCCAGAAGGAAGGGCCCAGCCCTGAAAGCTCTTGCTGCTCTTCACGGTGCCTTGGCGCCCTATCTACGGGCACAGCAGCACTGGGGATCTGTGCTTTCCCAGAGACGCAACATCTCATGGCGCTCGGCCGCGGCAGAGCCTCTTGCCAAAAAGGCAAACGTCCGGCTCCTTCTCCCACAAGGAAGGGCCCAGCCCTGAATGCTCTTCCTGCTCTTCTACCTACCCTTGGAACCCTATCTACAGGCACCACAGCAGTGGCGCTCTCTGCTTACCCAGAGACGCAACATCTCATGGCGCTCGGCCGCGGCAGAGCCTCTTGCCGAAAAGGCAAACGTCCGGCTCCTTCTCCCACAAGGCAGGGCCCAGCCCTGAAAGCTCTTGCTGCTCTTCACGGTGCCTTGGCACCCTATTTACAGGCACAACAGTAGTGGGGATCTGTGCTTTCCCAGAGACGCAACATCTCATGGCGCTCGGCCGCGGCAGAGCCTCTTGCCGAAAAGGCAAACGTCCGGCTCCTCCCGCAAGGCAGGGCCCAGCCCTGAAAGCTCTTGCTGCTCTTCACGGTGCCTTGGCGCCCTATCTACAGGCACAGCAGCACTGGGGATCTGTGCTTTCCCAGAGACGCAACATCTCATGGCGGTCGGCCGCGGCAGAGCCTCTTGCCGAAAAGGCAAACGTCCGGCTCCTTCTCCCACGAGGAAGGGCCCAGCCCTGTAAGCTCTTGCTGCTCTTCACGGTGCCTTGGCGCCCTATCTCCAGGCACAGCAGCAGTGGGGATCTGTGCTTTCCCAGAGACGCAACATCTCATGGCGCTCGGCCGCGGCAGAGCCTCTTGCCAAAAAGGCAAACGTCCGGCTCCTTCTCCCACAAGGAAGGGCCCAGCCCTGAATGCTCTTCCTGCTCTTCTACCTACCCTTGGAACCCTATCTACAGGCACCACAGCAGTGGCGCTCTCTGCTTACCCAGAGACGCAACATCTCATGGCGCTCGGCCGCGGCAGAGCCTCTTGCCGAAAAGGCAAAAGTCCGGCTCCTTCTCCCACAAGGAAGGGCCCAGCCCTGAAAGCTCTTGCTGCTCTTCACGGTGCCTTGGCACCCTATTTACAGGCACAACAGTAGTGGGGATCTGTGCTTTCCCAGAGACGCAACATCTCATGGCGCTCGGCCGCGGCAGAGCCTCTCGACGAAAAGGCAAACGTCCGGCTCCTTTTCCCACAAGGAAGGGCCCAGCCCTGAAAGCTCTTGCTGCTCTTCACCTACCCTTGGCGCCCTACCTAAAGGCACAACAGCAGTGGGGATCTGTGCTTTCCAGAGACGCAACATCTCATGGCGCTCGGCCGCGGCAGAGCCTCTTGCTGAAAAGGCAAACGTCCAACTCCTTCTCCCAGAAGGAAGGGCCCAGCCCTGAAAGCTCTTGCTGCTCTTCACGGTGCCTTGGCGCCCTATCTACGGGCACAGCAGCACTGGGGATCTGTGCTTTCCCAGAGACGCAACATCTCATGGCGCTCGGCCGCGGCAGAGCCTCTTGCCAAAAAGGCAAACGTCCGGCTCCTTCTCCCACAAGGAAGGGCCCAGCCCTGAATGCTCTTCCTGCTCTTCTACCTACCCTTGGAACCCTATCTACAGGCACCACAGCAGTGGCGCTCTCTGCTTACCCAGAGACGCAACATCTCATGGCGCTCGGCCGCGGCAGAGCCTCTTGCCGAAAAGGCAAACGTCCGGCTCCTTCTCCCACAAGGAAGGGCCCAGCCCTGAAAGCTCTTGCTGCTCTTCACGGTGCCTTGGCACCCTATTTACAGGCACAACAGTAGTGGGGATCTGTGCTTTCCCAGAGACGCAACATCTCATGGCGCTCGGCCGCGGCAGAGCCTCTCGACGAAAAGGCAAACGTCCGGCTCCTTTTCCCACAAGGAAGGGCCCAGCCCTGAAAGCTCTTGCTGCTCTTCACATACCCTTGGCGCCCTATCTCCAGGCACAGCAGCACTGGGGATCTGTGCTTTCCCAGAGACGCAACATCTCATGGCGCTCGGCCGCGGCAGAGCCTCTCGCCGAAAAGGCAAACGTCCGGCTCCTTCTCCCACAAGGAAGGGCCCAGCCCTGAAAGCTCTTGCTGCTCTTCACGGTGCCTTGGCGCCCTATCTACAGGCACCACAGCAGTGGGGCTCTGTGCTTTCCCAGAGACGCAACATCTCATGGCGCTCGGCCGCGGCAGAGCCTCTTGCCGAAAAGGCAAACGTCCGGCTCCTTCTCCCACAAGGAAGGGCCCAGCCCTGAAAGCTCTTGCTGCTCTTCACGGTGCCTTGGCGCCCTACCTACAGGCACAACAGCAGTGGGGATCTGTGCTTTCCCAGAGACGCAACATCTCATGGCGCTCGGCCGCGGCAGAGCCTCTTGCCGAAAAGGCAAACATCCAGCTCCTTCTCCCACAAGGAAGGGCCCAGCCCTGAAAGCTCTTGCTGCTCTTCACGGTGCCTTGGCGCCCTATCTACGGGCACATCAGCAGTGGGGCTCTGTGCTTTCCCAGAGACGCAACATCTCATGGCGCTCGGCCGCGGCAGAGCCTCTTGCCGAAAAGGCAAACGTCGGGCTTCCTCTACCACGAGGAAGGGCTCAGCCCTGAAAGCTCTTGCTGCTCTTCACGGTGCCTTGGCGCCCTATCTACAGGCACAGCAGCAGTGGGGATCTGTGCTTTCCCAGAGACGCAACATCTCATGGCGCTCGGCCGCGGCAGAGCCTCTTGCCAAAAAGGCAAACGTCCGGCTCCTTCTCCCACCAGGAAGGGCCCAGCCCTGAAAGCTCTTGCTGCTCTTCACCTACGCTTGGAACCATATCTACAGGCACCGCAGCAGTGGGGCTCTGTGCTTTCCCAGAGACGCAACATCTCATGGCGCTCGGCCGCGGCAGAGCCTCTTGCCGAAAAGGCAAACGTCCAGCTCCTTCTCCCACGAGGAAGGGCCCAGCCCTGTAAGCTCTTGCTGCTCTTCACGGTGCCTTGGCGCCCTATCTACAGGCACAGCAGCACTGGGGATCTGTGCTTTCCCAGAGACGCAACATCTCATGGCGCTCGGCCGCAGCAGAGCCTCTTGCCAAAAAGGCAAACGTCCGGCTACTTCTCCCAGAAGGCAGGGCCCAGCCCTGAAAGCTCTTGCTGCTCTTCACGGTGCCTTGGCGCCCTATCTCCAGGCACCACAGCAGTGGGGCTCTGTGCTTTCCCAGAGACGCAACATCTCATGGCGCTCGGCCGCGGCAGAGCCTCTTGCCGAAAAGGCAAACGTCCGGCTCCTTCTCCCACAAGGAAGGGCCCAGCCCTGAAAGCTCTTGCTGCTCTTCACCTACCCTTGGCGCCCTACCTACAGGCACAACAGCAGTGGGGATCTGTGCTTTCACAGAGACGCAACATCTCATGGTGCTCGGCCGCGGCAGAGCCTCTTGCCGAAAAGGCAAACATCCGGCTCCATCTCCCACAAGGAAGGGCCCAGCCCTGAAAGCTCTTGCTGCTCTTCACGGTGCCTTGGCGCCCTATCTACGGGCACATCAGCAGTGGGGCTCTGTGCTTTCCCAGAGACGCAACATCTCATGGCGCTCGGCCGCGGCAGAGCCTCTTGCCGAAAAGGCAAACGTCCGGCTCCTTCTCCCACAAGGAAGGGCCCAGCCCTGAAAGCTCTTGCTGCTCTTCACCTACCCTTGGAACCCTATCTACAGGCACAACAGTAGTGGGGATCTGTGCTTTCCCAGAGACGCAACATCTCATGGCGCTCGGCCGCGGCAGAGCCTCTTGCTGAAAAGGCAAACGTCCGGCTCCTTCTCCCACAAGGCAGGGCCCAGCCCTGAAAGCTCTTGCTGCTCTTCACGGTGCCTTGGCACCCTATTTACAGGCACAACAGTAGTGGGGATCTGTGCTTTCCCAGAGACGCAACATCTCATGGCGCTCGGCCGCGGCAGAGCCTCTTGCCGAAAAGGCAAACGTCCGGCTCCTCCCGCAAGGCAGGGCCCAGCCCTGAAAGCTCTTGCTGCTCTTCACGGTGCCTTGGCGCCCTATCTCCAGGCACAGCAGCACTGGGGATCTGTGCTTTCCCAGAGACGCAACATCTCATGGCGGTCGGCCGCGGCAGAGCCTCTTGCCGAAAAGGCAAACGTCCGGCTCCTTCTCCCACGAGGAAGGGCCCAGCCCTGTAAGCTCTTGCTGCTCTTCACGGTGCCTTGGCGCCCTATCTCCAGGCACAGCAGCAGTGGGGATCTGTGCTTTCCCAGAGACGCAACATCTCATGGCGCTCGGCCGCGGCAGAGCCTCTTGCCAAAAAGGCAAACGTCCGGCTCCTTCTCCCACAAGGAAGGGCCCAGCCCTGAATGCTCTTCCTGCTCTTCTACCTACCCTTGGAAGCCTATCTACAGGCACCACAGCAGTGGGGCTCTGTGCTTTCCCAGAGACGCAACATCTCATGGCGCTCGGCCGCGGCAGAGCCTCTTGCCGAAAAGGCAAAAGTCCGGCTCCTTCTCCCACAAGGAAGGGCCCAGCCCTGAAAGCTCTTGCTGCTCTTCACGGTGCCTTGGCACCCTATTTACAGGCACAACAGTAGTGGGGATCTGTGCTTTCCCAGAGACGCAACATCTCATGGCGCTCGGCCGCGGCAGAGCCTCTCGACGAAAAGGCAAACGTCCGGCTCCTTTTCCCACAAGGAAGGGCCCAGCCCTGAAAGCTCTTGCTGCTCTTCACCTACCCTTGGCGCCCTACCTAAAGGCACAACAGCAGTGGGGATCTGTGCTTTCCAGAGACGCAACATCTCATGGCGCTCGGCCGCGGCAGAGCCTCTTGCTGAAAAGGCAAACGTCCAACTCCTTCTCCCAGAAGGAAGGGCCCAGCCCTGAAAGCTCTTGCTGCTCTTCACGGTGCCTTGGCGCCCTATCTACGGGCACAGCAGCACTGGGGATCTGTGCTTTCCCAGAGACGCAACATCTCATGGCGCTCGGCCGCGGCAGAGCCTCTTGCCGAAAAGGCAAACGTCCGGCTCCTTCTCCCACAAGGAAGGGCCCAGCCCTGAAAGCTCTTGCTGCTCTTCACCTACCCTTGGATCCCTATCTACGGGCACCACAGCAGTGGGGCTCTGTGCTTTCCCAGAGACGCAACATCTCATGGCGCTCGGCCGCGGCAGAGCCTCTCGCCGAAAAGGCAAACGTCCGGCTCCTTTTCCCACAAGGAAGGGCCCAGCCCTGAAAGCTCTTGCTGCTCTTCACATACCCTTGGCGCCCTATCTCCAGGCACAGCAGCACTGGGGATCTGTGCTTTCCCAGAGACGCAACATCTCATGGCGCTCGGCCGCGGCAGAGCCTCTTGCCGAAAAGGCAAACGTCCGGCTCCTTCTCCCACAAGGAAGGGCCCAGCCCTGAAAGCTCTTGCTGCTCTTCACGGTGCCTTGGCGCCCTATCTACAGGCACAACAGCAGTGGGGCTCTGTGCTTTCCCAGAGACGCAACATCTCATGGCGCTCGGCCGCGGCAGAGCCTCTTGCCGAAAAGGCAAACGTCCGGCTCCTTCTCCCACAAGGCAGGGCCCAGCCCTGAAAGCTCTTGCTGCTCTTCACGGTGCCTTGGCGCCCTACCTACAGGCACAACAGCAGTGGGGATCTGTGCTTTCCCAGAGACGCAACATCTCATGGCGCTCGGCCGCGGCAGAGCCTCTTGCCGAAAAGGCAAACATCCAGCTCCTTCTACCACAAGGAAGGGCCCAGCCCTGAAAGCTCTTGCTGCTCTTCACGGTGCCTTGGCGCCCTATCTACGGGCACATCAGCAGTGGGGCTCTGTGCTTTCCCAGAGACGCAACATCTCATGGCGCTCGGCCGCGGCAGAGCCTCTTGCCGAAAAGGTAAACGTCGGGCTTCCTCTACCACGAGGAAGGGCTCAGCCCTGAAAGCTCTTGCTGCTCTTCACGGTGCCTTGGCGCCCTATCTACAGGCACAGCAGCAGTGGGGATCTGTGCTTTCCCAGAGACGCAACATCTCATGGCGCTCGGCCGCGGCAGAGCCTCTTGCCAAAAAGGCAAACGTCCGGCTCCTTCTCCCACCAGGAAGGGCCCAGCCCTGAAAGCTCTTGCTGCTCTTCACCTACGCTTCGAACCATATCTACAGGCACCGCAGCAGTGGGGATCTGTGCTTTCCCAGAGACGCAACATCTCATGGCGCTCGGCCGCGGCAGAGCCTCTTGCCGAAAAGGCAAACGTCCGGCTCCTTCTCCCACAAGGAAGGGCTCAGCCCTGAAGGCTCTTGCTGCTCTTCACGGTGCCTTGGCGCCCTATCTCCAGGCACCACAGCAGTGGGGCTCTGTGCTTTCCCAGAGACGCAACATCTCATGGCGCTCGGCCGCGGCAGAGCCTCTTGCCGAAAAGGCAAACGTCCGGCTCCTTCTCCCACAAGGAAGGGCCCAGCCCTGAAACTCTTGCTGCTCTTCACCTACCCTTGGAAGCCTATCTACAGGCACCACAGCAGTGGGGCTCTGTGCTTTCCCAGAGACGCAACATCTCATGGCGCTCGGCCGCGGCAGAGCCTCTCGACGAAAAGGCAAACGTCCGGCTCCTTCTCCCACAAGGAAGGGCCCAGCCCTGAAAGCTCTTGCTGCTCTTCACGGTGCCTTGGCGCCCTATCTCCAGGCACAGCAGCAGTGGGGCTCTGTGCTTTCCCAGAGATGCAACATCTCATGGCGCTCGGCCGCGGCAGAGCCTCTTGCCGAAAAGGCAAACGTCCGGCTCCTTCTCCCACGAGGAAGGGCCCAGCCCTGAAAGCTCTTGCTGCTCTTCACGGTGCCTTGGCGCCCTATCTACAGGCACAGCAGCACTGGGGATCTGTGCTTTCCCAGAGACGCAACATCTCATGGCGCTCGGCCGCGGGCAGAGCCTCTTGCCGAAAAGGCAAACGTCCGGCTCCTTCTCCCACAAGGAAGGGCCCAGCCCTGAAAGCTCTTGCTGCTCTTCACGGTGCCTTGGCGCCCTATATAAAGGCACCACAGCAGTGGGGCTCTGTGCTTTCCCAGAGACGCAACATCTCATGGCGCTCGGCCGCGGCAGAGCCTCTTGCCGAAAAGGCAAACGTCCGGCTCCTTCTCCCACAAGGAAGGGCCCAGCCCTGAAAGCTCTTGCTGCTCTTCACCTACGCTTGGAACCCTATCTACAGGCACCACAGCAGTGGCGCTCTCTGCTTACCCAGAGACGCAACATCTCATGGCGCTCGGCCGCGGCAGAGCCTCTTGCCGAAAAGGCAAACGTCCGGCTCCTTCTCCCACAAGGAAGGGCCCAGCCCTGAAAGCTCTTGCTGCTCTTCACCTACCCTTGGCGCCCTACCTAAAGGCACAACAGCAGTGGGGATCTGTGCTTTCCAGAGACGCAACATCTCATGGCGCTCGGCCGCGGCAGAGCCTCTTGCTAAAAAGGCAAACGTCCAACTCCTTCTCCCAGAAGGAAGGGCCCAGCCCTGAAAGCTCTTGCTGCTCTTCACGGTGCCTTGGCGCCCTATCTACGGGCACAGCAGCACTGGGGATCTGTGCTTTCCCAGAGACGCAACATCTCATGGCGCTCGGCCGCGGCAGAGCCTCTTGCCGAAAAGGCAAACGTCCGGCTCCTTCTCCCACAAGGAAGGGCCCAGCCCTGAAAGCTCTTGCTGCTCTTCACCTACCCTTGGATCCCTATCTACGGGCACCACAGCAGTGGGGCTCTGTGCTTTCCCAGAGACGCAACATCTCATGGCGCTCGGCCGCGGCAGAGCCTCTCGCCGAAAAGGCAAACGTCCGGCTCCTTTTCCCACAAGGAAGGGCCCAGCCCTGAAAGCTCTTGCTGCTCTTCACATACCCTTGGCGCCCTATCACCAGGCACAGCAGCACTGGGGATCTGTGCTTTCCCAGAGACGCAACATCTCATGGCGCTCGGCCGCGGCAGAGCCTCTTGCCGAAAAGGCAAACGTCCGGCTCCTTCTCCCACAAGGAAGGGCCCAGCCCTGAAAGCTCTTGCTGCTCTTCACGGTGCCTTGGCGCCCTATCTACAGGCACCACAGCAGTGGGGCTCTGTGCTTTCCCAGAGACGCAACATCTCATGGCGCTCGGCCGCGGCAGAGCCTCTTGCCGAAAAGGCAAAAGTCCGGCTCCTTCTCCCACAAGGCAGGGCCCAGCCCTGAAAGCTCTTGCTGCTCTTCACGGTGCCTTGGCGCCCTACCTACAGGCACAACAGCAGTGGGGATCTGTGCTTTCCCAGAGACGCAACATCTCATGGCGCTCGGCCGCGGCAGAGCCTCTTGCCGAAAAGGCAAACATCCAGCTCCTTCTACCACAAGGAAGGGCCCAGCCCTGAAAGCTCTTGCTGCTCTTCACGGTGCCTTGGCGCCCTATCTACGGGCACATCAGCAGTGGGGCTCTGTGCTTTCCCAGAGACGCAACATCTCATGGCGCTCGGCCGCGGCAGAGCCTCTTGCCGAAAAGGCAAACGTCGGGCTTCCTCTACCACGAGGAAGGGCTCAGCCCTGAAAGCTCTTGCTGCTCTTCACGGTGCCTTGGCGCCCTATCTACAGGCACAGCAGCAGTGGGGATCTGTGCTTTCCCAGAGACGCAACATCTCATGGCGCTCGGCCGCGGCAGAGCCTCTTGCCAAAAAGGCAAACGTCCGGCTCCTTCTCCCACCAGGAAGGGCCCAGCCCTGAAAGCTCTTGCTGCTCTTCACCTACGCTTGGAACCATATCTACAGGCACCGCAGCAGTGGGGATCTGTGCTTTCCCAGAGACGCAACATCTCATGGCGCTCGGCCGCGGCAGAGCCTCTTGCCGAAAAGGCAAACGTCCGGCTCCTTCTCCCACAAGGAAGGGCTCAGCCCTGAAGGCTCTTGCTGCTCTTCACGGTGCCTTGGCGCCCTATCTCCAGGCACCACAGCAGTGGGGCTCTGTACTTTCCCAGAGACACAACATCTCATGGCGCTCGGCCGCGGCAGAGCCTCTTGCCGAAAAGGCAAACGTCCGGCTCCTTCTCCCACAAGGAAGGGCCCAGCCCTGAAAGCTCTTGCTGCTCTTCACCTACCCTTGGAAGCCTATCTACAGGCACCACAGCAGTGGGGCTCTGTGCTTTCCCAGAGACGCAACATCTCATGGCGCTCGGCCGCGGCAGAGCCTCTTGCCGAAAAGGCAAACGTCCGGCTCCTTCTCCCACAAGGAAGGGCCCAGCCCTGAAAGCTCTTGCTGCTCTTCACGGTGCCTTGGCGCCCTATCTCCAGGCACTGCAGCAGTGGGGCTCTGTGCTTTCCCAGAGATGCAACATCTCATGGCGCTCGGCCGCGGCAGAGCCTCTTGCCGAAAAGGCAAACGTCCGGCTCCTTCTCCCACGAGGAAGGGCCCAGCCCTGAAAGCTCTTGCTGCTCTTCACGGTGCCTTGGCGCCCTATCTACAGGCACAGCAGCACTGGGGATCTGTGCTTTCCCAGAGACGCAACATCTCATGGCGCTCGGCCGCGGCAGAGCCTCTTGCCGAAAAGGCAAACGTCCGGCTCCTTCTCCCAGAAGGAAGGGCCCAGCCCTGAAAGCTCTTGCTGCTCTTCACGGTGCCTTGGCGCCCTATATAAAGGCACCACAGCAGTGGGGCTCTGTGCTTTCCCAGAGACGCAACATCTCATGGCGCTCGGCCGCGGCAGAGCCTCTTGCCGAAAAGGCAAACGTCCGGCTCCTTCTCCCACAAGGAAGGGCCCAGCCCTGAAAGCTCTTGCTGCTCTTCACCTACGCTTGGAACCATATCTACAGGCACCACAGCAGTGGGGATCTGTGCTTTCCCAGAGACGCAACATCTCATGGCGCTCGGCCGCGGCAGAGCCTCTTGCCGAAAAGGCAAACATCCGGCTCCTTCTCCCACAAGGCAGGGCCCAGCCCTGAAAGCTCTTGCTGCTCTTCACGGTGCCTTGGCGCCCTATCTACAGGCACAACAGCAGTGGGGATCTGTGCTTTCCCAGAGACGCAACATCTCATGGCGCTCAGCCGCGGCAGAGCCTCTTGCCGAAAAGGCAAACGTCCGGCTCCTTCTCCCACAAGGAAGGGCCCAGCCCTGAAAGCTCTTGCTGCTCTTCACGGTGCCTTGGCGCCCTATCTACAGGCACCACAGCAGAGGGGCTCTCTGCTTTCCCAGAGACGCAACATCTCATGGCGCTCGGCCGCGGCAGAGCCTCTTGCTGAAAAGGCAAACGTCCGGCTCCTTCTCCCACAAGGAAGGGCCAAGCCCTGAAAGCTCTTGCTGCTCTTCACCTACCCTTGGAAGCCTATCTACAGGCACAACAGGAGTGGGGCTCTGTGCTTTCCCAGAGACGCAACATCTCATGGCGCTCGGCCGCGGCAGAGCCTCTTGCCGAAAAGGCAAACGTCCGGCTCCTTCTCCCACGAGGAAGGGCCCAGCCCTGAAAGCTCTTGCTGCTCTTCACGGTGCCTTGGCGCCCTATCTCCAGGCACAGCAGCAGTGGGGCTCTGTGCTTTCCAGAGACGCAACATCTCATGGCGCTCGGCCGCGGCAGAGCCTCTTGCCGAAAAGGCAAACGTCCGGCTCCTTCTCCCACAAGGAAGGGCCCAGCCCTGAAAGCTCTTGCTGCTCTTCACCTACCCTTGGAACCCTATCTACAGGCACCAACGCAGTGAAGCTCTGTGCTTTCCCAGAGACGCAACATCTCATGGCGCTCGGCCGCGGCAGAGCCTCTTGCCGAAAAGGCAAACGTCCGGCTCCTTCTCCCACAAGGAAGGGCCCAGCCCTGAAAGCTCTTGCTGCTCTTCACCTACCCTTGGAACCCTATCTACAGGCACCAACGCAGTGAAGCTCTGTGCTTTCCCAGAGACGCAACATCTCATGGCGCTCGGCCGCGGCAGAGCCTCTCGCCGAAAAGGCAAACGTCCGGCTCCTTTTCCCACAAGGAAGGGCCCAGCCCTGAAAGCTCTTGCTGCTCTTCACATACCCTTGGCGCCCTATCTCCAGGCACAGCAGCAGTGGGGATCTGTGCTTTCCCAGAGACGCAACATCTCATGGCGCTCGGCCGCGGCAGAGCCTCTTGCCGAAAAGGCAAACATCCAGCTCCTTCTACCACAAGGAAGGGCCCAGCCCTGAAAGCTCTTGCTGCTCTTCACGGTGCCTTGGCGCCCTATCTACGGGCACATCAGCAGTGGGGCTCTGTGCTTTCCCAGAGACGCAACATCTCATGGCGCTCGGCCGCGGCAGAGCCTCTTGCCGAAAAGGCAAACGTCGGGCTTCCTCTACCACGAGGAAGGGCTCAGCCCTGAAAGCTCTTGCTGCTCTTCACGGTGCCTTGGCGCCCTATCTACAGGCACAGCAGCAGTGGGGATCTGTGCTTTCCCAGAGACGCAACATCTCATGGCGCTCGGCCGCGGCAGAGCCTCTTGCCAAAAAGGCAAACGTCCGGCTCCTTCTCCCACCAGGAAGGGCCCAGCCCTGAAAGCTCTTGCTGCTCTTCACCTACGCTTCGAACCATATCTACAGGCACCGCAGCAGTGGGGATCTGTGCTTTCCCAGAGACGCAACATCTCATGGCGCTCGGCCGCGGCAGAGCCTCTTGCCGAAAAGGCAAACGTCCGGCTCCTTCTCCCACAAGGAAGGGCTCAGCCCTTAAGGCTCTTGCTGCTCTTCACGGTGCCTTGGCGCCCTATCTCCAGGCACCACAGCAGTGGGGCTCTGTACTTTCCCAGAGACACAACATCTCATGGCGCTCGGCCGCGGCAGAGCCTCTTGCCGAAAAGGCAAACGTCCGGCTCCTTCTCCCACAAGGAAGGGCCCAGCCCTGAAAGCTCTTGCTGCTCTTCACCTACCCTTGGAAGCCTATCTACAGGCACCACAGCAGTGGGGCTCTGTGCTTTCCCAGAGACGCAACATCTCATGGCGCTCGGCCGCGGCAGAGCCTCTTGCCGAAAAGGCAAACGTCCGGCTCCTTCTCCCACAAGGAAGGGCCCAGCCCTGAAAGCTCTTGCTGCTCTTCACGGTGCCTTGGCGCCCTATCTCCAGGCACAGCAGCAGTGGGGCTCTGTGCTTTCCCAGAGATGCAACATCTCATGGCGCTCGGCCGCGGCAGAGCCTCTTGCCGAAAAGGCAAACGTCCGGCTCCTTCTCCCACGAGGAAGGGCCCAGCCCTGAAAGCTCTTGCTGCTCTTCACGGTGCCTTGGCGCCCTATCTACAGGCACAGCAGCACTGGGGATCTGTGCTTTCCCAGAGACGCAACATCTCATGGCGCTCGGCCGCGGCAGAGCCTCTTGCCGAAAAGGCAAACGTCCGGCTCCTTCTCCCACAAGGAAGGGCCCAGCCCTGAAAGCTCTTGCTGCTCTTCACGGTGCCTTGGCGCCCTATATAAAGGCACCACAGCAGTGGGGCTCTGTGCTTTCCCAGAGACGCAACATCTCATGGCGCTCGGGCCGCGGCAGAGCCTCTTGCCGAAAAGGCAAACGTCCGGCTCCTTCTCCCACAAGGAAGGGCCCAGCCCTGAAAGCTCTTGCTGCTCTTCACCTACGCTTGGAACCATATCTACAGGCACCACAGCAGTGGGGATCTGTGCTTTCCCAGAGACGCAACATCTCATGGCGCTCGGCCGCGGCAGAGCCTCTTGCCGAAAAGGCAAACATCCGGCTCCTTCTCCCACAAGGCAGGGCCCAGCCCTGAAAGCTCTTGCTGCTCTTCACGGTGCCTTGGCGCCCTATCTACAGGCACAACAGCAGTGGGGATCTGTGCTTTCCCAGAGACGCAACATCTCATGGCGCTCAGCCGCGGCAGAGCCTCTTGCCGAAAAGGCAAACGTCCGGCTCCTTCTCCCACAAGGAAGGGCCCAGCCCTGAAAGCTCTTGCTGCTCTTCACGGTGCCTTGGCGCCCTATCTACAGGCACCACAGCAGAGGGGCTCTCTGCTTTCCCAGAGACGCAACATCTCATGGCGCTCGGCCGCGGCAGAGCCTCTTGCTGAAAAGGCAAACGTCCGGCTCCTTCTCCCACAAGGAAGGGCCAAGCCCTGAAAGCTCTTGCTGCTCTTCACCTACCCTTGGAAGCCTATCTACAGGCACAACAGGAGTGGGGCTCTGTGCTTTCCCAGAGACGCAACATCTCATGGCGCTCGGCCGCGGCAGAGCCTCTTGCCGAAAAGGCAAACGTCCGGCTCCTTCTCCCACGAGGAAGGGCCCAGCCCTGTAAGCTCTTGCTGCTCTTCACGGTGCCTTAGCGCCCTATATCCAGGCACAGCAGCAGTGGGGCTCTGTGCTTTCCCAGAGACGCAACATCTCATGGCGCTCGGCCGCGGCAGAGCCTCTTGCCGAAAAGGCAAACGTCCGGCTCCTTCTCCCACGAGGAAGGGCCCAGCCCTGAAAGCTCTTGCTGCTTTTCACGGTGCCTTGGCACCCTATCTCCAGGCACCACAGCAGTGGGGCTCTGTGCTTTCCCAGAGACGCAACATCTCATGGCGCTCGGCCGCGGCAGAGCCTCTTGCCGAAAAGGCAAACGTCCGGCTCCTTCTCCCACAAGGAAGGGCCCAGCCCTGAAAGCTCTTGCTGCTTTTCACCTACGCTTGGAACCATATCTACAGGCACCACAGCAGTGGGGATCTGTGCTTTCCCAGAGACGCAACATCTCATGGCGCTCGGCCGCGGCAGAGCCTCTTGCCGAAAAGGCAAACATCCGGCTCCTTCTCCCACAAGGCAGGGCCCAGCCCTGAAAGCTCTTGCTGCTCTTCACGGTGCCTTGGCGCCCTATCTACAGGCAGAATAGCAGTGAGGATCTCTGCTTTCCAAGAGACGCAACATCTCATGGCGCTCAGCCGCGGCAGAGCCTCTTGCCGAAAAGGCAAACGTCCGGCTCCTTCTCCCACAAGGAAGGGCCCAGCCCTGAAAGCTCTTGCTGCTCTTCACGGTGCCTTGACGCCCTATCTACAGGCACCACAGCAGAGGGGCTCTCTGCTTTCCCAGAGACGCAACATCTCATGGCGCTCGGCCGCGGCAGAGCCTCTTGCCGAAAAGGCAAACGTCCGGCTCCTTCTCCCACAAGGAAGGGCCCAGCCCTGAAAGCTCTTGCTGCTCTTCACGGTGCCTTGGCGCCCTATCTCCAGGCACAGCAGCAGTGGGGCTCTGTGCTTTCCCAGAGACGCAACATCTCATGGCGCTCGGCCGCGGCAGAGCCTCTTGCCGAAAAGGCAAACGTCCGGCTCCTTCTCCCACAAGGAAGGGCCCAGCCCTGAAAGCTCTTGCTGCTCTTCACGGTGCCTTGGCACCCTATCTACAGGCACCACAGCAGAGGGGCTCTCTGCTTTCCCAGAGACGCAACATCTCATGGCGCTCGGCCGCGGCAGAGCCTCTTGCCGAAAAGGCAAACGTCCGGCTCCTTCTCCCACAAGGAAGGGCCAAGCCCTGAAAGCTCTTGCTGCTCTTCACCTACCCTTGGAAGCCTATCTACAGGCACAACAGGAGTGGGGCTCTGTGCTTTCCCAGAGACGCAACATCTCATGGCGCTCGGCCGCGGCAGAGCCTCTTGCCGAAAAGGCAAACGTCCGGCTCCTTCTCCCACGAGGAAGGGCCCAGCCCTGAAAGCTCTTGCTGCTCTTCACGGTGCCTTGGCGCCCTATCTCCAGGCACAGCAGCTGTGGGGCTCTGTGCTTTCCCAGAGACGCAACATCTCATGGCGCTCGGCCGCGGCAGAGCCTCTTGCCGAAAAGGCAAACGTCCGGCTCCTTCTCCCACAAGGAAGGGCCCAGCCCTGAAAGCTCTTGCTGCTCTTCACCTACCCTTGGAACCCTATCTACAGGCACCAACGCAGTGAAGCTCTGTGCTTTCCCAGAGACGCAACATCTCATGGCGCTCGGCCGCGGCAGAGCCTCTTGCCGAAAAGGCAAACGTCCGGCTCCTTCTCCCACGAGGAAGGGCCCAGCCCTGTAAGCTCTTGCTGCTCTTCACGGTGCCTTAGCGCCCTATATCCAGGCACAGCAGCAGTGGGGCTCTGTGCTTTCCCAGAGACGCAACATCTCATGGCGCTCGGCCGCGGCAGAGCCTCTTGCCGAAAAGGCAAACATCCAGCTCCTTCTACCACAAGGAAGGGCCCAGCCCTGAAAGCTCTTGCTGCTCTTCACGGTGCCTTGGCGCCCTATCTACGGGCACATCAGCAGTGGGGCTCTGTGCTTTCCCAGAGACGCAACATCTCATGGCGCTCGGCCGCGGCAGAGCCTCTTGCCGAAAAGGCAAACGTCGGGCTTCCTCTACCACGAGGAAGGGCTCAGCCCTGAAAGCTCTTGCTGCTCTTCACGGTGCCTTGGCGCCCTATCTACAGGCACAGCAGCAGTGGGGATCTGTGCTTTCCCAGAGACGCAACATCTCATGGCGCTCGGCCGCGGCAGAGCCTCTTGCCAAAAAGGCAAACGTCCGGCTCCTTCTCCCACCAGGAAGGGCCCAGCCCTGAAAGCTCTTGCTGCTCTTCACCTACGCTTCGAACCATATCTACAGGCACCGCAGCAGTGGGGATCTGTGCTTTCCCAGAGACGCAACATCTCATGGCGCTCGGCCGCGGCAGAGCCTCTTGCCGAAAAGGCAAACGTCAGGCTCCTTCTCCCACAAGGAAGGGCTCAGCCCTTAAGGCTCTTGCTGCTCTTCACGGTGCCTTGGCGCCCTATCTCCAGGCACCACAGCAGTGGGGCTCTGTACTTTCCCAGAGACACAACATCTCATGGCGCTCGGCCGCGGCAGAGCCTCTTGCCGAAAAGGCAAACGTCCGGCTCCTTCTCCCACAAGGAAGGGCCCAGCCCTGAAAGCTCTTGCTGCTCTTCACCTACCCTTGGAAGCCTATCTACAGGCACCACAGCAGTGGGGCTCTGTGCTTTCCCAGAGACGCAACATCTCATGGCGCTCGGCCGCGGCAGAGCCTCTTGCCGAAAAGGCAAACGTCCGGCTCCTTCTCCCACAAGGAAGGGCCCAGCCCTGAAAGCTCTTGCTGCTCTTCACGGTGCCTTGGCGCCCTATCTCCAGGCACAGCAGCAGTGGGGCTCTGTGCTTTCCAGAGATGCAACATCTCATGGCGCTCGGCCGCGGCAGAGCCTCTTGCCGAAAAGGCAAACGTCCGGCTCCTTCTCCCACGAGGAAGGGCCCAGCCCTGAAAGCTCTTGCTGCTCTTCACGGTGCCTTGGCGCCCTATCTACAGGCACAGCAGCACTGGGGATCTGTGCTTTCCCAGAGACGCAACATCTCATGGCGCTCGGCCGCGGCAGAGCCTCTTGCCGAAAAGGCAAACGTCCGGCTCCTTCTCCCACAAGGAAGGGCCCAGCCCTGAAAGCTCTTGCTGCTCTTCACGGTGCCTTGGCGCCCTATATAAAGGCACCACAGCAGTGGGGCTCTGTGCTTTCCCAGAGACGCAACATCTCATGGCGCTCGGCCGCGGCAGAGCCTCTTGCCGAAAAGGCAAACGTCCGGCTCCTTCTCCCACAAGGAAGGGCCCAGCCCTGAAAGCTCTTGCTGCTCTTCACCTACGCTTGGAACCATATCTACAGGCACCACAGCAGTGGGGATCTGTGCTTTCCCAGAGACGCAACATCTCATGGCGCTCGGCCGCGGCAGAGCCTCTTGCCGAAAAGGCAAACATCCGGCTCCTTCTCCCACAAGGCAGGGCCCAGCCCTGAAAGCTCTTGCTGCTCTTCACGGTGCCTTGGCGCCCTATCTACAGGCACAACAGCAGTGGGGATCTGTGCTTTCCCAGAGACGCAACATCTCATGGCGCTCAGCCGCGGCAGAGCCTCTTGCCGAAAAGGCAAACGTCCGGCTCCTTCTCCCACAAGGAAGGGCCCAGCCCTGAAAGCTCTTGCTGCTCTTCACGGTGCCTTGGCGCCCTATCTACAGGCACCACAGCAGAGGGGCTCTCTGCTTTCCCAGAGACGCAACATCTCATGGCGCTCGGCCGCGGCAGAGCCTCTTGCTGAAAAGGCAAACGTCCGGCTCCTTCTCCCACAAGGAAGGGCCAAGCCCTGAAAGCTCTTGCTGCTCTTCACCTACCCTTGGAAGCCTATCTACAGGCACAACAGGAGTGGGGCTCTGTGCTTTCCCAGAGACGCAACATCTCATGGCGCTCGGCCGCGGCAGAGCCTCTTGCCGAAAAGGCAAACGTCCGGCTCCTTCTCCCACGAGGAAGGGCCCAGCCCTGTAAGCTCTTGCTGCTCTTCACGGTGCCTTAGCGCCCTATATCCAGGCACAGCAGCAGTGGGGCTCTGTGCTTTCCCAGAGACGCAACATCTCATGGCGCTCGGCCGCGGCAGAGCCTCTTGCCGAAAAGGCAAACGTCCGGCTCCTTCTCCCACGAGGAAGGGCCCAGCCCTGAAAGCTCTTGCTGCTTTTCACGGTGCCTTGGCACCCTATCTCCAGGCACCACAGCAGTGGGGCTCTGTGCTTTCCCAGAGACGCAACATCTCATGGCGCTCGGCCGCGGCAGAGCCTCTTGCCGAAAAGGCAAACGTCCGGCTCCTTCTCCCACAAGGAAGGGCCCAGCCCTGAAAGCTCTTGCTGCTTTTCACCTACGCTTGGAACCATATCTACAGGCACCACAGCAGTGGGGATCTGTGCTTTCCCAGAGACGCAACATCTCATGGCGCTCGGCCGCGGCAGAGCCTCTTGCCGAAAAGGCAAACATCCGGCTCCTTCTCCCACAAGGCAGGGCCCAGCCCTGAAAGCTCTTGCTGCTCTTCACGGTGCCTTGGCGCCCTATCTACAGGCAGAATAGCAGTGAGGATCTCTGCTTTCCAAGAGACGCAACATCTCATGGCGCTCAGCCGCGGCAGAGCCTCTTGCCGAAAAGGCAAACGTCCGGCTCCTTCTCCCACAAGGAAGGGCCCAGCCCTGAAAGCTCTTGCTGCTCTTCACGGTGCCTTGACGCCCTATCTACAGGCACCACAGCAGAGGGGCTCTCTGCTTTCCCAGAGACGCAACATCTCATGGCGCTCGGCCGCGGCAGAGCCTCTTGCCGAAAAGGCAAACGTCCGGCTCCTTCTCCCACAAGGAAGGGCCCAGCCCTGAAAGCTCTTGCTGCTCTTCACGGTGCCTTGGCGCCCTATCTCCAGGCACAGCAGCAGTGGGGCTCTGTGCTTTCCCAGAGACGCAACATCTCATGGCGCTCGGCCGCGGCAGAGCCTCTTGCCGAAAAGGCAAACGTCCGGCTCCTTCTCCCACGAGGAAGGGCCCAGCCCTGAAAGCTCTTGCTGCTCTTCACGGTGCCTTGGCGCCCTATCTCCAGGCACAGCAGCACTGGGGATCTGTGCTTTCCCAGAGACGCAACATCTCATGACGCTCGGCCGCGGCAGAGCCTCTTGCCGAAAAGGCAAACGTCCGGCTCCTTCTCCCACAAGGAAGGGCCCAGCCCTGAAAGCTCTTGCTGCTCTTCACGGTGCCTTGGCGCCCTATATAAAGGCACCACAGCAGTGGGGCTCTGTGCTTTCCCAGAGACGCAACATCTCATGGCGCTCGGCCGCGGCAGAGCCTCTTGCCGAAAAGGCAAACGTCCGGCTCCTTCTCCCACAAGGAAGGGCCCAGCCCTGAAAGCTCTTTCTGCTCTTCACCTACGCTTGGAACCATATCTACAGGCACCACAGCAGTGGGGATCTGTGCTTTCCCAGAGACGCAACATCTCATGGCGCTCGGCCGCGGCAGAGCCTCTTGCCGAAAAGGCAAACATCCGGCTCCTTCTCCCACAAGGCAGGGCCCAGCCCTGAAAGCTCTTGCTGCTCTTCACGGTGCCTTGGCGCCCTATCTACAGGCACAACAGCAGTGGGGATCTGTGCTTTCCCAGAGACGCAACATCTCATGGCGCTCAGCCGCGGCAGAGCCTCTTGCCGAAAAGGCAAACGTCCGGCTCCTTCTCCCACAAGGAAGGGCCCAGCCCTGAAAGCTCTTGCTGCTCTTCACGTTGCCTTGGCGCCCTATCTACAGGCAGAATAGCAGTGAGGATCTCTGCTTTCCAAGAGACGCAACATCTCATGGCGCTCGGCCGCGGCAGAGCCTCTTGCCGAAAAGGCAAACGTCCGGCTCCTTCTCCCACAAGGAAGGGCCCAGCCCTGAAAGCTCTTGCTGCTCTTCACGGTGCCTTGGCGCCCTATCTACAGGCACCACAGCAGTGGGGCTCTTTGCTTTCCCAGAGACGCAACATCTCATGGCGCTCGGCCGCGGCAGAGCCTCTTGCCGAAAAGGCAAACGTCCGGCTCCTTCTCCCACAAGGAAGGGCCCAGCCCTGAAAGCTCTTGCTGCTCTTCACGGTGCCTTGGCGCCCTATCTTCAGGCACAGCAGCAGTGGGGCTCTTTGCTTTCCCAGAGATGCAACATCTCATGGCGCTCGGCCGCGGCAGAGCCTCTTGCCGAAAAGGCAAACGTCCGGCTCCTTCTCCCACGAGGAAGGGCCCAGCCCTGAAAGCTCTTGCTGCTCTTCACGGTGCCTTGGCGCCCTATCTCCAGGCACAGCAGCACTGGGGATCTGTGCTTTCCCAGAGACGCAACATCTCATGGCGCTCGGCCGCGGCAGAGCCTCTTGCCGAAAAGGCAAACGTCCGGCTCCTTCTCCCACAAGGAAGGGCCAAGCCCTGAAAGCTCTTGCTGCTCTTCACCTACCCTTGGAAGCCTATCTACAGGCACAACAGGAGTGGGGCTCTGTGCTTTCCCAGAGACGCAACATCTCATGGCGCTCGGCCGCGGCAGAGCCTCTTGCCGAAAAGGCAAACGTCCGGCTCCTTCTCCCACGAGGAAGGGCCCAGCCCTGAAAGCTCTTGCTGCTCTTCACGGTGCCTTGGCGCCCTATCTCCAGGCACAGCAGCAGTGGGGCTCTGTGCTTTCCCAGAGACGCAACATCTCATGGCGCTCGGCCGCGGCAGAGCCTCTTGCCGAAAAGGCAAACGTCCGGCTCCTTCTCCCACAAGGAAGGGCCCAGCCCTGAAAGCTCTTGCTGCTCTTCACGGTGCCTTGGCGCCCTATCTACAGGCACAACAGCAGTGGGGATCTGTGCTTTCCCAGAGACGCAACATCTCATGGCGCTCAGCCGCGGCAGAGCCTCTTGCCGAAAAGGCAAACGTCCGGCTCCTTCTCCCACAAGGAAGGGCCCAGCCCTGAAAGCTCTTGCTGCTCTTCACGGTGCCTTGGCACCCTATCTACAGGCACCACAGCAGAGGGGCTCTCTGCTTTCCCAGAGACGCAACATCTCATGGCGCTCGGCCGCGGCAGAGCCTCTTGCCGAAAAGGCAAACGTCCGGCTCCTTCTCCCACAAGGAAGGGCCAAGCCCTGAAAGCTCTTGCTGCTCTTCACCTACCCTTGGAAGCCTATCTACAGGCACAACAGGAGTGGGGCTCTGTGCTTTCCCAGAGACGCAACATCTCATGGCGCTCGGCCGCGGCAGAGCCTCTTGCCGAAAAGGCAAACGTCCGGCTCCTTCTCCCACGAGGAAGGGCCCAGCCCTGAAAGCTCTTGCTGCTCTTCACGGTGCCTTGGCGCCCTATCTCCAGGCACAGCAGCTGTGGGGCTCTGTGCTTTCCCAGAGACGCAACATCTCATGGCGCTCGGCCGCGGCAGAGCCTCTTGCCGAAAAGGCAAACGTCCGGCTCCTTCTCCCACAAGGAAGGGCCCAGCCCTGAAAGCTCTTGCTGCTCTTCACCTACCCTTGGAACCCTATCTACAGGCACCAACGCAGTGAAGCTCTGTGCTTTCCCAGAGACGCAACATCTCATGGCGCTCGGCCGCGGCAGAGCCTCTTGCCGAAAAGGCAAACGTCCGGCTCCTTCTCCCACGAGGAAGGGCCCAGCCCTGTAAGCTCTTGCTGCTCTTCACGGTGCCTTAGCGCCCTATATCCAGGCACAGCAGCAGTGGGGCTCTGTGCTTTCCCAGAGACGCAACATCTCATGGCGCTCGGCCGCGGCAGAGCCTCTTGCCGAAAAGGCAAACGTCCGGCTCCTTCTCCCACGAGGAAGGGCCCAGCCCTGAAAGCTCTTGCTGCTTTTCACGGTGCCTTGGCGCCCTATCTCCAGGCACCACAGCAGTGGGGCTCTGTGCTTTCCCAGAGACGCAACATCTCATGGCGCTCGGCCGCGGCAGAGCCTCTTGCCGAAAAGGCAAACGTCCGGCTCCTTCTCCCACAAGGAAGGGCCCAGCCCTGAAAGCTCTTGCTGCTTTTCACCTACGCTTGGAACCATATCTACAGGCACCACAGCAGTGGGGATCTGTGCTTTCCCAGAGACGCAACATCTCATGGCGCTCGGCCGCGGCAGAGCCTCTTGCCGAAAAGGCAAACATCCGGCTCCTTCTCCCACAAGGCAGGGCCCAGCCCTGAAAGCTCTTGCTGCTCTTCACGGTGCCTTGGCGCCCTATCTACAGGCACAACAGCAGTGGGGATCTGTGCTTTCCCAGAGACGCAACATCTCATGGCGCTCGGCCGCGGCAGAGCCTCTTGCCGAAAAGGCAAACGTCCGGCTCCTTCTCCCACGAGGAAGGGCCCAGCCCTGAAAGCTCTTGCTGCTCTTCACGTTGCCTTGGCGCCCTATCTACAGGCAGAATAGCAGTGAGGATCTCTGCTTTCCAACAGACGCAACATCACATGGCGCTCAGCCGCGGCAGAGCCTCTTGCCGAAAAGGCAAACGTCCGGCTCCTTCTCCCACAAGGAAGGGCCCAGCCCTGAAAGCTGTTGCTGCTCTTCACGGTGCCTTGGCGCCCTATCTACAGGCACCACAGCAGAGGGGCTCTCTGCTTTCCCAGAGACGCAACATCTCATGGCGCTCGGCCGCGGCAGAGCCTCTTGCCGAAAAGGCAAACGTCCGGCTCCTTCTCCCACAAGGAAGGGCCCAGCCCTGAAAGCTCTTGCTGCTCTTCACCTACCCTTGGAAGCCTATCTACAGGCACCAACGCAGTGAAGCTCTGTGCTTTCCCAGAGACGCAACATCTCATGGCGCTCGGCCGCGGCAGAGCCTCTTGCCGAAAAGGCAAACGTCCGGCTCCTTCTCCCACGAGGAAGGGCCCAGCCCTGTAAGCTCTTGCTGCTCTTCACGGTGCCTTAGCGCCCTATATCCAGGCACAGCAGCAGTGGGGCTCTGTGCTTTCCCAGAGACGCAACATCTCATGGCGCTCGGCCGCGGCAGAGCCTCTTGCCGAAAAGGCAAACGTCCGGCTCCTTCTCCCACGAGGAAGGGCCCAGCCCTGTAAGCTCTTGCTGCTTTTCACGGTGCCTTGGCGCCCTATCTCCAGGCACCACAGCAGTGGGGCTCTGTGCTTTCCCAGAGACGCAACATCTCATGGCGCTCGGCCGCGGCAGAGCCTCTTGCCGAAAAGGCAAACGTCCGGCTCCTTCTCCCACAAGGAAGGGCCCAGCCCTGAAAGCTCTTGCTGCTCTTCACGGTGCCTTGGCGCCCTACCTACAGGCACAACAGCAGTGGGGATCTGTGCTTTCCCAGAGACGCAACATCTCATGGCGCTCGGCCGCGGCAGAGCCTCTTGCCGAAAAGGCAAACATCCAGCTCCTTCTACCACAAGGAAGGGCCCAGCCCTGAAAGCTCTTGCTGCTCTTCACGGTGCCTTGGCGCCCTATCTACGGGCACATCAGCAGTGGGGCTCTGTGCTTTCCCAGAGACGCAACATCTCATGGCGCTCGGCCGCGGCAGAGCCTCTTGCCGAAAAGGCAAACGTCGGGCTCCTTCTACCACGAGGAAGGGCTCAGCCCTGAAAGCTCTTGCTGCTCTTCACGGTGCCTTGGCGCCCTATCTCCAGGCACAGCAGCAGTGGGTATCTGTGCTTTCCCAGAGACGCAACATCTCATGGCGCTCGGCCGCGGCAGAGCCTCTTGCCAAAAAGGCAAACGTCCGGCTCCTTCTCCCACAAGGAAGGGCCCAGCCCTGAAAGCTCTTGCTGCTCTTCACCTACGCTTGGAACCATATCTACAGGCACCGCAGCAGTGGGGATCTGTGCTTTCCCAGAGACGCAACATCTCATGGCGCTCGGCCGCGGCAGAGCCTCTTGCCGAAAAGGCAAACGTCCGGCTCCTTCTCCCACAAGGAAGGGCCCAGCCCTGAAATCTCTTGCTGCTCTTCACCTACCCTTGGAGCCCTATCTACGGGCACAACCGCAGTGGGGCTCTGTGCTTTCCCAGAGACGCAACATCTCATGGCGCTCGGGCCGCGACAGAGCCTCTTGCCGAAAAGGCAAACGTCCGGCTCCTTCTCCCACAAGGAAGGGCCCAGCCCTGAAAGCTCTTGCTGCTCTTCACGGTGCCTTGGCGCCCTATCTCCAGGCACAGCAGCAGTGGGGATCTGTGCTTTCCCAGAGACGCAACATCTCATGGCGCTCGGCCGCGGCAGAGCCTCTTGCCGAAAAGGCAAACGTCCGGCTCCTTCTCCCACAAGGAAGGGCTCAGCCCTGAAGGCTCTTCCTGCTCTTCACGGTGCCTTGGCGCCCTATCTCCAGGCACCACAGCGGAGGGGCTCTGTACTTTTCCAGAGACACAACATCTCATGGCGCTCGGCCGCGGCAGAGCCTCTTGCCGAAAAGGCAAACGTCCGGCTCCTTCTACCACAAGGAAGGGCCCAGCCCTGAAAGCTCTTGCTGCTCTTCACCTACCCTTGGAAGCCTATCTACAGGCACCACAGCAGTGGGGCTCTGTGCTTTCCCAGAGACGCAACATCTCATGGCGCTCGGCCGCGGCAGAGCCTCTTGCCGAAAAGGCAAACGTCCGGCTCCTTCTCCCACAAGGAAGGGCCCAGCCCTGAAAGCTCTTGCTGCTCTTCACGGTGCCTTGGCGCCCTATCTCCAGGCACAGCAGTAGTGGGGCTCTGTGCTTTCCCAGAGACGCAACATCTCATGGCGCTCGGCCGCGGCAGAGCCTCTTGCCGAAAAGGCAAACGTCCGGCTCCTTCTCCCACAAGGCAGGGCCCAGCCCTGAAAGCTCTTGCTGCTCTTCACGGTGCCTTGGCGCCCTATCTCCAGGCACAGCAGCACTGGGGCTCTGTGCTTTCCCAGAGACGCAACATCTCATGGCGCTCGGCCGCGGCAGAGCCTCTTGCCGAAAAGGCAAACGTCCGGCTCCTTCTCCCACAAGGAAGGGCCCAGCCCTGAAAGCTCTTGCTGCTCGTCACCTACCCTTGGAATCCTATCTACAGGCACCACAGCAGTGGGGATCTGTGCTTTCCCAGAGACGCAACATCTCATGGCGCTCGGCCGCGGCAGAGCCTCTTGCCGAAAAGGCAAACGTCCGGCTCCTTCTCCCACAAGGAAGGGCCCAGCCCTGAAAGCTCTTGCTGCTCTTCACGGTGCCCTTGGCGCCCTATCTACAGGCACAACAGCAGTGGGGATCTGTGCTTTCCCAGAGACGCAACATCTCATGGCGCTCGGCCGCGGCAGAGCCTCTTGCCGAAAAGGCAAACGTCCGGCTCCTTCTCCCACGAGGAAGGGCCCAGCCCTGAAAGCTCTTGCTGCTCTTCACGGTGCCTTGGCGCCCTATCTCCAGGCACAGCAGCAGTGGGGCTCTGTGCTTTCCCAGAGACGCAACATCTCATGGCGCTCGGCCGCGGCAGAGCCTCTTGCCGAAAAGGCAAACGTCCGGCTCCTTCTCCCACAAGGAAGGGCCCAGCCCTGAAAGCTCTTGCTGCTCTTCACGGTGCCTTGGCGCCCTATCTACAGGCACAACAGCAGTGGGGATCTGTGCTTTCCCAGAGACGCAACATCTCATGGCGCTCAGCCGCGGCAGAGCCTCTTGCCGAAAAGGCAAACGTCCGGCTCCTTCTCCCACAAGGAAGGGCCCAGCCCTGAAAGCTCTTGCTGCTCTTCACGGTGCCTTGGCACCCTATCTACAGGCACCACAGCAGAGGGGCTCTCTGCTTTCCCAGAGACGCAACATCTCATGGCGCTCGGCCGCGGCAGAGCCTCTTGCCGAAAAGGCAAACGTCCGGCTCCTTCTCCCACGAGGAAGGGCCCAGCCCTGAAAGCTCTTGCTGCTCTTCACGGTGCCTTGGCGCCCTATCTCCAGGCACAGCAGCTGTGGGGCTCTGTGCTTTCCCAGAGACGCAACATCTCATGGCGCTCGGCCGCGGCAGAGCCTCTTGCCGAAAAGGCAAACGTCCGGCTCCTTCTCCCACAAGGAAGGGCCCAGCCCTGAAAGCTCTTGCTGCTCTTCACCTACCCTTGGAACCCTATCTACAGGCACCAACGCAGTGAAGCTCTGTGCTTTCCCAGAGACGCAACATCTCATGGCGCTCGGCCGCGGCAGAGCCTCTTGCCGAAAAGGCAAACGTCCGGCTCCTTCTCCCACGAGGAAGGGCCCAGCCCTGTAAGCTCTTGCTGCTCTTCACGGTGCCTTAGCGCCCTATATCCAGGCACAGCAGCAGTGGGGCTCTGTGCTTTCCCAGAGACGCAACATCTCATGGCGCTCGGCCGCGGCAGAGCCTCTTGCCGAAAAGGCAAACGTCCGGCTCCTTCTCCCACGAGGAAGGGCCCAGCCCTGAAAGCTCTTGCTGCTTTTCACGGTGCCTTGGCGCCCTATCTCCAGGCACCACAGCAGTGGGGCTCTGTGCTTTCCCAGAGACGCAACATCTCATGGCGCTCGGCCGCGGCAGAGCCTCTTGCCGAAAAGGCAAACGTCCGGCTCCTTCTCCCACAAGGAAGGGCCCAGCCCTGAAAGCTCTTGCTGCTTTTCACCTACGCTTGGAACCATATCTACAGGCACCACAGCAGTGGGGATCTGTGCTTTCCCAGAGACGCAACATCTCATGGCGCTCGGCCGCGGCAGAGCCTCTTGCCGAAAAGGCAAACATCCGGCTCCTTCTCCCACAAGGCAGGGCCCAGCCCTGAAAGCTCTTGCTGCTCTTCACGGTGCCTTGGCGCCCTATCTACAGGCACAACAGCAGTGGGGATCTGTGCTTTCCCAGAGACGCAACATCTCATGGCGCTCGGCCGCGGCAGAGCCTCTTGCCGAAAAGGCAAACGTCCGGCTCCTTCTCCCACGAGGAAGGGCCCAGCCCTGAAAGCTCTTGCTGCTCTTCACGTTGCCTTGGCGCCCTATCTACAGGCAGAATAGCAGTGAGGATCTCTGCTTTCCAAGAGACGCAACATCACATGGCGCTCAGCCGCGGCAGAGCCTCTTGCCGAAAAGGCAAACGTCCGGCTCCTTCTCCCACAAGGAAGGGCCCAGCCCTGAAAGCTGTTGCTGCTCTTCACGGTGCCTTGGCGCCCTATCTACAGGCACCACAGCAGAGGGGCTCTCTGCTTTCCCAGAGACGCAACATCTCATGGCGCTCGGCCGCGGCAGAGCCTCTTGCCGAAAAGGCAAACGTCCGGCTCCTTCTCCCACAAGGAAGGGCCAAGCCCTGAAAGCTCTTGCTGCTCTTCACCTACCCTTGGAAGCCTATCTACAGGCACAACAGGAGTGGGGCTCTGTGCTTTCCCAGAGACGCAACATCTCATGGCGCTCGGCCGCGGCAGAGCCTCTTGCCGAAAAGGCAAACGTCCGGCTCCTTCTCCCACGAGGAAGGGCCCAGCCCTGAAAGCTCTTGCTGCTCTTCACGGTGCCTTGGCGCCCTATCTCCAGGCACAGCAGCAGTGGGGCTCTGTGCTTTCCCAGAGACGCAACATCTCATGGCGCTCGGCCGCGGCAGAGCCTCTTGCCGAAAAGGCAAACGTCCGGCTCCTTCTCCCACAAGGAAGGGCCCAGCCCTGAAAGCTCTTGCTGCTCTTCACCTACCCTTGGAACCCTATCTACAGGCACCAACGCAGTGAAGCTCTGTGCTTTCCCAGAGACGCAACATCTCATGGCGCTCGGCCGCGGCAGAGCCTCTTGCCGAAAAGGCAAACGTCCGGCTCCTTCTCCCACGAGGAAGGGCCCAGCCCTGTAAGCTCTTGCTGCTCTTCACGGTGCCTTAGCGCCCTATATCCAGGCACAGCAGCAGTGGGGCTCTGTGCTTTCCCAGAGACGCAACATCTCATGGCGCTCGGCCGCGGCAGAGCCTCTTGCCGAAAAGGCAAACGTCCGGCTCCTTCTCCCACGAGGAAGGGCCCAGCCCTGTAAGCTCTTGCTGCTTTTCACGGTGCCTTGACGCCCTATCTCCAGGCACCACAGCAGTGGGGCTCTGTGCTTTCCCAGAGACGCAACATCTCATGGCGCTCGGCCGCGGCAGAGCCTCTTGCCGAAAAGGCAAACGTCCGGCTCCTTCTACCACAAGGCAGGGCCCAGCCCTGAAAGCTCTTGCTGCTCTTCACGGTGCCTTGGCGCCCTACCTACAGGCACAACAGCAGTGGGGATCTGTGCTTTCCCAGAGACGCAACATCTCATGGCGCTCGGCCGCGGCAGAGCCTCTTGCCGAAAAGGCAAACATCCAGCTCCTTCTACCACAAGGAAGGGCCCAGCCCTGAAAGCTCTTGCTGCTCTTCACGGTGCCTTGGCGCCCTATCTACGGGCACATCAGCAGTGGGGCTCTGTGCTTTCCCAGAGACGCAACATCTCATGGCGCTCGGCCGCGGCAGAGCCTCTTGCCGAAAAGGCAAACGTCGGGCTCCTTCTACCACGAGGAAGGGCTCAGCCCTGAAAGCTCTTGCTGCTCTTCACGGTGCCTTGGCGCCCTATCTCCAGGCACAGCAGCAGTGGGTATCTGTGCTTTCCCAGAGACGCAACATCTCATGGCGCTCGGCCGCGGCAGAGCCTCTTGCCAAAAAGGCAAACGTCCGGCTCCTTCTCCCACAAGGAAGGGCCCAGCCCTGAAAGCTCTTGCTGCTCTTCACCTACGCTTGGAACCATATCTACAGGCACCGCAGCAGTGGGGATCTGTGCTTTCCCAGAGACGCAACATCTCATGGCGCTCGGCCGCGGCAGAGCCTCTTGCCGAAAAGGCAAACGTCCGGCTCCTTCTCCCACAAGGAAGGGCCCAGCCCTGAAATCTCTTGCTGCTCTTCACCTACCCTTGGAGCCCTATCTACGGGCACAACCGCAGTGGGGCTCTGTGCTTTCCCAGAGACGCAACATCTCATGGCGCTCGGCCGCGACAGAGCCTCTTGCCGAAAAGGCAAACGTCCGGCTCCTTCTCCCACAAGGAAGGGCCCAGCCCTGAAAGCTCTTGCTGCTCTTCACGGTGCCTTGGCGCCCTATCTCCAGGCACAGCAGCAGTGGGGATCTGTGCTTTCCCAGAGACGCAACATCTCATGGCGCTCGGCCGCGGCAGAGCCTCTTGCCGAAAAGGCAAACGTCCGGCTCCTTCTACCACAAGGAAGGGCTCAGCCCTGAAGGCTCTTCCTGCTCTTCACGGTGCCTTGGCGCCCTATCTCCAGGCACCACAGCGGTGGGGCTCTGTACTTTTCCAGAGACACAACATCTCATGGCGCTCGGCCGCGGCAGAGCCTCTTGCCGAAAAGGCAAACGTCCGGCTCCTTCTACCACAAGGAAGGGCCCAGCCCTGAAAGCTCTTGCTGCTCTTCACCTACCCTTGGAAGCCTATCTACAGGCACCACAGCAGTGGGGCTCTGTGCTTTCCCAGAGACGCAACATCTCATGGCGCTCGGCCGCGGCAGAGCCTCTTGCCGAAAAGGCAAACGTCCGGCTCCTTCTCCCACAAGGAAGGGCCCAGCCCTGAAAGCTCTTGCTGCTCTTCACGGTGCCTTGGCGCCCTATCTCCAGGCACAGCAGTAGTGGGGCTCTGTGCTTTCCCAGAGACGCAACATCTCATGGCGCTCGGCCGCGGCAGAGCCTCTTGCCGAAAAGGCAAACGTCCGGCTCCTTCTCCCACAAGGCAGGGCCCAGCCCTGAAAGCTCTTGCTGCTCTTCACGGTGCCTTGGCGCCCTATCTCCAGGCACAGCAGCACTGGGGCTCTGTGCTTTCCCAGAGACGCAACATCTCATGGCGCTCGGCCGCGGCAGAGCCTCTTGCCGAAAAGGCAAACGTCCGGCTCCTTCTCCCACAAGGAAGGGCCCAGCCCTGAAAGCTCTTGCTGCTCTTCACCTACGCTTCGAACCATATCTACAGGCACCACAGCAGTGGGGATCTGTGCTTTCCCAGAGACGCAACATCTCAAGGCGCTCGGCCGCGGCAGAGCCTCTTGCCGAAAAGGCAAACGTCCGGCTCCTTCTCCCACAAGGAAGGGCCCAGCCCTGAAAGCTCTTGCTGCTCTTCACGGTGCCTTGGCGCCCTACCTACGGGCACAACAGCAGTGGGGATCTGTGCTTTCCCAGAGACGCAACATCTCATGGCGCTCGGCCGCGGCAGAGCCTCTTGCCGAAAAGGCAAACGTCCGGCTCCTTCTCCCACAAGGAAGGGCCCAGCCCTGAAAGCTCTTGCTGCTCGTCACCTACCCTTGGAATCCTATCTACAGGCACCACAGCAGTGGGAATCTGTGCTTTCCCAGAGACGCAACATCTCATGGCGCTCGGCCGCGGCAGAGCCTCTTGCCGAAAAGGCAAACGTCCGGCTCCTTCTCCCACAAGGAAGGGCCCAGCCCTGAAAGCTCTTGCTGCTCTTCACGGTGCCTTGGCGCCCTATCTACAGGCACAACAGCAGTGGGGATCTGTGCTTTCCCAGAGACGCAACATCTCATGGCGCTCGGCCGCGGCAGAGCCTCTTGCCGAAAAGGCAAACGTCCGGCTCCTTCTCCCACAAGGAAGGGCCCAGCCCTGAAAGCTCTTGCTGCTCTTCACCTACCCTTGGAACCCTATCTACAGGCACCACAGCAGTGGGGATCTGTGCTTTCCCAGAGACGCAACATCTCATGGCGCTCGGCCGCGGCAGAGCCTCTTGCCGAAAAGGCAAACGTCCGGCTCCTTCTCCCACAAGGCAGGGCCCAGCCCTGAAAGCTGTTGCTGCTCTTCACGGTGCCTTGGCGCCCTATCTACAGGCACCACAGCAGAGGGGCTCTCTGCTTTCCCAGAGACGCAACATCTCATGGCGCTCGGCCGCGGCAGAGCCTCTTGCCGAAAAGGCAAACGTCCGGCTCCTTCTCCCACAAGGATGGGCCAAGCCCTGAAAGCTCTTGCTGCTCTTCACCTACCCTTGGAAGCCTATCTACAGGCACAACAGGAGTGGGGCTCTGTGCTTTCCCAGAGACGCAACATCTCATGGCGCTCGGCCGCGGCAGAGCCTCTTGCCAAAAAGGCAAACGTCCGGCTCCTTCTCCCACAAGGAAGGGCCCAGCCCTGAAAGCTCTTGCTGCTCTTCACGGTGCCTTGGCGCCCTATCTCCAGGCACAGCAGCAGTGGGGCTCTGTGCTTTCCCAGAGACGCAACATCTCATGGCGCTCGGCCGCGGCAGAGCCTCTTGCCGAAAAGGCAAACGTCCGGCTCCTTCTCCCACAAGGAAGGGCCCAGCCCTGAAAGCTCTTGCTGCTCTTCACGTTGCCTTGGCGCCCTATCTACAGGCAGAATAGCAGTGAGGATCTCTGCTTTCCAAGAGACGCAACATCTCATGGCGCTCAGCCGCGGCAGAGCCTCTTGCCGAAAAGGCAAACGTCCGGCTCCTTCTCCCACAAGGAAGGGCCCAGCCCTGAAAGCTCTTGCTGCTCTTCACCTACCCTTGGAAGCCTATCTACAGGCACAACAGGAGTGGGGCTCTGTGCTTTCCCAGAGACGCAACATCTCATGGCGCTCGGCCGCGGCAGAGCCTCTTGCCAAAAAGGCAAACGTCCGGCTCCTTCTCCCACAAGGAAGGGCCCAGCCCTGAAAGCTCTTGCTGCTCTTCACGGTGCCTTGGCGCCCTATCTCCAGGCACAGCAGCAGTGGGGCTCTGTGCTTTCCCAGAGACGCAACATCTCATGGCGCTCGGCCGCGGCAGAGCCTCTTGCCGAAAAGGCAAACGTCCGGCTCCTTCTACCACAAGGAAGGGCCCAGCCCTGAAAGCTCTTGCTGCTCTTCACCTACCCTTGGAACCCTATCTACAGGCACCAACGCAGTGAAGCTCTGTGCTTTCCCAGAGACGCAACATCTCATGGCGCTCGGCCGCGGCAGAGCCTCTTGCCGAAAAGGCAAACGTCCGGCTCCTTCTCCCACGAGGAAGGGCCCAGCCCTGTAAGCTCTTGCTGCTTTTCACGGTGCCTTGGCGCCCTATCTCCAGGCACCACAGCAGTGGGGCTCTGTGCTTTCCCAGAGACGCAACATCTCATGGCGCTCGGCCGCGGCAGAGCCTCTTGCCGAAAAGGCAAACGTCCGGCTCCTTCTCCCACAAGGAAGGGCCCAGCCCTGAAAGCTCTTGCTGCTTTTCACCTACGCTTGGAACCATATCTACAGGCACCACAGCAGTGGGGATCTGTGCTTTCCCAGAGACGCAACATCTCATGGCGCTCGGCCGCGGCAGAGCCTCTTGCCGAAAAGGCAAACATCCGGCTCCTTCTCCCACAAGGCAGGGCCCAGCCCTGAAAGCTCTTGCTGCTCTTCACGGTGCCTTGGCGCCCTATCTACAGGCACAACAGCAGTGGGGATCTGTGCTTTCCCAGAGACGCAACATCTCATGGCGCTCGGCCGCGGCAGAGCCTCTTGCCGAAAAGGCAAACGTCCGGCTCCTTCTCCCACAAGGAAGGGCCCAGCCCTGAAAGCTCTTGCTGCTCTTCACGTTGCCTTGGCGCCCTATCTACAGGCAGAATAGCAGTGAGGATCTCTGCTTTCCAAGAGACGCAACATCTCATGGCGCTCAGCCGCGGCAGAGCCTCTTGCCGAAAAGGCAAACGTCCGGCTCCTTCTCCCACAAGGAAGGGCCCAGCCCTGAAAGCTGTTGCTGCTCTTCACGGTGCCTTGGCGCCCTATCTACAGGCACCATAGCAGAGGGGCTCTCTGCTTTCCCAGAGACGCAACATCTCATGGCGCTCGGCCGCGGCAGAGCCTCTTGCCGAAAAGGCAAACGTCCGGCTCCTTCTCCCACGAGGAAGGGCCCAGCCCTGAAAGCTCTTGCTGCTCTTCACGGTGCCTTGGCGCCCTATCTCCAGGCACAGCAGCAGTGGGGCTCTGTGCTTTCCCAGAGACGCAACATCTCATGGCGCTCGGCCGCGGCAGAGCCTCTTGCCGAAAAGGCAAACGTCCGGCTCCTTCTCCCACAAGGAAGGGCCCAGCCCTGAAAGCTCTTGCTGCTCTTCACCTACCCTTGGAACCCTATCTACAGGCACCAACGCAGTGAAGCTCTGTGCTTTCCCAGAGACGCAACATCTCATGGCGCTCGGCCGCGGCAGAGCCTCTTGCCGAAAAGGCAAACGTCCGGCTCCTTCTCCCACGAGGAAGGGCCCAGCCCTGTAAGCTCTTGCTGCTCTTCACGGTGCCTTAGCGCCCTATATCCAGGCACAGCAGCAGTGGGGCTCTGTGCTTTCCCAGAGACGCAACATCTCATGGCGCTCGGCCGCGGCAGAGCCTCTTGCCGAAAAGGCAAACGTCCGGCTCCTTCTCCCACGAGGAAGGGCCCAGCCCTGTAAGCTCTTGCTGCTTTTCACGGTGCCTTGGCGCCCTATCTCCAGGCACCACAGCAGTGGGGCTCTGTGCTTTCCCAGAGACGCAACATCTCATGGCGCTCGGCCGCGGCAGAGCCTCTTGCCGAAAAGGCAAACGTCCGGCTCCTTCTACCACAAGGCAGGGCCCAGCCCTGAAAGCTCTTGCTGCTCTTCACGGTGCCTTGGCGCCCTACCTACAGGCACAACAGCAGTGGGGATCTGTGCTTTCCCAGAGACGCAACATCTCATGGCGCTCGGCCGCGGCAGAGCCTCTTGCCGAAAAGGCAAACATCCAGCTCCTTCTACCACAAGGAAGGGCCCAGCCCTGAAAGCTCTTCCTGCTCTTCACGGTGCCTTGGCGCCCTATCTCCAGGCACCACAGCGGTGGGGCTCTGTACTTTTCCAGAGACACAACATCTCATGGCGCTCGGCCGCGGCAGAGCCTCTTGCCGAAAAGGCAAACGTCCGGCTCCTTCTACCACAAGGAAGGGCCCAGCCCTGAAAGCTCTTGCTGCTCTTCACCTACCCTTGGAAGCCTATCTACAGGCACCACAGCAGTGGGGCTCTGTGCTTTCCCAGAGACGCAACATCTCATGGCGCTCGGCCGCGGCAGAGCCTCTTGCCGAAAAGGCAAACGTCCGGCTCCTTCTCCCACAAGGAAGGGCCCAGCCCTGAAAGCTCTTGCTGCTCTTCACGGTGCCTTGGCGCCCTATCTCCAGGCACAGCAGTAGTGGGGCTCTGTGCTTTCCCAGAGACGCAACATCTCATGGCGCTCGGCCGCGGCAGAGCCTCTTGCCGAAAAGGCAAACGTCCGGCTCCTTCTCCCACAAGGCAGGGCCCAGCCCTGAAAGCTCTTGCTGCTCTTCACGGTGCCTTGGCGCCCTATCTCCAGGCACAGCAGCACTGGGGCTCTGTGCTTTCCCAGAGACGCAACATCTCATGGCGCTCGGCCGCGGCAGAGCCTCTTGCCGAAAAGGCAAACGTCCGGCTCCTTCTCCCACAAGGAAGGGCCCAGCCCTGAAAGCTCTTGCTGCTCTTCACCTACGCTTCGAACCATATCTACAGGCACCACAGCAGTGGGGATCTGTGCTTTCCCAGAGACGCAACATCTCAAGGCGCTCGGCCGCGGCAGAGCCTCTTGCCGAAAAGGCAAACGTCCGGCTCCTTCTCCCACAAGGAAGGGCCCAGCCCTGAAAGCTCTTGCTGCTCTTCACGGTGCCTTGGCGCCCTACCTACGGGCACAACAGCAGTGGGGATCTGTGCTTTCCCAGAGACGCAACATCTCATGGCGCTCGGCCGCGGCAGAGCCTCTTGCCGAAAAGGCAAACGTCCGGCTCCTTCTCCCACAAGGAAGGGCCCAGCCCTGAAAGCTCTTGCTGCTCGTCACCTACCCTTGGAATCCTATCTACAGGCACCACAGCAGTGGGAATCTGTGCTTTCCCAGAGACGCAACATCTCATGGCGCTCGGCCGCGGCAGAGCCTCTTGCCGAAAAGGCAAACGTCCGGCTCCTTCTCCCACAAGGAAGGGCCCAGCCCTGAAAGCTCTTGCTGCTCTTCACGGTGCCTTGGCGCCCTATCTACAGGCACAACAGCAGTGGGGATCTGTGCTTTCCCAGAGACGCAACATCTCATGGCGCTCGGCCGCGGCAGAGCCTCTTGCCGAAAAGGCAAACGTCCGGCTCCTTCTCCCACAAGGAAGGGCCCAGCCCTGAAAGCTCTTGCTGCTCTTCACCTACCCTTGGAACCCTATCTACAGGCACCACAGCAGTGGGGATCTGTGCTTTCCCAGAGACGCAACATCTCATGGCGCTCGGCCGCGGCAGAGCCTCTTGCCGAAAAGGCAAACGTCCGGCTCCTTCTCCCACAAGGCAGGGCCCAGCCCTGAAAGCTGTTGCTGCTCTTCACGGTGCCTTGGCGCCCTATCTACAGGCACCACAGCAGAGGGGCTCTCTGCTTTCCCAGAGACGCAACATCTCATGGCGCTCGGCCGCGGCAGAGCCTCTTGCCGAAAAGGCAAACGTCCGGCTCCTTCTCCCACAAGGATGGGCCAAGCCCTGAAAGCTCTTGCTGCTCTTCACCTACCCTTGGAAGCCTATCTACAGGCACAACAGGAGTGGGGCTCTGTGCTTTCCCAGAGACGCAACATCTCATGGCGCTCGGCCGCGGCAGAGCCTCTTGCCAAAAAGGCAAACGTCCGGCTCCTTCTCCCACAAGGAAGGGCCCAGCCCTGAAAGCTCTTGCTGCTCTTCACGGTGCCTTGGCGCCCTATCTCCAGGCACAGCAGCAGTGGGGCTCTGTGCTTTCCCAGAGACGCAACATCTCATGGCGCTCGGCCGCGGCAGAGCCTCTTGCCGAAAAGGCAAACGTCCGGCTCCTTCTCCCACAAGGAAGGGCCCAGCCCTGAAAGCTCTTGCTGCTCTTCACGTTGCCTTGGCGCCCTATCTACAGGCAGAATAGCAGTGAGGATCTCTGCTTTCCAAGAGACGCAACATCTCATGGCGCTCAGCCGCGGCAGAGCCTCTTGCCGAAAAGGCAAACGTCCGGCTCCTTCTCCCACAAGGAAGGGCCCAGCCCTGAAAGCTCTTGCTGCTCTTCACCTACCCTTGGAAGCCTATCTACAGGCACAACAGGAGTGGGGCTCTGTGCTTTCCCAGAGACGCAACATCTCATGGCGCTCGGCCGCGGCAGAGCCTCTTGCCAAAAAGGCAAACGTCCGGCTCCTTCTCCCACAAGGAAGGGCCCAGCCCTGAAAGCTCTTGCTGCTCTTCACGGTGCCTTGGCGCCCTATCTCCAGGCACAGCAGCAGTGGGGCTCTGTGCTTTCCCAGAGACGCAACATCTCATGGCGCTCGGCCGCGGCAGAGCCTCTTGCCGAAAAGGCAAACGTCCGGCTCCTTCTACCACAAGGAAGGGCCCAGCCCTGAAAGCTCTTGCTGCTCTTCACCTACCCTTGGAACCCTATCTACAGGCACCAACGCAGTGAAGCTCTGTGCTTTCCCAGAGACGCAACATCTCATGGCGCTCGGCCGCGGCAGAGCCTCTTGCCGAAAAGGCAAACGTCCGGCTCCTTCTCCCACGAGGAAGGGCCCAGCCCTGTAAGCTCTTGCTGCTTTTCACGGTGCCTTGGCGCCCTATCTCCAGGCACCACAGCAGTGGGGCTCTGTGCTTTCCCAGAGACGCAACATCTCATGGCGCTCGGCCGCGGCAGAGCCTCTTGCCGAAAAGGCAAACGTCCGGCTCCTTCTCCCACAAGGAAGGGCCCAGCCCTGAAAGCTCTTGCTGCTTTTCACCTACGCTTGGAACCATATCTACAGGCACCACAGCAGTGGGGATCTGTGCTTTCCCAGAGACGCAACATCTCATGGCGCTCGGCCGCGGCAGAGCCTCTTGCCGAAAAGGCAAACATCCGGCTCCTTCTCCCACAAGGCAGGGCCCAGCCCTGAAAGCTCTTGCTGCTCTTCACGGTGCCTTGGCGCCCTATCTACAGGCACAACAGCAGTGGGGATCTGTGCTTTCCCAGAGACGCAACATCTCATGGCGCTCGGCCGCGGCAGAGCCTCTTGCCGAAAAGGCAAACGTCCGGCTCCTTCTCCCACAAGGAAGGGCCCAGCCCTGAAAGCTCTTGCTGCTCTTCACGTTGCCTTGGCGCCCTATCTACAGGCAGAATAGCAGTGAGGATCTCTGCTTTCCAAGAGACGCAACATCTCATGGCGCTCAGCCGCGGCAGAGCCTCTTGCCGAAAAGGCAAACGTCCGGCTCCTTCTCCCACAAGGAAGGGCCCAGCCCTGAAAGCTGTTGCTGCTCTTCACGGTGCCTTGGCGCCCTATCTACAGGCACCATAGCAGAGGGGCTCTCTGCTTTCCCAGAGACGCAACATCTCATGGCGCTCGGCCGCGGCAGAGCCTCTTGCCGAAAAGGCAAACGTCCGGCTCCTTCTCCCACAAGGAAGGGCCAAGCCCTGAAAGCTCTTGCTGCTCTTCACCTACCCTTGGAAGCCTATCTACAGGCACAACAGGAGTGGGGCTCTGTGCTTTCCCAGAGACGCAACATCTCATGGCGCTCGGCCGCGGCAGAGCCTCTTGCCGAAAAGGCAAACGTCCGGCTCCTTCTCCCACGAGGAAGGGCCCAGCCCTGAAAGCTCTTGCTGCTCTTCACGGTGCCTTGGCGCCCTATCTCCAGGCACAGCAGCAGTGGGGCTCTGTGCTTTCCCAGAGACGCAACATCTCATGGCGCTCGGCCGCGGCAGAGCCTCTTGCCGAAAAGGCAAACGTCCGGCTCCTTCTCCCACAAGGAAGGGCCCAGCCCTGAAAGCTCTTGCTGCTCTTCACCTACCCTTGGAACCCTATCTACAGGCACCAACGCAGTGAAGCTCTGTGCTTTCCCAGAGACGCAACATCTCATGGCGCTCGGCCGCGGCAGAGCCTCTTGCCGAAAAGGCAAACGTCCGGCTCCTTCTCCCACGAGGAAGGGCCCAGCCCTGTAAGCTCTTGCTGCTCTTCACGGTGCCTTAGCGCCCTATATCCAGGCACAGCAGCAGTGGGGCTCTGTGCTTTCCCAGAGACGCAACATCTCATGGCGCTCGGCCGCGGCAGAGCCTCTTGCCGAAAAGGCAAACGTCCGGCTCCTTCTCCCACGAGGAAGGGCCCAGCCCTGTAAGCTCTTGCTGCTTTTCACGGTGCCTTGGCGCCCTATCTCCAGGCACCACAGCAGTGGGGCTCTGTGCTTTCCCAGAGACGCAACATCTCATGGCGCTCGGCCGCGGCAGAGCCTCTTGCCGAAAAGGCAAACGTCCGGCTCCTTCTACCACAAGGCAGGGCCCAGCCCTGAAAGCTCTTGCTGCTCTTCATGGTGCCTTGGCGCCCTACCTACAGGCACAACAGCAGTGGGGATCTGTGCTTTCCCAGAGACGCAACATCTCATGGCGCTCGGCCGCGGCAGAGCCTCTTGCCGAAAAGGCAAACATCCAGCTCCTTCTACCACAAGGAAGGGCCCAGCCCTGAAAGCTCTTGCTGCTCTTCACGGTGCCTTGGCGCCCTATCTACAGGCACCACAGCAGAGGGGCTCTCTGCTTTCCCAGAGACGCAACATCTCATGGCGCTCGGCCGCGGCAGAGCCTCTTGCCGAAAAGGCAAACGTCCGGCTCCTTCTCCCACAAGGATGGGCCAAGCCCTGAAAGCTCTTGCTGCTCTTCACCTACCCTTGGAAGCCTATCTACAGGCACAACAGGAGTGGGGCTCTGTGCTTTCCCAGAGACGCAACATCTCATGGCGCTCGGCCGCGGCAGAGCCTCTTGCCGAAAAGGCAAACGTCCGGCTCCTTCTCCCACAAGGAAGGGCCCAGCCCTGAAAGCTGTTGCTGCTCTTCACGGTGCCTTGGCGCCCTATCTACAGGCACCACAGCAGAGGGGCTCTCTGCTTTCCCAGAGACGCAACATCTCATGGCGCTCGGCCGCGGCAGAGCCTCTTGCCGAAAAGGCAAACGTCCGGCTCCTTCTCCCACAAGGATGGGCCAAGCCCTGAAAGCTCTTGCTGCTCTTCACCTACCCTTGGAAGCCTATCTACAGGCACAACAGGAGTGGGGCTCTGTGCTTTCCCAGAGACGCAACATCTCATGGCGCTCGGCCGCGGCAGAGCCTCTTGCCAAAAAGGCAAACGTCCGGCTCCTTCTCCCACAAGGAAGGGCCCAGCCCTGAAAGCTCTTGCTGCTCTTCACGGTGCCTTGGCGCCCTATCTCCAGGCACAGCAGCAGTGGGGCTCTGTGCTTTCCCAGAGACGCAACATCTCATGGCGCTCGGCCGCGGCAGAGCCTCTTGCCGAAAAGGCAAACGTCCGGCTCCTTCTCCCACAAGGAAGGGCCCAGCCCTGAAAGCTCTTGCTGCTCTTCACGTTGCCTTGGCGCCCTATCTACAGGCAGAATAGCAGTGAGGATCTCTGCTTTCCAAGAGACGCAACATCTCATGGCGCTCAGCCGCGGCAGAGCCTCTTGCCGAAAAGGCAAACGTCCGGCTCCTTCTCCCACAAGGAAGGGCCCAGCCCTGAAAGCTCTTGCTGCTCTTCACCTACCCTTGGAAGCCTATCTACAGGCACAACAGGAGTGGGGCTCTGTGCTTTCCCAGAGACGCAACATCTCATGGCGCTCGGCCGCGGCAGAGCCTCTTGCCGAAAAGGCAAACGTCCGGCTCCTTCTCCCACGAGGAAGGGCCCAGCCCTGAAAGCTCTTGCTGCTCTTCACGGTGCCTTGGCGCCCTATCTCCAGGCACAGCAGCAGTGGGGCTCTGTGCTTTCCCAGAGACGCAACATCTCATGGCGCTCGGCCGCGGCAGAGCCTCTTGCCGAAAAGGCAAACGTCCGGCTCCTTCTACCACAAGGAAGGGCCCAGCCCTGAAAGCTCTTGCTGCTCTTCACCTACCCTTGGAACCCTATCTACAGGCACCAACGCAGTGAAGCTCTGTGCTTTCCCAGAGACGCAACATCTCATGGCGCTCGGCCGCGGCAGAGCCTCTTGCCGAAAAGGCAAACGTCCGGCTCCTTCTCCCACGAGGAAGGGCCCAGCCCTGTAAGCTCTTGCTGCTTTTCACGGTGCCTTGGCGCCCTATCTCCAGGCACCACAGCAGTGGGGCTCTGTGCTTTCCCAGAGACGCAACATCTCATGGCGCTCGGCCGCGGCAGAGCCTCTTGCCGAAAAGGCAAACGTCCGGCTCCTTCTCCCACAAGGAAGGGCCCAGCCCTGAAAGCTCTTGCTGCTTTTCACCTACGCTTGGAACCATATCTACAGGCACCACAGCAGTGGGGATCTGTGCTTTCCCAGAGACGCAACATCTCATGGCGCTCGGCCGCGGCAGAGCCTCTTGCCGAAAAGGCAAACATCCGGCTCCTTCTCCCACAAGGCAGGGCCCAGCCCTGAAAGCTCTTGCTGCTCTTCACGGTGCCTTGGCGCCCTATCTACAGGCACAACAGCAGTGGGGATCTGTGCTTTCCCAGAGACGCAACATCTCATGGCGCTCGGCCGCGGCAGAGCCTCTTGCCGAAAAGGCAAACGTCCGGCTCCTTCTCCCACAAGGAAGGGCCCAGCCCTGAAAGCTCTTGCTGCTCTTCACGTTGCCTTGGCGCCCTATCTACAGGCAGAATAGCAGTGAGGATCTCTGCTTTCCAAGAGACGCAACATCTCATGGCGCTCAGCCGCGGCAGAGCCTCTTGCCGAAAAGGCAAACGTCCGGCTCCTTCTCCCACAAGGAAGGGCCCAGCCCTGAAAGCTGTTGCTGCTCTTCACGGTGCCTTGGCGCCCTATCTACAGGCACCACAGCAGAGGGGCTCTCTGCTTTCCCAGAGACGCAACATCTCATGGCGCTCGGCCGCGGCAGAGCCTCTTGCCGAAAAGGCAAACGTCCGGCTCCTTCTCCCACAAGGAAGGGCCCAGCCCTGAAAGCTCTTGCTGCTCTTCACCTACCCTTGGAACCCTATCTACAGGCACCAACGCAGTGAAGCTCTGTGCTTTCCCAGAGACGCAACATCTCATGGCGCTCGGCCGCGGCAGAGCCTCTTGCCGAAAAGGCAAACGTCCGGCTCCTTCTCCCACGAGGAAGGGCCCAGCCCTGTAAGCTCTTGCTGCTCTTCACGGTGCCTTAGCGCCCTATATCCAGGCACAGCAGCAGTGGGGCTCTGTGCTTTCCCAGAGACGCAACATCTCATGGCGCTCGGCCGCGGCAGAGCCTCTTGCCGAAAAGGCAAACGTCCGGCTCCTTCTCCCACGAGGAAGGGCCCAGCCCTGTAAGCTCTTGCTGCTTTTCACGGTGCCTTGGCGCCCTATCTCCAGGCACCACAGCAGTGGGGCTCTGTGCTTTCCCAGAGACGCAACATCTCATGGCGCTCGGCCGCGGCAGAGCCTCTTGCCGAAAAGGCAAACGTCCGGCTCCTTCTACCACAAGGCAGGGCCCAGCCCTGAAAGCTCTTGCTGCTCTTCACGGTGCCTTGGCGCCCTACCTACAGGCACAACAGCAGTGGGGATCTGTGCTTTCCCAGAGACGCAACATCTCATGGCGCTCGGCCGCGGCAGAGCCTCTTGCCGAAAAGGCAAACATCCAGCTCCTTCTACCACAAGGAAGGGCCCAGCCCTGAAAGCTCTTGCTGCTCTTCACGGTGCCTTCGCGCCCTATCTACGGGCACATCAGCAGTGGGGCTCTGTGCTTTCCCAGAGACGCAACATCTCATGGCGCTCGGCCGCGGCAGAGCCTCTTGCCGAAAAGGCAAACGTCGGGCTCCTTCTACCACGAGGAAGGGCTCAGCCCTGAAAGCTCTTGCTGCTCTTCACGGTGCCTTGGCGCCCTATCTCCAGGCACAGCAGCAGTGGGTATCTGTGCTTTCCCAGAGACGCAACATCTCATGGCGCTCGGCCGCGGCAGAGCCTCTTGCCAAAAAGGCAAACGTCCGGCTCCTTCTCCCACAAGGAAGGGCCCAGCCCTGAAAGCTCTTGCTGCTCTTCACCTACGCTTGGAACCATATCTACAGGCACCGCAGCAGTGGGGATCTGTGCTTTCCCAGAGACGCAACATCTCATGGCGCTCGGCCGCGGCAGAGCCTCTTGCCGAAAAGGCAAACGTCCGGCTCCTTCTCCCACAAGGAAGGGCCCAGCCCTGAAATCTCTTGCTGCTCTTCACCTACCCTTGGAGCCCTATCTACGGGCACAACCGCAGTGGGGCTCTGTGCTTTCCCAGAGACGCAACATCTCATGGCGCTCGGCCGCGACAGAGCCTCTTGCCGAAAAGGCAAACGTCCGGCTCCTTCTCCCACAAGGAAGGGCCCAGCCCTGAAAGCTCTTGCTGCTCTTCACGGTGCCTTGGCGCCCTATCTCCAGGCACAGCAGCAGTGGGGATCTGTGCTTTCCCAGAGACGCAACATCTCATGGCGCTCGGCCGCGGCAGAGCCTCTTGCCGAAAAGGCAAACGTCCGGCTCCTTCTCCCACAAGGAAGGGCTCAGCCCTGAAGGCTCTTCCTGCTCTTCACGGTGCCTTGGCACCCTATCTCCAGGCACCACAGCGGTGGGGCTCTGTACTTTTCCAGAGACACAACATCTCATGGCGCTCGGCCGCGGCAGAGCCTCTTGCCGAAAAGGCAAACGTCCGGCTCCTTCTACCACAAGGAAGGGCCCAGCCCTGAAAGCTCTTGCTGCTCTTCACCTACCCTTGGAAGCCTATCTACAGGCACCACAGCAGTGGGGCTCTGTGCTTTCCCAGAGACGCAACATCTCATGGCGCTCGGCCGCGGCAGAGCCTCTTGCCGAAAAGGCAAACGTCCGGCTCCTTCTCCCACAAGGAAGGGCCCAGCCCTGAAAGCTCTTGCTGCTCTTCACGGTGCCTTGGCGCCCTATCTCCAGGCACAGCAGTAGTGGGGCTCTGTGCTTTCCCAGAGACGCAACATCTCATGGCGCTCGGCCGCGGCAGAGCCTCTTGCCGAAAAGGCAAACGTCCGGCTCCTTCTCCCACAAGGCAGGGCCCAGCCCTGAAAGCTCTTGCTGCTCTTCACGGTGCCTTGGCGCCCTATCTCCAGGCACAGCAGCACTGGGGCTCTGTGCTTTCCCAGAGACGCAACATCTCATGGCGCTCGGCCCGCGGCAGAGCCTCTTGCCGAAAAGGCAAACGTCCGGCTCCTTCTCCCACAAGGAAGGGCCCAGCCCTGAAAGCTCTTGCTGCTCTTCACCTACGCTTCGAACCATATCTACAGGCACCACAGCAGTGGGGATCTGTGCTTTCCCAGAGACGCAACATCTCAAGGCGCTCGGCCGCGGCAGAGCCTCTTGCCGAAAAGGCAAACGTCCGGCTCCTTCTCCCACAAGGAAGGGCCCAGCCCTGAAAGCTCTTGCTGCTCTTCACGGTGCCTTGGCGCCCTACCTACGGGCACAACAGCAGTGGGGATCTGTGCTTTCCCAGAGACGCAACATCTCATGGCGCTCGGCCGCGGCAGAGCCTCTTGCCGAAAAGGCAAACGTCCGGCTCCTTCTCCCACAAGGAAGGGCCCAGCCCTGAAAGCTCTTGCTGCTCGTCACCTACCCTTGGAATCCTATCTACAGGCACCACAGCAGTGGGGATCTGTGCTTTCCCAGAGACGCAACATCTCATGGCGCTCGGCCGCGGCAGAGCCTCTTGCCGAAAAGGCAAACGTCCGGCTCCTTCTCCCACAAGGAAGGGCCCAGCCCTGAAAGCTCTTGCTGCTCTTCACGGTGCCTTGGCGCCCTATCTACAGGCACAACAGCACTGGGGATCTGTGCTTTCCCAGAGACGCAACATCTCATGGCGCTCGGCCGCGGCAGAGCCTCTTGCCGAAAAGGCAAACGTCCGGCTCCTTCTCCCACAAGGAAGGGCCCAGCCCTGAAAGCTCTTGCTGCTCTTCACCTACCCTTGGAACCCTATCTACAGGCACCACAGCAGTGGGGATCTGTGCTTTCCCAGAGACGCAACATCTCATGGCGCTCGGCCGCGGCAGAGCCTCTTGCCGAAAAGGCAAACGTCCGGCTCCTTCTCCCACAAGGCAGGGCCCAGCCCTGAAAGCTGTTGCTGCTCTTCACGGTGCCTTGGCGCCCTATCTACAGGCACCACAGCAGAGGGGCTCTCTGCTTTCCCAGAGACGCAACATCTCATGGCGCTCGGCCGCGGCAGAGCCTCTTGCCGAAAAGGCAAACGTCCGGCTCCTTCTCCCACAAGGATGGGCCAAGCCCTGAAAGCTCTTGCTGCTCTTCACCTACCCTTGGAAGCCTATCTACAGGCACAACAGGAGTGGGGCTCTGTGCTTTCCCAGAGACGCAACATCTCATGGTGCTCGGCCGCGGCAGAGCCTCTTGCCAAAAAGGCAAACGTCCGGCTCCTTCTCCCACAAGGAAGGGCCCAGCCCTGAAAGCTCTTGCTGCTCTTCACGGTGCCTTGGCGCCCTATCTCCAGGCACAGCAGCAGTGGGGCTCTGTGCTTTCCCAGAGACGCAACATCTCATGGCGCTCGGCCGCGGCAGAGCCTCTTGCCGAAAAGGCAAACGTCCGGCTCCTTCTCCCACAAGGAAGGGCCCAGCCCTGAAAGCTCTTGCTGCTCTTCACGTTGCCTTGGCGCCCTATCTACAGGCAGAATAGCAGTGGGGATCTGTGCTTTCCCAGAGACGCAACATCTCATGGCGCTCAGCCGCGGCAGAGCCTCTTGCCGAAAAGGCAAACGTCCGGCTCCTTCTCCCACAAGGAAGGGCCCAGCCCTGAAAGCTCTTGCTGCTCTTCACCTACCCTTGGAAGCCTATCTACAGGCACAACAGGAGTGGGGCTCTGTGCTTTCCCAGAGACGCAACATCTCATGGCGCTCGGCCGCGGCAGAGCCTCTTGCCGAAAAGGCAAACGTCCGGCTCCTTCTCCCACGAGGAAGGGCCCAGCCCTGAAAGCTCTTGCTGCTCTTCACGGTGCCTTGGCGCCCTATCTCCAGGCACAGCAGCAGTGGGGCTCTGTGCTTTCCCAGAGACGCAACATCTCATGGCGCTCGGCCGCGGCAGAGCCTCTTGCCGAAAAGGCAAACGTCCGGCTCCTTCTACCACAAGGAAGGGCCCAGCCCTGAAAGCTCTTGCTGCTCTTCACCTACCCTTGGAACCCTATCTACAGGCACCAACGCAGTGAAGCTCTGTGCTTTCCCAGAGACGCAACATCTCATGGCGCTCGGCCGCGGCAGAGCCTCTTGCCGAAAAGGCAAACGTCCGGCTCCTTCTCCCACGAGGAAGGGCCCAGCCCTGTAAGCTCTTGCTGCTTTTCACGGTGCCTTGGCGCCCTATCTCCAGGCACCACAGCAGTGGGGCTCTGTGCTTTCCCAGAGACGCAACATCTCATGGCGCTCGGCCGCGGCAGAGCCTCTTGCCGAAAAGGCAAACGTCCGGCTCCTTCTACCACAAGGCAGGGCCCAGCCCTGAAAGCTCTTGCTGCTCTTCACGGTGCCTTGGCGCCCTACCTACAGGCACAACAGCAGTGGGGATCTGTGCTTTCCCAGAGACGCAACATCTCATGGCGCTCGGCCGCGGCAGAGCCTCTTGCCGAAAAGGCAAACATCCAGCTCCTTCTACCACAAGGAAGGGCCCAGCCCTGAAAGCTCTTGCTGCTCTTCACGGTGCCTTGGCGCCCTATCTACGGGCACATCAGCAGTGGGGCTCTGTGCTTTCCCAGAGACGCAACATCTCATGGCGCTCGGCCGCGGCAGAGCCTCTTGCCGAAAAGGCAAACGTCGGGCTCCTTCTACCACGAGGAAGGGCTCAGCCCTGAAAGCTCTTGCTGCTCTTCACGGTGCCTTGGCGCCCTATCTCCAGGCACAGCAGCAGTGGGTATCTGTGCTTTCCCAGAGACGCAACATCTCATGGCGCTCGGCCGCGGCAGAGCCTCTTGCCAAAAAGGCAAACGTCCGGCTCCTTCTCCCACAAGGAAGGGCCCAGCCCTGAAAGCTCTTGCTGCTCTTCACCTACGCTTGGAACCATATCTACAGGCACCGCAGCAGTGGGGATCTGTGCTTTCCCAGAGACGCAACATCTCATGGCGCTCGGCCGCGGCAGAGCCTCTTGCCGAAAAGGCAAACGTCCGGCTCCTTCTCCCACAAGGAAGGGCCCAGCCCTGAAATATCTTGCTGCTCTTCACCTACCCTTGGAGCCCTATCTACGGGCACAACCGCAGTGGGGCTCTGTGCTTTCCCAGAGACGCAACATCTCATGGCGCTCGGCCGCGACAGAGCCTCTTGCCGAAAAGGCAAACGTCCGGCTCCTTCTCCCACAAGGAAGGGCCCAGCCCTGAAAGCTCTTGCTGCTCTTCACGGTGCCTTGGCGCCCTATCTCCAGGCACAGCAGCAGTGGGGCTCTGTGCTTTCCCAGAGACGCAACATCTCATGGCGCTCGGCCGCGGCAGAGCCTCTTGCCGAAAAGGCAAACGTCCGGCTCCTTCTCCCACAAGGAAGGGCTCAGCCCTGAAGGCTCTTCCTGCTCTTCACGGTGCCTTGGCGCCCTATCTCCAGGCACCACAGCAGTGGGGCTCTGTACTTTTCCAGAGACACAACATCTCATGGCGCTCGGCCCGCGGCAGAGCCTCTTGCCGAAAAGGCAAACGTCCGGCTCCTTCTACCACAAGGAAGGGCCCAGCCCTGAAAGCTCTTGCTGCTCTTCACCTACCCTTGGAAGCCTATCTACAGGCACCACAGCAGTGGGGCTCTGTGCTTTCCCAGAGACGCAACATCTCATGGCGCTCGGCCGCGGCAGAGCCTCTTGCCGAAAAGGCAAACGTCCGGCTCCTTCTCCCACAAGGAAGGGCCCAGCCCTGAAAGCTCTTGCTGCTCTTCACGGTGCCTTGGCGCCCTATCTCCAGGCACAGCAGCAGTGGGGCTCTGTGCTTTCCCAGAGACGCAACATCTCATGGCGCTCGGCCGCGGCAGAGCCTCTTGCCGAAAAGGCAAACGTCCGGCTCCTTCTCCCACAAGGAAGGGCCCAGCCCTGAAAGCTCTTGCTGCTCTTCACGGTGCCTTGGCGCCCTATCTCCAGGCACAGCAGCACTGGGGCTCTGTGCTTTCCCAGAGACGCAACATCTCATGGCGCTCGGCCGCGGCAGAGCCTCTTGCCGAAAAGGCAAACGTCCGGCTCCTTCTCCCACAAGGAAGGGCCCAGCCCTGAAAGCTCTTGCTGCTCTTCACGGTGCCTTGGCGCCCTATATAAAGGCACCACAGCAGTGGGGCTCTGTGCTTTCCCAGAGACGCAACATCTCATGGCGCTCGGCCGCGGCAGAGCCTCTTGCCGAAAAGGCAAACGTCCGGCTCCTTCTCCCACAAGGAAGGGCCCAGCCCTGAAAGCTCTTGCTGCTCTTCACCTACGCTTCGAACCATATCTACAGGCACCACAGCAGTGGGGATCTGTGCTTTCCCAGAGACGCAACATCTCAAGGCGCTCGGCCGCGGCAGAGCCTCTTGCCGAAAAGGCAAACATCCGGCTCCTTCTCCCACAAGGCAGGGCCCAGCCCTGAAAGCTCTTGCTGCTCTTCACGGTGCCTTGGCGCCCTATCTACAGGCACAACAGCAGTGGGGATCTGTGCTTTCCCAGAGACGCAACATCTCATGGCGCTCGGCCGCGGCAGAGCCTCTTGCCGAAAAGGCAAACGTCCGGCTCCTTCTCCCACAAGGAAGGGCCCAGCCCTGAAAGCTCTTGCTGCTCTTCACGTTGCCTTGGCGCCCTATCTACAGGCAGAATAGCAGTGAGGATCTCTGCTTTCCAAGAGACGCAACATCTCATGGCGCTCAGCCGCGGCAGAGCCTCTTGCCGAAAAGGCAAACGTCCGGCTCTTTCTGCCACAAGGAAGGGCTCAGCCCTGAAAGCTCTTGCTGCTCTTCACGGTGCCTTGGCGCCCTATCTACAGGCACCACAGCAGAGGGGCTCTCTGCTTTCCCAGAGACGCAACATCTCATGCCGCTCGGCCGCGGCAGAGCCTCTTGCCGAAAAGGCAAACGTCCGGCTCCTTCTCCCACAAGGAAGGGCCAAGCCCTGAAAGCTCTTGCTGCTCTTCACCTACCCTTGGAAGCCTATCTACAGGCACAACAGGAGTGGGGCTCTGTGCTTTCCCAGAGACGCAACATCTCATGGCGCTCGGCCGCGGCAGAGCCTCTTGCCGAAAAGGCAAACGTCCGGCTCCTTCTCCCACGAGGAAGGGCCCAGCCCTGAAAGCTCTTGCTGCTCTTCACGGTGCCTTGGCGCCCTATCTCCAGGCACAGCAGCAGTGGGGCTCTGTGCTTTCCCAGAGACGCAACATCTCATGGCGCTCGGCCGCGGCAGAGCCTCTTGCCGAAAAGGCAAACGTCCGGCTCCTTCTCCCACAAGGAAGGGCCCAGCCCTGAAAGCTCTTGCTGCTCTTCACCTACCCTTGGAACCCTATCTACAGGCACCAACGCAGTGAAGCTCTGTGCTTTCCCAGAGACGCAACATCTCATGGCGCTCGGCCGCGGCAGAGCCTCTTGCCGAAAAGGCAAACGTCCGGCTCCTTCTCCCACAAGGAAGGGCCCAGCCCTGAAAGCTCTTGCTGCTCTTCACGGTGCCTTGGCGCCCTATCTCCAGGCACAGCAGCAGTGGGGCTCTGTGCTTTCCCAGAGACGCAACATCTCATGGCGCTCGGCCGCGGCAGAGCCTCTTGCCGAAAAGGCAAACGTCCGGCTCCTTCTCCCACGAGGAAGGGCCCAGCCCTGAAAGCTCTTGCTGCTCTTCACGATGCCTTGGCGCCCTATCTCCAGGCACAGCAGCACTGGGGCTCTGTGCTTTCCCAGAGACGCAACATCTCATGGCGCTCGGCCGCGGCAGAGCCTCTTGCCGAAAAGGCAAACGTCCGGCTCCTTCTCCCACAAGGAAGGGCCCAGCCCTGAAAGCTCTTGCTGCTCTTCACGGTGCCTTGGCGCCCTATATAAAGGCACCACAGCAGTGGGGCTCTGTGCTTTCCCAGAGACGCAACATCTCATGGCGCTCGGCCGCGGCAGAGCCTCTTGCCGAAAAGGCAAACGTCCGGCTCCTTCTCCCACAAGGAAGGGCCCAGCCCTGAAAGCTCTTGCTGCTCTTCACCTACGCTTGGAACCATATCTACAGGCACCACAGCAGTGGGGCTCTGTGCTTTCCCAGAGACGCAACATCTCATGGCGCTCGGCCGCGGCAGAGCCTCTTGCCGAAAAGGCAAACATCCGGCTCCTTCTCCCACAAGGCAGGGCCCAGCCCTGAAAGCTCTTGCTGCTCTTCACGGTGCCTTGGCGCCCTATCTACAGGCACAACAGCAGTGGGGATCTGTGCTTTCCCAGAGACGCAACATCTCATGGCGCTCAGCCGCGGCAGAGCCTCTTGCCGAAAAGGCAAACGTCCGGCTCCTTCTCCCACAAGGAAGGGCCCAGCCCTGAAAGCTCTTGCTGCTCTTCACGGTGCCTTGGCGCCCTATCTACAGGCAGAATAGCAGTGAGGATCTCTGCTTTCCAAGAGACGCAACATCTCATGGCGCTCAGCCGCGGCAGAGCCTCTTGCCGAAAAGGCAAACGTCCGGCTCCTTCTCCCACAAGGAAGGGCCCAGCCCTGAAAGCTGTTGCTGCTCTTCACGGTGCCTTGGCGCCCTATTTACAGGCACCACAGCAGAGGGGCTCTCTGCTTTCCCAGAGACGCAACATCTCATGGCACTCGGCCGCGGCAGAGCCTCTTGCCGAAAAGGCAAACGTCCGGCTCCTTCTCCCACAAGGAAGGGCCAAGCCCTGAAAGCTCTTGCTGCTCTTCACCTACCCTTGGAAGCCTATCTACAGGCACAACAGGAGTGGGGCTCTGTGCTTTCCCAGAGACGCAACATCTCATGGCGCTCGGCCGCGGCAGAGCCTCTTGCCGAAAAGGCAAACGTCCGGCTCCTTCTCCCACGAGGAAGGGCCCAGCCCTGAAAGCTCTTGCTGCTCTTCACGGTGCCTTGGCGCCCTATCTACAGGCACAGCAGCACTGGGGATCTGTGCTTTCCCAGAGACGCAACATCTCATGGCGCTCGGCCGCGGCAGAGCCTCTTGCCGAAAAGGCAAACGTCCGGCTCCTTCTCCCACAAGGAAGGGCCCAGCCCTGAAAGCTCTTGCTGCTCTTCACCTACCCTTGGAACCCTATCTACAGGCACAACAGCAGTGGGGCTCTGTGCTTTCCCAGAGACGCAACATCTCATGGCGCTCGGCCGCGGCAGAGCCTCTTGCCGAAAAGGCAAACGTCCGGCTCCTTCTCCCACAAGGAAGGGCCCAGCCCTGAAAGCTCTTGCTGCTCTTCACCTACGCTTGGAACCATATCTACAGGCACCACAGCAGTGGGGATCTGTGCTTTCCCAGAGACGCAACATCTCATGGCGCTCGGCCGCGGCAGAGCCTCTTGCCGAAAAGGCAAACATCCGGCTCCTTCTCCCACAAGGCAGGGCCCAGCCCTGAAAGCTCTTGCTGCTCTTCACGGTGCCTTGGCGCCCTATCTACAGGCACAACAGCAGTGGGGGTCTGTGCTTTCCCAGAGACGCAACATCTCATGGCGCTCGGCCGCGGCAGAGCCTCTTGCCGAAAAGGCAAACGTCCGGCTCCTTCTCCCACAAGGAAGGGCCCAGCCCTGAAAGCTCTTGCTGCTCTTCACGGTGCCTTGGCGCCCTATCTACAGGCAGAATAGCAGTGAGGATCTCTGCTTTCCAAGAGACGCAACATCTCATGGCGCTCAGCCGCGGCAGAGCCTCTTGCCGAAAAGGCAAACGTCCGGCTCCTTCTCCCACAAGGAAGGGCCCAGCCCTGAAAGCTGTTGCTGCTCTTCACGGTGCCTTGGCGCCCTATTTACAGGCACCACAGCAGAGGGGCTCTCTGCTTTCCCAGAGACGCAACATCTCATGGCGCTCGGCCGCGGCAGAGCCTCTTGCCGAAAAGGCAAACGTCCGGCTCCTTCTCCCACAAGGAAGGGCCAAGCCCTGAAAGCTCTTGCTGCTCTTCACCTACCCTTGGAAGCCTATCTACAGGCACAACAGGAGTGGGGATCTGTGCTTTCCCAGAGACGCAACATCTCATGGCGCTCGGCCGCGGCAGAGCCTCTTGCCGAAAAGGCAAACGTCCGGCTCCTTCTCCCACAAGGAAGGGCCCAGCCCTGAAAGCTCTTGCTGCTCTTCACGGTGCCTTGGCGCCCTATCTCCAGGCACAGCAGCAGTGGGGCTCTGTGCTTTCCCAGAGACGCAACATCTCATGGCGCTCGGCCGCGGCAGAGCCTCTTGCCGAAAAGGCAAACGTCCGGCTCCTTCTCCCACAAGGCAGGGCCCAGCCCTGAAAGCTCTTGCTGCTCTTCACGGTGCCTTGGCGCCCTATCTCCAGGCACAGCAGCACTGGGGATCTGTGCTTTCCCAGAGACGCAACATCTCATGGCGGTCGGCCGCGGCAGAGCCTCTTGCCGAAAAGGCAAACGTCCGGCTCCTTCTCCCACAAGGAAGGGCCCAGCCCTGAAAGCTCTTGCTGCTCTTCACCTACCCTTGGAAGCCTATCTACAGGCACCACAGCAGTGGGGCTCTGTGCTTTCCCAGAGACGCAACATCTCATGGCGCTCGGCCGCGGCAGAGCCTCTTGCCGAAAAGGCAAACGTCCGGCTCCTTCTCCCACAAGGAAGGGCCCAGCCCTGAAAGCTCTTGCTGCTCTTCACGGTGCCTTGGCGCCCTATCTCCAGGCACAGCAGCAGTGGGGCTCTGTGCTTTCCCAGAGACGCAACATCTCATGGCGCTCGGCCGCGGCAGAGCCTCTTGCCGAAAAGGCAAACGTCCGGCTCCTTCTCCCACGAGGAAGGGCCCAGCCCTGAAAGCTCTTGCTGCTCTTCACGGTGCCTTGGCGCCCTACCTCCAGGCACAGCAGCAGTGGGGCTCTGTGCTTTCCCAGAGACGCAACATCTCATGGCGCTCGGCCGCGGCAGAGCCTCTTGCCGAAAAGGCAAACGTCCGGCTCCTTCTCCCACAAGGAAGGGCCCAGCCCTGAAAGCTCTTGCTGCTCTTCACGGTGCCTTGGCGCCCTATCTCCAGGCACAGCAGCAGTGGGGCTCTGTGCTTTCCCAGAGACGCAACATCTCATGGCGCTCGGCCGCGGCAGAGCCTCTTGCCGAAAAGGCAAACGTCCGGCTCCTTCTCCCACAAGGCAGGGCCCAGCCCTGAAAGCTCTTGCTGCTCTTCACGGTGCCTTGGCGCCCTATCTCCAGGCACAGCAGCACTGGGGATCTGTGCTTTCCCAGAGACGCAACATCTCATGGCGGTCGGCCGCGGCAGAGCCTCTTGCCGAAAAGGCAAACGTCCGGCTCCTTCTCCCACAAGGAAGGGCCCAGCCCTGAAAGCTCTTGCTGCTCTTCACCTACCCTTGGAAGCCTATCTACAGGCACCACAGCAGTGGGGCTCTGTGCTTTCCGAGAGACGCAACATCTCATGGCGCTCGGCCGCGGCAGAGCCTCTTGCCGAAAAGGCAAACGTCCGGCTCCTTCTCCCACAAGGAAGGGCCCAGCCCTGAAAGCTCTTGCTGCTCTTCACGGTGCCTTGGCGCCCTATCTCCAGGCACAGCAGCAGTGGGGCTCTGTGCTTTCCCAGAGACGCAACATCTCATGGCGCTCGGCCGCGGCAGAGCCTCTTGCCGAAAAGGCAAACGTCCGGCTCCTTCTCCCACGAGGAAGGGCCCAGCCCTGAAAGCTCTTGCTGCTCTTCACGGTGCCTTGGCGCCCTATCTCCAGGCACAGCAGCAGTGGGGCTCTGTGCTTTCCCAGAGACGCAACATCTCATGGCGCTCGGCCGCGGCAGAGCCTCTTGCCGAAAAGGCAAACGTCCGGCTCCTTCTCCCACAAGGAAGGGCCCAGCCCTGAAAGCTCTTGCTGCTCTTCACGGTGCCTTGGCGCCCTATATAAAGGCACCACAGCAGTGGGGCTCTGTGCTTTCCCAGAGACGCAACATCTCATGGCGCTCGGCCGCGGCAGAGCCTCTTGCCGAAAAGGCAAACGTCCGGCTCCTTCTCCCACAAGGAAGGGCCCAGCCCTGAAAGCTCTTGCTGCTCTTCACCTACGCTTGGAACCATATCTACAGGCACCATAGCAGTGGGGATCTGTGCTTTCCCAGAGACGCAACATCTCATGGCGCTCGGCCGCGGCAGAGCCTCTTGCCGAAAAGGCAAACATCCGGCTCCTTCTCCCACAAGGCAGGGCCCAGCCCTGAAAGCTCTTGCTGCTCTTCACGGTGCCTTGGCGCCCTATCTACAGGCACAACAGCAGTGGGGATCTGTGCTTTCCCAGAGACGCAACATCTCATGGCGCTCGGCCGCGGCAGAGCCTCTTGCCGAAAAGGCAAACGTCCGGCTCCTTCTCCCACAAGGAAGGGCCCAGCCCTGAAAGCTCTTGCTGCTCTTCACGGTGCCTTGGCGCCCTATCTACAGGCAGAATAGCAGTGAGGATCTCTGCTTTCCAAGAGACGCAACATCTCATGGCGCTCAGCCGCGGCAGAGCCTCTTGCCGAAAAGGCAAACGTCCGGCTCCTTCTCCCACAAGGAAGGGCCCAGCCCTGAAAGCTCTTGCTGCTCTTCACGGTGCCTTGGCGCCCTATTTACAGGCACCACAGCAGAGGGGCTCTCTGCTTTCCCAGAGACGCAACATCTCATGGCGCTCGGCCGCGGCAGAGCCTCTTGCCGAAAAGGCAAACGTCCGGCTCCTTCTCCCACAAGGAAGGGCCAAGCCCTGAAAGCTCTTGCTGCTCTTCACCTACCCTTGGAAGCCTATCTACAGGCACAACAGGAGTGGGGATCTGTGCTTTCCCAGAGACGCAACATCTCATGGCGCTCGGCCGCGGCAGAGCCTCTTGCCGAAAAGGCAAACGTCCGGCTCCTTCTCCCACGAGGAAGGGCCCAGCCCTGAAAGCTCTTGCTGCTCTTCACGGTGCCTTGGCGCCCTATCTCCAGGCACAGCAGCACTGGGGATCTGTGCTTTCCCAGAGACGCAACATCTCATGGCGCTCGGCCGCGGCAGAGCCTCTTGCCGAAAAGGCAAACGTCCGGCTCCTTCTCCCACAAGGCAGGGCCCAGCCCTGAAAGCTCTTGCTGCTCTTCACGGTGCCTTGGCGCCCTATCTCCAGGCACAGCAGCACTGGGGATCTGTGCTTTCCCAGAGACGCAACATCTCATGGCGGTCGGCCGCGGCAGAGCCTCTTGCCGAAAAGGCAAACGTCCGGCTCCTTCTCCCACGAGGAAGGGCCCAGCCCTGTAAGCTCTTGCTGCTCTTCACAGTGCCTTGGCGCCCTATCTCCAGGCACAGCAGCAGTGGCGCTCTGTGCTTTCCCAGAGACGCAACATCTCATGGCGCTCGGCCGCGGCAGAGCCTCTTGCCGAAAAGGCAAACGTCGGGCTCCTTCTCCCACAAGGAAGGGCCCAGCCCTGAAAGCTCTTGCTGCTCTTCACGGTGCCTTGGCACCCTATTTACAGGCACAACAGTAGTGGGGATCTGTGCTTTCCCAGAGACGCAACATCTCATGGCGCTCGGCCGCGGCAGAGCCTCTCGCCGAAAAGGCAAACGTCCGGCTCCTTTTCCCACAAGGAAGGGCCCAGCCCTGAAAGCTCTTGCTGCTCTTCACCTACCCTTGACGCCCTACCTACAGGCACAACAGCAGTGGGGATCTGTGCTTTCCCAGAGACGCAACATCTCATGGCGCTCGGCCGCGGCAGAGCCTCTTGCCGAAAAGGCAAACGTCCAACTCCTTCTACCACAAGGAAGGGCCCAGCCCTGAAAGCTCTTGCTGCTCTTCACCTACCCTTGGATCCCTATCTAAGGGCACCACAGCAGTGGGGCTCTGTGCTTTCCCAGAGACGCAACATCTCATGGCGCTCGGCCGCGGCAGAGCCTCTCGCCGAAAAGGCAAACGTCCGGCTCCTTTTCCCACAAGGAAGGGCCCAGCCCTGAAAGCTCTTGCTGCTCTTCACATACCCTTGGTGCCCTATCTACAGGCACAACAGTAGTGGGGATCTCTGCTTTCCCAGAGATGCAACATCTCATGGCGCTCGGCCGCGGCAGAGCCTCTTGCCGAAAAGGCAAACATCCGGCTCCTTCTCCCACAAGGCAGGGCCCAGCCCTGAAAGCTCTTGCTGCTCTTCACGGTGCCTTGGCGCCCTACCTACAGGCACAACAGCAGTGGGGATCTGTGCTTTCCCAGAGACGCAACATCTCATGGCGCTCGGCCGCGGCAGAGCCTCTTGCCGAAAAGGCAAACGTCCGGCTCCTTCTCCCACAAGGAAGGGCCCAGCCCTGAAAGCTCTTGCTGCTCTTCACGGTGCCTTGGCGCCCTATCTACAGGCACCACAGCAGTGGGGCTCTGTGCTTTCCCAGAGACGCAACATCTCATGGCGCTCGGCCGCGGCAGAGCCTCTTGCCGAAAAGGCAAACGTCCGGCTCCTTCTCCCACAAGGCAGGGCCCAGCCCTGAAAGCTCTTGCTGCTCTTCACGGTGCCTTGGCGCCCTACCTACAGGCACAACAGCAGTGGAGATCTGTGCTTTCCCAGAGACGCAACATCTCATGGCGCTCGGCCGCGGCAGAGCCTCTTGCCGAAAAGGCAAACATCCAGCTCCTTCTACCACAAGGAAGGGCCCAGCCCTGAAAGCTCTTGCTGCTCTTCACGGTGCCTTGGCGCCCTATCTACGGGCACATCAGCAGTGGGGATCTGTGCTTTCCCAGAGACGCAACATCTCATGGCGCTCGGCCGCGGCAGAGCCTCTTGCCGAAAAGGCAAACGTCCGGCTCCTTCTCCCACGAGGAAGGGCTCAGCCCTGAAAGCTCTTGCTGCTCTTCACGGTGCCTTGGCGCCCTATCTCCAGGCACAGCAGCAGTGGGGCTCTGTGCTTTCCCAGAGACGCAACATCTCATGGCGCTCGGCCGCGGCAGAGCCTCTCGCCGAAAAGGCAAACGTCCGGCTCCTTTTCCCACAAGGAAGGGCCCAGCCCTGAAAGCTCTTGCTGCTCTTCACATACCCTTGGTGCCCTATCTACAGGCACAACAGTAGTGGGGATCTGTGCTTTCCCAGAGACGCAACATCTCATGGCGCTCGGCCACGGCAGAGCCTCTTGCCGAAAAGGCAAACGTCCAGCTCCTTCTACCACAAGGAAGGGCCCAGCCCTGAAAGCTCTTGCTGCTCTTCACGGTGCCTTGGCGCCCTATCTACGGGCACATCAGCAGTGGGGATCTGTGCTTTCCCAGAGACGCAACATCTCATGGCGCTCGGCCGCGGCAGAGCCTCTTGCCGAAAAGGCAAACGTCGGGCTCCTTCTCCCACGAGGAAGGGCTCAGCCCTGAAAGCTCTTGCTGCTCTTCACGGTGCCTTGGCGCCCTATCTCCAGGCACAGCAGCAGTGGGGCTCTGTGCTTTCCCAGAGACGCAACATCTCATGGCGCTCGGCCGCGGCAGAGCCTCTTGCCAAAAAGGCAAACGTCCGGCTCCTTCTCCCACAAGGAAGGGCCCAGCCCTGAAAGCTCTTACTGCTCTTCACGGTGCCTTGGCGCCCTATCTACAGGCACCACAGCAGTGGGGCTCTATGCTTTCCCAGAGACGCAACATCTCATGGCGCTCGGCCGCGGCAGAGCCTCTTGCCGAAAAGGCAAACGTCCGGCTCCTTCTCCCACAAGGAAGGGCCCAGCCCTGAAAGCTCTTGCTGCTCTTCACCTACCCTTGGAAGCCTATCTACAGGCACCACAGCAGTGGGGCTCTGTGCTTTCCCAGAGACGCAACATCTCATGGCGCTCGGCCGCGGCAGAGCCTCTTGCCGAAAAGGCAAACGTCCGGCTCCTTCTCCCACAAGGAAGGGCCCAGCCCTGAAATCTCTTGCTGCTCTTCACCTACCCTTGGAGCCCTATCTACGGGCACAACCGCAGTGGGGCTCTGTGCTTTCCCAGAGACGCAACATCTCATGGCGCTCGGCCGCGGCAGAGCCTCTTGCCGAAAAGGCAAACGTCCGGCTCCTTCTCCCACAAGGAAGGGCCCAGTCCTGAAAGCTCTTGCTGCTCTTCACGGTGCCTTGGCGCCCTATCTACAGGCACAACAGCAGTGGGGCTCTGTGCTTTCCCAGAGACGCAACATCTCATGGCGCTCGGCCGCGGCAGAGCCTCTTGCCGAAAAGGCAAACGTCCGGCTCCTTCTCCCACGAGGAAGGGCCCAGCCCTGAAAGCTCTTGCTGCTCTTCACCGTGCCTTGGCGCCCTATCTCCAGGCACAGCAGCACTGGGGCTCTGTGCTTTCCCAGAGACGCAACATCTCATGGCGCTCGGCCGCGGCAGAGCCTCTTGCCGAAAAGGCAAACGTCCGGCTCCTTCTCCCACAAGGAAGGGCCCAGCCCTGAAAGCTCTTGCTGCTCTTCACGGTGCCTTGGCGCCCTATCTCCAGGCACAGCAGCAGTGGGGATCTGTGCTTTCCCAGAGACGCAACATCTCATGGCGCTCGGCCGCGGCAGAGCCTCTTGCCGAAAAGGCAAACGTCCGGCTCCTTCTCCCACAAGGAAGGGCCCAGCCCTGAAAGCTCTTGCTGCTCTTCACCTACGCTTGGAACCATATCTACACGCACCACAGCAGTGGGGATCTGTGCTTTCCCAGAGACGCAACATCTCATGGCGCTCGGCCGCGGCAGAGCCTCTTGCCGAAAAGGCAAACGTCCGGCTCCTTCTCCCACAAGGCAGGGCCCAGCCCTGAAAGCTCTTGCTGCTCTTCACGGTGCCTTGGCGCCCTATCTACAGGCAGAATAGCAGTGAGGATCTCTGCTTTCCAAGAGACGCAACATCTCATGGCGCTCAGCCGCGGCAGAGCCTCTTGCCGAAAAGGCAAACGTCCGGCTCCTTCTCCCACAAGGAAGGGCCCAGCCCTGAAAGCTCTTGCTGCTCTTCACGGTGCCTTGGCGCCCTATCTACAGGCACCACAGCAGAGGTGCTCTCTGCTTTCCAAGAGACGCAACATCTCATGGCGCTCGGCCCGCGGCAGAGCCTCTTGCCGAAAAGGCAAACGTCCGGCTCCTTCTCCCACAAGGAAGGGCCAAGCCCTGAAAGCTCTTGCTGCTCTTCACCTACCCTTGGAAGCCTATCTACAGGCACAACAGGAGTGGGGCTCTGTGCTTTCCCAGAGACGCAACATCTCATGGCGCTCGGCCGCGGCAGAGCCTCTTGCCGAAAAGGCAAACGTCCGGCTCCTTCTCCCACGAGGAAGGGCCCAGCCCTGAAAGCTCTTGCTGCTCTTCATGGTGCCTTGGCGCCCTATCTCCAGGCACAGCAGCAGTGGGGCTCTGTGCTTTCCCAGAGACGCAACATCTCATGGCGCTCGGCCGCGGCAGAGCCTCTTGCCGAAAAGGCAAACGTCCGGCTCCTTCTCCCACAAGGAAGGGACCAGCCCTGAAAGCTCTTGCTGCTCTTCACCTACCCTTGGAACCCTATCTACAGGCACCAACGCAGTGAAGCTCTGTGCTTTCCCAGAGACGCAACATCTCATGGCGCTCGGCCGCGGCAGAGCCTCTTGCCGAAAAGGCAAACGTCCGGCTCCTTCTCCCACGAGGAAGGGCCCAGCCCTGAAAGCTCTTGCTGCTTTTCACGGTGCCTTGGCGCCCTATCTCCAGGCACAGCAGCAGTGGGGCTCTGTGCTTTCCCAGAGACGCAACATCTCATGGCGCTCGGCCGCGGCAGAGCCTCTTGCCGAAAAGGCAAACGTCCGGCTCCTTCTCCCACGAGGAAGGGCCCAGCCCTGAAAGCTCTTGCTGCTCTTCACCTACCCTTGTCACCCTACCTACAGGCACAACAGCAGTGGGGATCTGTGCTTTCCCAGAGACGCAACATCTCATGGCGCTCGGCCGCGGCAGAGCCTCTTGCCGAAAAGGCAAACGTCCGGCTCCTTCTCCCACGAGGAAGGGCCCAGCCCTGAAAGCTCTTGCTGCTCTTCACGGTGCCTTGGCGCCCTATCTCCAGGCACAGCAGCAGTGGGGCTCTGTGCTTTCCCAGAGACGCAACATCTCATGGCGCTCGGCCGCGGCAGAGCCTCTTGCCGAAAAGGCAAACGTCCGGCTCCTTCTCCCACAAGGAAGGGCCCAGCCCTGAAAGCTCTTCCTGCTCTTCACGGTGCCTTAGCGCCCTATATAAAGGCACCACAGCAGTGGGGCTCTGTGCTTTCCCAGAGACGCAACATCTCATGGCACTCGGCCGCGGCAGAGCCTCTTGCCGAAAAGGCAAACGTCCGGCTCCTTCTCCCACAAGGAAGGGCCCAGCCCTGAAAGCTCTTGCTGCTCTTCACCTACCCTTGTAACCCTATCTACAGGCACCACAGCAGTGGGGATCTGTGCTTTCCCAGAGACGCAACATCTCATGGCGCTCGGCCGCGACAGAGCCTCTTGCCGAAAAGGCAAACGTCCGGCTCCTTCTCCCATAAGGAAGGGCTCAGCCCTGAAAGCTCTTGCTGCTCTTCACTTACCCTTGGCGCCCTACCTAAAGGAACAACAGCAGTGGGGATCTGTGCTTTCCAGAGACGCAACATCTCATGGTGCTCGGCCGCGGCAGAGCCTCTTGCTGAAAAGGCAAACGTCCAACTCCTTCTACCACAAGGAAGGGCCCAGCCCTGAAAGCTCTTGCTGCTCTTCACGGTGCCTTGGCGCCCTATCTACGGGCACAGCAGCACTGCGGATCTGTGCTTTCCCAGAGACGCAACATCTCATGGCGCTCGGCCGCGGCAGAGCCTCTTGCCGAAAAGGCAAACGTCCGGCTCCTTCTCCCAGAAGGAAGGGCCCAGCCCTGAAAGCTCTTCCTGCTCTTCACATACCCTTGGATCCCTATCTACGGGCACCACAGCAGTGGGGCTCTGTGCTTTCCCAGAGACGCAACATCTCATGGCGCTCGGCCGCGGCAGAGCCTCTTGCCGAAAAGGCAAACGTCCGGCTCCTTCTCCCACGAGGAAGGGCCCAGCCCTGAAAGCTCTTGCTGCTTTTCACGGTGCCTTGGCGCCCTATCTCCAGGCACAGCAGCAGTGGGGATCTGTGCTTTCCCAGAGACGCAACATCTCATGGCGCTCGGCCGCGGCAGAGCCTCTTGCCGAAAAGGCAAACGTCCGGCTCCTTCTCCCACAAGGCAGGGCCCAGCCCTGAAAGCTCTTGCTGCTCTTCACCTACCCTTAGAACCGTATCTACAGGCACCACAGCAGTGGGGCTCTGTGCTTTCCCAGAGACGCAACATCTCATGGCGCTCGGCCGCGGCAGAGCCTCTTGCCGAAAAGGCAAACGTCCGGCTCCTTCTCCCACAAGGCAGGGCCCAGCCCTGAAAGCTCTTGCTGCTCTTCACCTACCCTTGTCACCCTACCTACAGGCACAACAGCAGTGGGGATCTGTGCTTTCCCAGAGACGCACAAACGTCCGGCTCCTTCTCCACGAGGAAGGGCCCAGCCCTGAAAGCTCTTGCTGCTCTTCACGGTGCCTTGGCGCCCTATCTCCAGGCACAGCAGCAGTGGGGATCTGTGCTTTCCCCAGGGACGCAACATCTCATGGCGCTCGGCCGCGGCAGAGCCTCTTGCCGAAAAGGCAAACGTCCGGCTCCTTCTCCCAGAAGGAAAGGGCCCAGCCCTGAAAGCTCTTCCTGCTCTTCACGGTGCCTTAGCGCCCTATATAAAGGCACCCACAGCAGTGGGGCTCTGTGCTTTCCCAGAGACGCAACATCTCATGGCGCTCGGCCGCGGCAGAGCCTCTTGCCGAAAAGGCAAACGTCCGGCTCCTTCTCCCACAAGGAAGGGCCCAGCCCTGAAAGCTCTTGCTGCTCTTCACCTACCCTTGTAACCCTATCTACAGGCACCACAGCAGTGGGGATCTGTGCTTTCCCAGAGACGCAACATCTCATGGCGCTCGGCCGCGACAGAGCCTCTTGCCGAAAAGGCAAACGTCCGGCTCCTTCTCCCATAAGGAAGGGCTCAGCCCTGAAAGCTCTTGCTGCTCTTCACTTACCCTTGGCGCCCTACCTAAAGGCACAACAGCAGTGGGGATCTGTGCTTTCCAGAGACGCAACATCTCATGGTGCTCGGCCGCGGCAGAGCCTCTTGCTGAAAAGGCAAACGTCCAACTCCTTCTACCACAAGGAAGGGCCCAGCCTGAAAGCTCTTGCTGCTCTTCACGGTGCCTTGGCGCCCTATCTACGGGCACAGCAGCACTGCGGATCTGTGCTTTCCCAGAGACGCAACATCTCATGGCGCTCGGCCGCGGCAGAGCCTCTTGCCGAAAAGGCAAACGTCCGGCTCCTTCTCCCACAAGGAAGGGCCCAGCCCTGAAAGCTCTTGCTGCTCTTCACATACCCTTGGATCCCTATCTACGGGCACCACAGCAGTGGGGGCTCTGTGCTTTCCCAGAGACGCAACATCTCATGGCGCTCGGCCGCGGCAGAGCCTCTTGCCGAAAAGGCAAACGTCCGGCTCCTTCTCCCACGAGGAAGGGCCCAGCCCTGAAAGCTCTTGCTGCTTTTCACCTACCCTTGTCACCCTACCTACAGGCACAACAGCAAGTGGGGATCTGTGCTTTCCCAGAGACGCAACATCTCATGGCGCTCGGCCGCGGCAGAGCCTCTTGCCGAAAAAGGCAAACGTCCGGCTCCTTCTCCCACGAGGAAGGGCCCAGCCCTGAAAGCTCTTGCTGCTCTTCACGGTGCCTTGGGCGCCCTATCTCCAGGCACAGCAGCAGTTGGGGATCTGTGCTTTCCCAGGGGACGCAACATCTCATGGCGCTCGGCCGCGGCAGAGCCTCTTGCCGAAAAGGCAAACGTCCGGCTCCTTCTCCCAGAAGGAAGGGCCCAGCCCTGAAAGCTCTTCCTGCTCTTCACGGTGCCTTAGCGCCCTATATAAAGGCACCAACAGCAGTGGGGCTCTGTGCTTTCCCAGAGACGCAACATCTCATGGCGCTCGGCCGCGGCAGAGCCTCTTGCCGAAAAGGCAAACGTCCGGCTCCTTCTCCCACAAGGAAAGGGCCCAGCCCTGAAAGCTCTTGCTGCTCTTCACCTACCCTTGTAACCCTATCTACAGGCACCACAGCAGTGGGGATCTGTGCTTTCCCAGAGACGCAACATCTCATGGCGCTCGGCCGCGACAGAGCCTCTTGCCGAAAAGGCAAACGTCCGGCTCCTTCTGCCATAAGGAAGGGCTCAGCCCTGAAAGCTCTTGCTGCTCTTCACTTACCCTTGGCGCCCTACCTAAAGGCACAACAGCAGTGGGGATCTGTGCTTTCCAGAGACGCAACATCTCATGGTGCTCGGCCGCGGCAGAGCCTCTTGCTGAAAAAGGCAAACGTCCAACTCCTTCTACCACAAGGGAAGGGCCCAGCCCTGAAAGCTCTTGCTGTCTCTTCACGGTGCCTTGGCGCCCTATCTACGGGCACAGCAGCACTGCGGATCTGTGCTTTCCCAGAGACGCAACATCTCATGGCGCTCGGCCCGCGGCAGAGCCTCTTGCCGAAAAGGCAAACGTCCGGCTCCTTCTCCCACAAGGAAGGGCCCAGCCCTGAAAGCTCTTGCTGCTCTTCACATACCCTTGGATCCCTATCTACGGGCACCACAGCAGTGGGGCTCTGTGCTTTCCCAGAGACGCAACATCTCATGGCGCTTGGCCGTGGCAGAGCCTCTCGCCGAAAAGGCAAACGTCCGGCTCCTTGTCCCACAAGGAAGGGCCCAGCCCTGAAAGCTCTTGCTGCTCTTCACATACTTTGGCGCCCTATCTACAGGCACAACAGTAGTGGGGATCTGTGCTTTCCCAGAGACGCAACATCTCATGGCGCTCAGCCGCGGCAGAGCCTCTTGCCGAAAAGGCAAACGTCCGGCTCTTCTCCCACAAGGAAGGGCCCAGCCCTGAAAGCTCTTGCTGCTCTTCACCTACCCTTGTAACCCTATCTACAGGCACCACAGCAGTGGGGATCTGTGCTTTCCCAGAGACGCAACATCTCATGGCGCTCGGCCGCGACAGAGCCTCTTGCCGAAAAGGCAAACGTCCGGCTCCTTCTGCCATAAGGAAGGGCTCAGCCCTGAAAGCTCTTGCTGCTCTTCACTTAATCTTGGCGCCCTACCTAAAGGCACAACAGCAGTGGGGATCTGTGCTTTCCAGAGACGCAACATCTCATGGTGCTCGGCCGCGGCAGAGCCTCTTGCTGAAAAGGCAAACGTCCAACTCCTTCTACCAACAAGGAAGGGCCCAGCCCTGAGAAGCTCCTTGCTGCTCTTCACGGTGCCTTGGCGCCCTATCTACGGGCACAGCAGCAGTGGGGATCTGTGCTTTCCCAGAGACGCAACATCTCATGGCGCTCGGCCGCGGCAGAGCCTCTTGCCGAAAAGGCAAACGTACCGGCTCCTTCTCCCACAAGGAAGGGCCCAGCCCTGAAAGCTCTTGCTGCTCTTCACATACCCTTGGATCCCTATCTACGGGCACCACAGCAGTGGGGCTCTGTGCTTTCCCAGAGACGCAACATCTCATGGCGCTTGGCCGTGGCAGAGCCTCTCGCCGAAAAGGCAAACGTCCGGCTCCTTCTCCCACAAGGAAGGGCCCAGCCCTGAAAGCTCTTGCTGCTCTTCACATACCTTTGGCGCCCTATCTACAGGCACAACAGTAGTGGGGAATAGTCTGTGCTTTCCCAGAGACGCAACATCTCATGGCGCTCAGCCGCGGCAGAGGCCTCTTGCCGAAAAGGCAAACGTCCGGCTCCTTCTCCCACAAGGAAGGGCCCAGCCCTGAAAGCTCTTGCTGCTCTTCACGGTGCCTTGGCGCCCTATCTACAGGCACCACAGCAGTGGGGCTCTGTGCTTTCCCAGAGACGCAACATCTCATGGCGCTTCGGGCCGCGGGTACAGCCTCTTGCCGAAAAGGCAAACGTCCGGCTCCTTCTCCCACGAGGAAGGGCCCAGCCCTGTAAGCTCTTGCTGCTCTTCACGGTGCATTGGCGCCCTATCTCCAGGCACAGCAGCACTGGGGATCTGTGCTTTCCCAGAGACGCAACATCTCATGGCGCTCGGCCGCGGCATATCCTCTTGCCGAAAAGGCAAACGTCAGGCTTCTTCTCCCACAAGGCAGGGCCCTGCCCTGAAAGCTCTTGCTGCTCTTCACGGTGCCTTGGCGCCCCTACCTACAGGCACAACAGCAGTGGGGATCTGTGCTTTCCCAGAGACGCAACATCTCATGGCGCTCGGCCGTGGCAGAGCCTCATGCCGAAAAGGCAAACGTCCAGCTCCTTCTCCCACAAGGAAGGGCCCTGCCCTGAAAGCTCTTGCTGCTCTTCACCTACCCTTGGAACCCTATCTACAGGCACCACAGCAGTGGGGCTCTCTTGCTTTCCCAGAGACGCAACAATCTCATGGCGCTCCGGCCCCGCGGCAGAGCCTCTTGCCGAAAAGGCAAACTTCCCGGCTCCTTCTCCCACAAGGGCAGGGCCCAGCCCTGAAAGCTCTTGCTGCTCTTCACGGTGCCTTGGCACCCTATCTCCAGGCACAGCAGCACTGGGGATCTGTGCTTTCCCAGAGACGCAACATCTCATGGTGCTCGGCCGCGGCAGAGCCTCTTGCCGAAAAGGCAAACTTCCGGCTCCTTCTCCCACAAGGAAGGGCCCAGCCCTGAAAGCTCTTGCTGCTCTTCACCTACCCTTGGAACCCTACTTCCAGGCACCACAGCAGTGGGGATCTGTGCTTTCCCAGAGACGCAACCATCTCATGGCGCTCGGCCGCGGCAGAGCCTCTTGCCGAAAAGGCAAACGTCCGGCTCCTTCTCCCACGAGGAAAGGGCCCAGCCCTGAAAGCTCTTGCTGCTCTTCACGGTGCCTTGGCGCCCTATCTCCAGGCACAGCAGCAGTGGGGATCTGTGCTTTCCCAGAGACGCAACATCTCATGGCGCTCGGCCGCGGCAGAGCCTCTTGCCGAAAAGGCAAACGTCCGGCTCCTTCTCCCAGAAGGAAGGGCCCAGCCCTGAAAGCTCTTCCTGCTCTTCACGGTGCCTTAGCGCCCTATATAAAGGCACCACAGCAGTGGGGCTCTCTGCTTTCCCAGAGACGCAACATCTCATGGCGCTCGGCCGCTGGCAGAGCCTCTTGCCGAAAAGGCAAACGTCCGGCTCCTTCTCCCACAAGGAAGGGCCCAGCCCTGAAAGCTCTTGCTGCTCTTCACCTACCCTTGGAACCCTATCTACAGGCACAACAGCAAGTGGGGATCTGTGCTTTCACCAGAGACGCAACATCTCATGGCGCTCGGCCGCGGCAGAGCCTCTTGCCAAAAAGGCAAAACGTCCGGCTCCTTCTCCCACAGGGAAGGGCCCAGCCCTGAAAGCTCTTGCTGCTCTTCACGGTGCCTTGGCACCCTATTTACAGGCACAACAGTAGTGGGGATCTGTGCTTTCCCAGAGACGCAACATCTCATGGCGCTCGGCCCGCGGTACAGCCTCTTGCCGAAAAGGCAAACGTCCGGCTCCTTCTCCCACAAGGAAGGGCCCAGCCCTGAAAGCTCTTGCTGCTCTTAACGGTGCCTTGGCGCCCTATCTCCAGGCACAGCAAGCACTGGGGATCTGTGCTTTCCCAGAGACGCAACATCTCATGGCGCTCGGGCCGCGGCATCGCCTCTTGCCAAAAAGCCAAACGTCCGGCTCCTTCTCCCACAAGGAAGGGCCCAGCCCTGAAAGCTCTTGCTGCTCTTCACCTACCCTTGGAACCCTACTTCCAGGCACAGCAGCAGTGGGGCTCTGTGCTTTCCCAGAGACGCAACATCTCATGGCGCTCGGCCGCGGCAGAGCCTCTTGCCGAAAAGGCAAACGTCCGGCTCCTTCTCCCACAAGGAAGGGCCCAGCCCTGAAAGCTCTTGCTGCTCTTCACGGTGCCTTGGCGCCCTACCTACGGGCACAACAGCAGTGGGGATCTGTGCTTTCCCAGAGACGCAACATCTCATGGCGCTCGGCCGCGGCAGAGCCTCTTGCCGAAAAGGCAAACGTCCGGCTCCTTCTCCCACAAGGAAGGGCCCAGCCCTGAAAGCTCTTGCTGCTCGTCACCTACCCTTGGAATCCTATCTACAGGCACCACAGCAGTGGGGATCTGTGCTTTCCCAGAGACGCAACATCTCATGGCGCTCGGCCGCGGCAGAGCCTCTTGCCGAAAAGGCAAACGTCCGGCTCCTTCTCCCACAAGGAAGGGCCCAGCCCTGAAAGCTCTTGCTGCTCTTCACGGTGCCTTGGCGCCCCTATCTACAGGCACAACAGCAGTGGGGATCTTGTGCTTTCCCAGAGACGCAACATCTCATGGCGCTCGGCCGCGGCAGAGCCTCTTGCCGAAAAGGCAATCGTCCGGCTCCTTCTCCCACGAGGAAGGGCCCAGCCCTGAAAGCTCTTGCTGCCTCTTCATGGTGCCTTGGCGCCCTATCTCCAGGCACAGCAGCAGTGGGGATCTGTGCTTTCCCAGAGACGCAACATCTCATGGCGCTCGGCCGCGGCAGAGCCTCTTGCCGAAAAGGCAAACGTCCGGCTCCTTCTCCCAGAAGGATAGGGCCCAGCCCTGAAAGCTCTTCCTGCTCTTCACGGTTCCTCAGCGCCCTATATAAAGGCACCACAGCAGTGGGGCTCTGTGCTTTCCCAGAGACGCAACATCTCATGGCGCTCGGCCGCGGCAGAGCCTCTTGCCGAAAAGGCAAACGTCCGGCTCCTTCTCCCACAAGGAAGGGCCCAGCCCTGAAAGCTCTTGCTGCTCTTCACCTACCCTTGGAACCCTATCTACAGGCACAATAGCAGTGGGGATCTGTGCTTTCCCAGAGACGCAACATCTCATGGCGCTCGGCCGCGGCAGAGCCTCTTGCCGAAAAGGCAAACGTCCGGCTCCTTCTACCACAGGGAAGGGCCCCTGCCCTGAAAGCTCTTGCTGCTCTTCACGGTGCCTTGGCACCCTATTTACAGGCACAACAGTAGTGGGGGATCTGTGCTTTCCCAGAGACGCAACATCTCATGGCGCTCGGCCGCGGTACAGCCTCTTGCCGAAAAGGCAAACATCCGGCTCCTTCTCCAGAAGGAAGGGCCCAGCCCTGAAAGCTCTTGCTGCTCTTCACGGTGCCTTGGCGCCCTATCTCCAGGCACAGCAGCACTGGGGATCTGTGCTTTCCCAGAGACGCAACATCTCATGGCGCTCGGCCGCGGCAGAAAAAGGCAAACGTCCGGCTCCTTCTCCCACAAGGCAGGGCCCAGCCCTGGAAAGCTCTTGCTGCTCTTCACCGTGCCTTGGCGCCCTATCTACGGGCACATCAGCAGTGGGGAACTGTGCTTTCCCAGAGACGCAACATCTCATGGCGCTCGGCCCGCGGCAGAGCCTCTTGCCGAAAAGGCAAACGTCGGGCTCCTTCTCCCACAAGAAGGGCTCAGACCCTGAAAGCTCTTGCTGCTCTTCACGGTGCCTTGGCGCCCTATCTACGGGCACAGCAGCAGTGGGGATCTGTTGCTTTCCCAGAGACGCAACATCTCATGGCGCTCGGCCGCGGCAGAGCCTCTTGCCGAAAAGGCAAACGTTCCGGCTCCTTCTCCACAAGGAAGGGCCCAGCCCTGAAAGCTCTTGCTGCTCTTCACCTACCCTTGGAAACCCTATCTACAGGCACCACAGCAGTGGGGATCTGTGCTTTCCCAGAGACGCAACATCTCATGGCGCTCGGCCGCGGCAGAGCCTCTTGCCGAAAAGGCAAACGTCCGGCTCCTTCTCCCACAAGGAAGGGCCAGCCCTGAAAGCTCTTGCTGCTCTTCACATACCCTTGGCGCCCTATCTACAGGCACCAACAGTAGTGGGGATCTGTCTTCTCCCAGAGATGCAACATCTCATGGCGCTCGGCCGCGGCAGAGCCTCTTGCGAAAAGGAAAACGTCGGGCTCCTTCCCCACAAGGCAGGGCCCAGCCCTGAAAGCTCTTGCTGCTCTTCACCTACCCTTGGAACCCTATCTACAGGCACAACAGGAGTGGGGCTCTGTGCTTTCCCAGAGACGCAACATCTCATGGCGCTCGGGCCGCGGCAGAGCCTCTTGCCGAAAAGGCAAACGTCCGGCTCCTTCTCCCACAAGCAGGGCCCAGCCCTGAAAGCTCTTGCTGCTCTTCACCTACCCTTGGCGCACTACCTACAGGCACAACAGCAGTGGGGATCTGTGCTTTCCAGAGACGCAACATCTCATGGCGGCTCGGCCGCGGCAGAGCCTCTTGCTGAAAAGGCAAACGTCCAACTACGTCTACCATCAAGGAAGGGCCCAGCCCTGAAAGCTCTTGCTGCTCTTCACGGTGCCTTGGCGCCCTATCTACGGGCACAGCAGCACTGGGGATCTGTGCTTTCCCAGAGACGCAACATCTCATGGCGCTCGGCCGCGGCAGAGCCTCTTGCCGAAAAAGGCAAACGTCCGGCTCCTTCTCCCACAAGGAAGGGCCCAGCCCTGATAGCTCTTGCTGCTCTTCACCTACCCTTGGATCCCTATCTACGGGCACAACAGCAGTGGGGCTCTGTGCTTTCCCAGAGACGCAACATCTCATGGCGCTAGGCCGCGGGCAGGAGCCTCTTGCCGAAAAGGCAAACGTCCGGCTCCTTCTCCCACAAGGAAGGGCCCAGCCCTGAAAGCTCTTGCTGCTCTTCACCTACCCTTGGAACCCTATCTACAGGCACAACAGCAGTGGGGATCTGTGCTTTCCCAGAGACGCAACATCTCATGGCGCTCGGCCGCGGCAGAGCCTCTTGCCGAAAAGGCAAACGTCGGCTCCTTCTCCCACAAGGATGGGCCCAGCCCTGAAGCTCTTGCTGCTCTTCACCTACCCTTGGAGCCCTATCTACAGGCACAACAGGAAGTGGGGCTCTGTGCTTTCCGAGAGACGCAACATCTCATGGCGCTCGGCCGCGGCAGAGCCTCTTGCCGAAAAGGCAAACGTCCGGCTCCTTCTCCCACGAGGAAGGGCCCCAGCCCTGAAAGCTCTTGCTGCTCTTCACGGTGCCTTGGCGCCCTATCTCCCATTTCACAGCAGCAGTGGGGCTCTGTGCATTCCCAGAGACGCAACACTCATGCGCTCGGCCGCGGGCACAGCCTCTTGCCGGAAAAGGCAAACGTCCGGCTCCTTCTCCCACGAGGAAGGGCCCAGCCCTGAAAGCTCTTGCTGCTCTTCACGGTGCCTTGGCACCCTATATCCAGGCACAGCAGCAGTGGGGCTCTGTGCTTTCCTAGAGACGCAACATCTCATGGCGCTCGGCCGCGGCAGAGCCTCTTGCCGAAAAGGCAAACGTCCGGCTCCTTCTCCCACGAGGAAGGGCCCAGCCCTGAAAGCTCTTGCTGCTTTTCACGGTGCCTTGGCGCCCTATCTCCAGGCACAGCAGCAGTGGGGATCTGTGCTTTCCCAGAGACGCAACATCTCATGGTGCTCGGCCGCGGCAGAGCCTCTTGCCGAAAAGGCAAACGTCCCAGCTCCTTCTACCACAAGGAAGGGCCCAGCCTTGAAAGCTCTTGCTGCTCTTCACGGTGCCTTGGCGCCCTATCTACGGGCTCATCAGCAGTGGGGATCTGTGCTTTCCCAGAGACGCAACATCTCATGGCGCTCGGGCCGCAGCAGAGCCTCTTGCCGAAAAAGGCAAACGTCCGGCTCCTTCTCCCACAAGGAAGGGCCCAGCCCTGAAAGCTCTTGCTGCTCTTCACGGTGCCTTGGCGCCCTATCTCCAGGCACAGCAGCACTGGGGATCTGTGCTTTCCCAGAGACGCAACATCTCATGGCGCTCGGCCCGCGGCAGAGCCTCTTGCCGAAAGGCAAACGTCCGGCTCCTTCTCCCACAAGGAAGGGCCCAGCCCTGAAAGCTCTTGCTGCTCTTCACGGTGCCTTGGCGCCCTATCTACAGGCACAAACAGCAGTGGGCTCTGTGCTTTCCCAGAGACGCAACATCTCATGGCGCTCGCGCGGCAGAGCCTCTTGCCGAAAAGGCAAACGTCCGGCTCCTTCTCCCACAAGGAAGGGCCCAGCCCTGAAAGCTCTTGCTGCTCTTCACCTACCCTTGGAACCCTATCTACAGGCACCACAGCAGTGGGGCTCTGTGCTTTCCCAGAGACGCAACATCTCATGGCGCTCGGCCGCGACAGAGCCTCTTGCCGAAAAGGCAAACGTCCGGCTCCTTCTCCCATAAGGAAGGGCCCAGCCCAGAAAGCTCTTGCTGCTCTTCACTTACCCTTGGCGCCCTACCTAAAGGCACAACAGCAGTGGGGATCTGTGCTTTCCAGAGCGCAACATCTCATGGTGCTCGGCCGCGGCAGAGCCTCTTGCCGAAAAGGCAAACGTCCGGCTCCTTCTCCCACAAGGAAGGTCCCAGCCCTGAAAGCTCTTGCTGCTCTTCACTACCCTTGGAACCCTATCTACAGGCACAACAGGAGTGGGGCTCTGTGCTTTCCGAGGAGACGCAACATCTCATGGCGCTCGGCCGCGGCAGAGCCTCTTGCCGAAAAGGCAAACATCCGGCTCCTTCTCCCACAAGGCAGGGCCCTGCCCTGAAAGCTCTTGCTGCTCTTCACGGTGCCCTTGGCACCCTATTTACAGGCACAACAGTAGTGGGGATCTGTGCTTTCCCAGAGACGCAACATCTCATGGTGCTCGGCCGCGGCAGAGCCCCTTGCCGAAAAGGCAAACCGCCGGCTCCTTCTCCCACAAGGAAGGGCCCCAGCCCTGAAAGCTCTTGCTGCTCTTCACGGTGCCTTGGCGCCTACTCTCCAGGCACAACAGTAGTGGGGATCTGTGCTTTCCCAGAGACGCAACATCTCATGGCGCTCGGCCGCGGCAGAGCCTCTTGCCGAAAAGGCAAACGTCCGGCTCCTTCTCCCACAAGGAAGGGCCCAGCCCTAAAAGCTCTTGCTGCTCTTCACCGACCCTTGGAACCCTACTTCCAGGCACCACAGCAGTGGGGATCTGTGCTTTCCCAGAGACGCAACATCTCATGGCGCTCGCCGCGGCAGAGCCTCTTGCCGAAAGGCAAACGTCCGGCTCCTTCTCCCACAAGGAAGGGCCCCAGCCCTGAAAGCTCTTGCTGCTCTTCACGGTGCCTTGGCGCCCTATCTCCAGGCACAGCAGCACTGGGGATCTGTGCTTTCCCAGAGACGCAACATCTCTGGCGCTCGGCCGCGGCAGAGCCTCTTGCCAAAAAGGCAAATGTCCGGCTCCTTCTCCCAGAAGGAAGGGCCCAGCCCTGAAAGCTCTTCCTGCTCTTCACGGTGCCTTGGCGCCCTATATAAAGGACCACAGCAGTGGGGCTCTGTGCTTTCCCAGAGACGCAACATCTCATGGCGCTCGGCCGCGGCAGAGCCTCTTGCCGAAAAGGCAAACGTCCGGCTCCTTCTCCCACAAGGCAGGGCCCAGCCCTGAAAGCTCTTGCTGCTCTTCACCTACCCTTAGAACCGTATCTACAGGCACCACAGCAGTGGGGCTCTGTGCTTTCCCAGAGACGCAACATCTCATGGCGCTCGGCCGCGGCAGAGCCTCTTGCCGAAAAGGCAAACGTCCGGCTCCTTCTCCCACAAGGCAGGCCCAGCCCTGAAAGCTCTTGCTGCTCTTCACCTACCCTTGTCACCCTACCTACAGGCACAACAGCAGTGGGGATCTGTGCTTTCCCAGAGACGCCAACATCTCATGGCGCTCGGCCGCGGCAGAGCCTCTTGCCGAAAAGGCAAACGTCCGGCTCCTTCTCCCACGAGGAAGGCCCAGCCCTGAAAGCTCTTGCTGCTCTTCACGGTGCCTTGGCGCCCTATCTCCAGGCACAGCAGCAGTGGGGATCTGTGCTTTCCCAGAGACGCAACATCTCATGGCGCTCGGCCGCGGCAGAGCCTCTTGCCGAAAAGGCAAACGTCCGGCTCCTTCTCCCAGAAGGAAGGGCCCAGCCCTGAAAGCTCTTCCTGCTCTTCACGGTGCCTTAGCGCCCTATATAAAGGCACCACAGCAGTGGGGCTCTGTGCTTTCCCAGAGACGCAACATCTCATGGCGCTCGGCCGCGGGCAGAGCCTCTTGCCGAAAAGGCAAACGTCCGGCTCCTTCTCCCACAAGGAAGGGCCCAGCCCTGAAAGCTCTTGCTGCTCTTCACCTACCCTTGGTAACCCTATCTACAGGCACCACAGCAGTGGGGGATCTGTGCTTTCCAGAGACGCAACATCTCATGGCGCTCGGCCGCGACAGAGCTCTTGCCGAAAGGCAAACGTCCGGCTCCTTCTCCCATAAGGAAGGGCTCAGCCCTGAAAGCTCTTGCTGCTCTTCACTTACCCTTGGCGCCCTACCTAAAGGCACAACAGCAGTGGGGATCTGTGCTTTCCAGAGACGCAACATCTCATGGTGCTCGGCCCGCGGCAGAGCCTCTTGCTGAAAAGGCAAACGTCCAACTCTTCTACCACAAGGAAGGGCCCAGCCCTGAAAGCTCTTGCTGCTCTTCACGGTGCCTTGGCGCCCTATCTACGGGCACAGCAGCACTGCGGATCTGTGCTTTCCCAGAGACGCAACATCTCATGGCGCTCGGACCGCGGCAGAGCCTCTTGCCGAAAAGGCAAACGTCCGGCTCCTTCTCCCACAAGGAAGGGCCCAGCCCTGAAAGCTCTTGCTGCTCTTCACATACCCTTGGATCCCTATCTACGGGCACCACAGCAGTGGGGCTCTGTGCTTTCCCAGAGACGCAACATCTCATGGGCTCTCGGCCGCGGCAGAGCCTCTTGCCGAAAAGGCAAACGTCCCGGCTCCTTCTCCCACGAGGAAGGGCCCAGCCCTGAAAGCTCTTGCTGCTTTTCACCTACCCTTGTCACCCTACCTACAGGCACAACAGCAGTGGGGATCTGTGCTTTCCCAGAGACGCAACATCTCATGGCGCTCGGCCGCGGCAGAGCCTCTTGCCGAAAAGGCAAACGTCCGGCTCCTTCTCCCACGAGGAAGGGCCCAGCCCTGAAAGCTCTTGCTGCTCTTCACGGTGCCTTGGCGCCCTATCTCCAGGCACAGCAGCTGTGGGGATCTGTGCTTTCCCAGGGACGCAACATCTCATGGCGCTCGGCCGCGGCAGAGCCTCTTGCCGAAAAGGCAAACGTCCGGCTCCTTCTCCCAGAAGGAAGGGCCCAGCCCTGAAAGCTCTTCCTGCTCTTCACGGTGGCCTTAGCGCCCTATATAAAGGCACCACAGCAGTGGGGCTCTGTGCTTTCCCAGAGACGCAACATCTCATGGCGCTCGGCCGCGGCAGAGCCTCTTGCCGAAAAGGCAAACGTCCGGCTCCTTCTCCCACAAGGAAGGGCCCAGCCCTGAAAGCTCTTGCTGCTCTTCACCTACCCTTGTAACCCTATCTACAGGCACCACAGCAAGTGGGGATCTGTGCTTTCCCAGAGACGCAACATCTCAAGGCGCTCGGCCGCGACAGAGCCTCTTGCCGAAAAGGCAAACGTCCGGCTCCTTCTGCCATAAGGAAGGGCTCAGCCCTGAAAGCTCTTGCTGCTCTTCACTTACCCTTGGCGCCCTACCTAAAGGCACAACAGCAGTGGGGATCTGTGCTTTCCAGAGACGCAACATCTCATGGTGCTCGGCCGCGGCAGAGCCTCTTGCTGAAAAGGCAAACGTCCAACTCCTTCTACCACAAGGAAGGGCCCAGCCCTGAAAAGCTCTTGCTGCTCTTCACGGTGCCTTGGCGCCCTATTTACAGGCACAACAGTAGTGGGGATCTGTGCTTTCCCAGAGACGCAACATCTCATGGTGCTCGGCGCGGCAGAGCCCCTTGCCGAAAAGGCAAACGTCCGGCTCCTTCTCCCACAAGGAAGGGCCCAGCCCTGAAAGCTCTTGCTGCTCTTCACGGTGCCTTGGCGCCCTATCTCCAGGCACAACAGTAGTGGGGATCTGTGCTTTCCCCAGAGAACGCAACATCTCATGGCGCTCGGCCGCGCAGAGCCTCTTGCCGAAAAGGCAAACGTCCGGCTCCTTCTCCCACAAGGAAGGGCCCAGCCCTAAAAGCTCTTGCTGCTCTTCACCGACCCTTGGAACCCTACTTCCAGGCACCACAGCAGTGGGGATCTGTGCTTTCCCCAGAGACGCAACATCTCATGGCGCTCGGCCGCGGCAGAGCCTCTTGCCGAAAAGGCAAACGTCCGGCTCCTTCTCCCACAAGGAAGGGCCCAGCCCTGAAAGCTCTTGCTGCTCTTCACGGTGCCTTGGCGCCCTATCTCCAGGCACAGCAGCACTGGGGATCTGTGCTTTCCCAGAGACGCAACATCTCATGGCGCTCGGCCGCGGCAGAGCCTCTTGCCAAAAAGGCAAATGTCCGGCTCCTTCTCCCAGAAGGAAGGGCCCAGCCCTGAAAGCTCTTCCTGCTCTTCACGGTGCCTTGGCGCCCTATATAAAGGCACCACAGCAGTGGGGCTCTGTGCTTTCCCAGAGACGCAACATCTCATGGCGCTCGGCCGCGGCAGAGCCTCTTGCCGAAAAGGCAAACGTCCGGCTCCTTCTCCCACAAGGCAGGGCCAGCCCCTGAAAGCTCTTGCTGCTCTTCACCTACCCTTAGAACCGTATCTACAGGCACCACAGCAGTGGGGCTCTGTGCTTTCCCAGAGACGCAACATCTCATGGCGCTCGGCCGCGGCAGAGCCTCTTGCCGAAAAGGCAAACGTCCGGCTCCTTCTCCACAAGGCAGGGCCCAGCCCTGAAAGCTCTTGCTGCTCTTCACCTACCCTTGTCACCCTACCTACAGGCACAACAGCAGTGGGGATCTGTGCTTTCCCAGAGACGCAACATCTCATGGCGCTCGGCCGCGGCAGAGCCTCTTGCCGAAAAGGCAAACGGTCCGGCTCCTTCTCCCACGAGGAAGGGCCCAGCCCTGAAAGCTCTTGCTGCTCTTCACGGTGCCTTGGCGCCCTATCTCCAGGCACAGCAGCAGTGGGGATCTGTGCTTTCCCAGAGACGCAACATCTCATGGCGCTCGGCCGCGGCAGAGCCTCTTGCCGAAAGGGCAAACGTCCGGCTCCTTCTCCCAAGAAGGAAGGGCCCAGCCCTGAAAGCTCTTCCTGCTCTTCACGGTGCCTTAGCGCCCTATATAAAGGCACCACAGCAGTGGGGGCTCTGTGCTTTCCCAGAGACAGCAACATCTCATGGCGCTCGGCCGCGGCAGAGCCTCTTGCCGTAAAGGCAAACGTCCGGCTCCTTCTCCCACAAGGAAGGGCCCAGCCTCTGAAAGCTCTTGCTGCTCTTCACCTACCCTTGTAACCCTATCTACAGGCACCACAGCAGTGGGGATCTGTGCTTTCCAGAGACGCAACATCTCATGGCGCTCGGCCGCGACAGAGCCTCTTGCCGAAAAGGCAAACGTCCGGCTCTTCTCCCATAAGGAAGGGCTCAGCCCTGAAAGCTCTTGCTGCTCTTCACTTACCCTTGGCGCCCTACCTAAAGGCACAACAGCAGTGGGGATCTGTGCTTTCCAGAGACGCAACATCTCATGGTGCTCGGCCGCGGCAGAGCCTCTTGCTGAAAAGGCAAACGTCCAACTCCTTCTACCACAAGGAAGGGCCCAGCCCTGAAAGCTCTTGCTGCTCTTCACGGTGCCTTGGCGCCCTATCTCGGGCACAGCAGCACTGCGGATCTGTGCTTTCCCAGAGACGCAACATCTCATGGCGCTCGGCCGCGGCAGAGCCTCTTGCCGAAAAGGCAAACGTCCGGCTCCTTCTCCAACAAGGAAGGGCCCAGCCCTGAAAGCTCTTGCTGCTCTTCACATACCCTTGGATCCCTATCTACGGGCACCACAGCAGTGGGGCTCTGTGCTTTCCCAGAGACGCACATCTCATGGCGCTCGGCCGCGGCAGAGCCTCTTGCCGAAAAGGCAAACGTCCGGCTCCTTCTCCCACGAGGAAGGGCCCAGCCCTGAAAGCTCTTGCTGCTTTTCACCTACCCTTGTCACCCCTACCTACAGGCACTACAGCAGTGGGGATCTGTGCTTTCCCAGAGACGCAACATCTCATGGCGCTCGGCCGCGGGCAGAGCCTCTTGCCGAAAAGGCAAACGTCCGGCTCCTTCTCCCACGAGGAAGGGCCCAGCCCTGAAAGCTCTTGCTGCTCTTCACGGTGCCTTGGCGCCCTATCTCCAGGCACAGCAGCAGTGGGGATCTGTGCTTTCCCAGGGACGCAACATCTCATGGCGCTCGGCCGCGGCAGAGCCTCTTGCCGAAAAGGCAAACGTCCGGCTCCTTCTCCCAGAAGGAAGGGCCCAGCCCTGAAAGCTCTTCCTGCTCTTCACGGTGCCTTAGCGCCCTATATAAAGGCACCACAGCAGTGGGGCTCTGTGCTTTCCCAGAGACGCAACATCTCATGGCGCTCGGCCGCGGCAGAGCTCTTGCCGAAAAGGCAAACGTCCGGCTCCTTCTCCCACAAGGAAGGGCCCAGCCCTGAAAGCTCTTGCTGCTCTTCACCTACCCTTGTAACCCTATCTACAGGCACCACAGCAGTGGGGATCTGTGCTTTCCCAGAGACGCAACATCTCATGGCGCTCGGCCGCGACAGAGCCTCTTGCCGAAAAGGCAAACGTCCGGCTCCTTCTGCCGCAGAAGGGCTCAGCCCTGAAAGCTCTTGCTGCTCTTCACTTACCCTTGGCGCCCTACCTAAAGGCACAACAGCAGTGGGGATCTGTGCTTTCCAGAGACGCAACATCTCATGGTGCTCGGCCCGCGGCAGAGCCTCTTGCTGAAAAGGCAAACGTCCAACTCCTTCTACCACAAGGAAGGGCCCAGCCCTGAAAGCTCTTGCTGCTCTTCACGGTGCCTTGGCGCCCTATCTACGGGCACAGCAGCACTGCGGATCTGTGCTTTCCCAGAGACGCAACATCTCATGGCGCTCGGCCGCGGCAGAGCCTCTTGCCGAAAAGGCAAACGTCCGGCTCCTTCTCCCACAAGGAAGGGCCCAGCCCTGAAAGCTCTTGCTGCTCTTCACATACCCTTGGATCCCTATCTACGGGCACCACAGCAGTGGGGGCTCTGTGCTTTCCCAGAGACGCAACATCTCATGGCGCTTGGCCGTGGCAGAGCCTCTCGCCGAAAAGGCAAACGTCCGGCTCCTTGTCCCACAAGGAAGGGCCCAGCCCTGAAAGCTCTTGCTGCTCTTCACATACCTTTGGCGCCCTATCTACAGGCACAACAGTAGTGGGGATCTGTGCTTTCCCAGAGACGCAACATCTCATGGCGCTCAGCCGCGGCAGAGCCTCTTGCCGAAAAGGCAAACGTCCGGCTCCTTCTCCCACAAGGAAGGGCCCAGCCCTGAAAGCTCTTGCTGCTCTTCACCTACCCTTGTAACCCTATCTACAGGCACCACAGCAGTGGGGATCTGTGCTTTCCCAGAGACGCAACATCTCATGGCGCTCGGCCGCGAAAGAGCCTCTTGCCGAAAAGGCAAACGTCCGGCTCCTTCTGCCATAAGGAAGGGCTCAGCCCTGAAAGCTCTTGCTGCTCTTCACTTAATCTTGCGGCCCTACCTAAAGGCACAACAGCAGTGGGGATCTGTGCTTTCCAGAGACGCAACATCTCATGGTGCTCGGCCGCGGGCAGAGCCTCTTGCTGAAAAGGCAAACGTCCAACTCCTTCTACCACAAGGAAGGGCCCAGCCCTGAAAGCTCTTGCTGCTCTTCACGGTGCCTTGGCGCCCTATCTACGGGCACAGCAGCACTGCGGATCTGTGCTTTCCCAGAGACGCAACATCTCATGGCGCTCGGCGCGGCAGAGCCTCTTGCCGAAAAGGCAAACGTCCGGCTCCTTCTCCCACAAGGAAGGGCCCCAGCCCTGAAAGCTCTTGCTGCTCTTCACATACCCTTGGATCCCTATCTACGGGCACCACAGCAGTGGGGCTCTGTGCTTTCCCAGAGACGCAACATCTCATGGCGCTTGGCCGTGGCAGAGCCTCTCGCCGAAAAGGCAAACGTTCCGGCTCCTTCTCCCACAAGGAAGGGCCCAGCCCTGAAAGCTCTTGCTGCTCTTCACATACCTTTGGCGCCCTATCTACAGGCACAACAGTAGTGGGGATCTGTGCTTTCCCAGAGACGCAACATCTCATGGCGCTCAGCCGCGGCAGAGCCTCTTGCCGAAAAGGCAAACGTCCGGCTCCTTCTCCCACAAGGAAGGGCCCAGCCCTGAAAGCTCTTGCTGCTCTTCACGGTGCCTTGGCGCCCTATCTACAGGCACCACAGCAGTGGGGCTCTGTGCTTTCCCAGAGACGCAACATCTCATGGCGCTCGGCCGCGGTACAGCCTCTTGCCGAAAAGGCAAACGTCCGGCTCCTTCTCCCACGAGGAAGGGCCCAGCCCTGTAAGCTCTTGCTGCTCTTCACGGTGCATTGGCGCCCTATCTCCAGGCACAGCAGCACTGGGGATCTGTGCTTTCCCAGAGACGCAACATCTCATGGCGCTCGGCCGCGGCATATCCTCTTGCCGAAAAGGCAAACGTCAGGCTTCTTCTCCCACAAGGCAGGGCCCTGCCCTGAAAGCTCTTGCTGCTCTTCACGGTGCCTTGGCGCCCTACCTACAGGCACAACAGCAGTGGGGATCTGTGCTTTCCCAGAGACGCAACATCTCATGGCGCTCGGCCGTGGCAGAGCCTCATGCCGAAAAGGCAAACGTCCAGCTCCTTCTCCCACAAGGAAGGGCCCTGCCCTGAAAGCTCTTGCTGCTCTTCACCTACCCTTGGAACCCTATCTACAGGCACCACAGCAGTGGGGCTCTTTGCTTTCCCAGAGACGCAACATCTCATGGCGCTCGGCCGCGGCAGAGCCTCTTGCCGAAAAGGCAAACGTCCGGCTCCTTCTCCCACAAGGCAGGGCCCAGCCCTGAAAGCTCTTGCTGCTCTTCACGGTGCCTTGGCACCCTATCTCCAGGCACAGCAGCACTGGGGATCTGTGCTTTCCCAGAGACGCAACATCTCATGGTGCTCGGCCGCGGCAGAGCCTCTTGCCGAAAAGGCAAACTTCCGGCTCCTTCTCCCACAAGGAAGGGCCCAGCCCTGAAAGCTCTTGCTGCTCTTCACCTACCCTTGGAACCCTACTTCCAGGCACCACAGCAGTGGGGATCTGTGCTTTCCCAGAGACGCAACATCTCATGGCGCTCGGCCGCGGCAGAGCCTCTTGCCGAAAAGGCAAACGTCCGGCTCCTTCTCCCACGAGGAAGGGCCCAGCCCTGAAAGCTCTTGCTGCTCTTCACGGTGCCTTGGCGCCCTATCTCCAGGCACAGCAGCAGTGGGGATCTGTGCTTTCCCAGAGACGCAACATCTCATGGCGCTCGGCCGCGGCAGAGCCTCTTGCCGAAAAGGCAAACGTCCGGCTCCTTCTCCCAGAAGGAAGGGCCCAGCCCTGAAAGCTCTTCCTGCTCTTCACGGTGCCTTAGCGCCCTATATAAAGGCACCACAGCAGTGGGGCTCTCTGCTTTCCCAGAGACGCAACATCTCATGGCGCTCGGCCGCGGCAGAGCCTCTTGCCGAAAAGGCAAACGTCCGGCTCCTTCTCCCACAAGGAAGGGCCCAGCCCTGAAAGCTCTTGCTGCTCTTCACCTACCCTTGGAACCCTATCTACAGGCACAACAGCAGTGGGGATCTGTGCTTTCCCAGAGACGCAACATCTCATGGCGCTCGGCCGCGGCAGAGCCTCTTGCCAAAAAGGCAAACGTCCGGCTCCTTCTCCCACAGGGAAGGGCCCAGCCCTGAAAGCTCTTGCTGCTCTTCACGGTGCCTTGGCACCCTATTTACAGGCACAACAGTAGTGGGGATCTGTGCTTTCCCAGAGACGCAACATCTCATGGCGCTCGGCCGCGGTACAGCCTCTTGCCGAAAAGGCAAACGTCCGGCTCCTTCTCCCACAAGGAAGGGCCCAGCCCTGAAAGCTCTTGCTGCTCTTAACGGTGCCTTGGCGCCCTATCTCCAGGCACAGCAGCACTGGGGATCTGTGCTTTCCCAGAGACGCAACATCTCATGGCGCTCGGCCGCGGCATCGCCTCTTGCCAAAAAGCCAAACGTCCGGCTCCTTCTCCCACAAGGAAGGGCCCAGCCCTGAAAGCTCTTGCTGCTCTTCACCTACCCTTGGAACCCTACTTCCAGGCACAGCAGCAGTGGGGCTCTGTGCTTTCCCAGAGACGCAACATCTCATGGCGCTCGGCCGCGGCAGAGCCTCTTGCCGAAAAGGCAAACGTCCGGCTCCTTCTCCCACAAGGAAGGGCCCAGCCCTGAAAGCTCTTGCTGCTCTTCACGGTGCCTTGGCGCCCTACCTACGGGCACAACAGCAGTGGGGATCTGTGCTTTCCCAGAGACGCAACATCTCATGGCGCTCGGCCGCGGCAGAGCCTCTTGCCGAAAAGGCAAACGTCCGGCTCCTTCTCCCACAAGGAAGGGCCCAGCCCTGAAAGCTCTTGCTGCTCGTCACCTACCCTTGGAATCCTATCTACAGGCACCACAGCAGTGGGGATCTGTGCTTTCCCAGAGACGCAACATCTCATGGCGCTCGGCCGCGGCAGAGCCTCTTGCCGAAAAGGCAAACGTCCGGCTCCTTCTCCCACAAGGAAGGGCCCAGCCCTGAAAGCTCTTGCTGCTCTTCACGGTGCCTTGGCGCCCTATCTACAGGCACAACAGCAGTGGGGATCTGTGCTTTCCCAGAGACGCAACATCTCATGGCGCTCGGCCGCGGCAGAGCCTCTTGCCGAAAAGGCAAACGTCCGGCTCCTTCTCCCACGAGGAAGGGCCCAGCCCTGAAAGCTCTTGCTGCTCTTCATGGTGCCTTGGCGCCCTATCTCCAGGCACAGCAGCAGTGGGGATCTGTGCTTTCCCAGAGACGCAACATCTCATGGCGCTCGGCCGCGGCAGAGCCTCTTGCCGAAAAGGCAAACGTCCGGCTCCTTCTCCCAGAAGGAAGGGCCCAGCCCTGAAAGCTCTTCCTGCTCTTCACGGTTCCTCAGCGCCCTATATAAAGGCACCACAGCAGTGGGGCTCTGTGCTTTCCCAGAGACGCAACATCTCATGGCGCTCGGCCGCGGCAGAGCCTCTTGCCGAAAAGGCAAACGTCCGGCTCCTTCTCCCACAAGGAAGGGCCCAGCCCTGAAAGCTCTTGCTGCTCTTCACCTACCCTTGGAACCCTATCTACAGGCACAATAGCAGTGGGGATCTGTGCTTTCCCAGAGACGCAACATCTCATGGCGCTCGGCCGCGGCAGAGCCTCTTGCCGAAAAGGCAAACGTCCGGCTCCTTCTACCACAGGGAAGGGCCCAGCCCTGAAAGCTCTTGCTGCTCTTCACGGTGCCTTGGCACCCTATTTACAGGCACAACAGTAGTGGGGATCTGTGCTTTCCCAGAGACGCAACATCTCATGGCGCTCGGCCGCGGTACAGCCTCTTGCCGAAAAGGCAAACATCCGGCTCCCTTCTCCCAGAAGGAAGGGCCCAGCCCTGAAAGCTCTTGCTGCTCTTCACGGTGCCTTGGCGCCCTATCTCCAGGCACAGCAGCACTGGGGATCTGTGCTTTCCCAGAGACGCAACATCTCATGGCGCTCGGCCGCGGCAGAGCCTCTTGCCAAAAAGGCAAACGTCCGGCTCCTTCTCCCACAAGGCAGGGGCCCAGCCCTGAAAGCTCTTGCTGCTCTTCACCGTGCCTTGGCGCCCTATCTACGGGCACATCAGCAGTGGGGATCTGTGCTTTCCCAGAGACGCAACATCTCATGGCGCTCGGCCGCGGCAGAGCCTCTTGCCGAAAAGGCAAACGTCGGGCTCCTTTCTCCCACAAGGAAGGGCTCAGCCCTGAAAGCTCTTGCTGCTCTTCACGGTGCCTTGGCGCCCTATCTACGGGCACAGCAGCAGTGGGGATCTGTGCTTTCCCCAGAGACGCAACATCTCATGGCGCTCGGCCCGCGGCAGAGCCTCTTGCCGAAAAGGCAAACGTCCGGCTCCTTCTCCCACAAGGAAGGGCCCAGCCCTGAAAGCTCTTGCTGCTCTTCACCTACCCTTGGAACCCTATCTACAGGCACCACAGCAGTGGGGATCTGTGCTTTCCCAGAGACGCAACATCTCATGGCGCTCGGCCGCGGCAGAGCCTCTTGCCGAAAAGGCAAACGTCCGGCTCCTTCTCCCACAAGGAAGGGCCCAGCCCTGAAAGCTCTTGCTGCTCTTCACATACCCTTGGCGCCCTATCTACAGGCACAACAGTAGTGGGGATCTGTGCTCTCCCAGAGATGCAACATCTCATGGCGCTCGGCCGCGGCAGAGCCTCTTGCCGAAAAGGAAAACGTCGGGCTCCTTCCCCACAAGGCAGGGCCCAGCCCTGAAAGCTCTTGCTGCTCTTCACCTACCCTTGGAACCCTATCTACAGGCACAACAGGAGTGGGGCTCTGTGCTTTCCCAGAGACGCAACATCTCATGGCGCTCGGCCGCGGCAGAGCCTCTTGCCGAAAAGGCAAACGTCCGGCTCCTTCTCCCACAAGGCAGGGCCCAGCCCTGAAAGCTCTTGCTGCTCTTCACCTACCCTTGGCGCACTACCTACAGGCACAACAGCAGTGGGGATCTGTGCTTTCCAGAGACGCAACATCTCATGGCGCTCGGCCGCGGCAGAGCCTCTTGCTGAAAAGGCAAACGTCCAACTACGTCTACCACAAGGAAGGGCCCAGCCCCTGAAAGCTCTTGCTGCTCTTCACGGTGCCTTGGCGCCCTATCTACGGGCACAGCAGCACTGGGGATCTGTGCTTTCCCAGAGACGCAACATCTCATGGCGCTCGGCCGCGGCAGAGCCTCTTGCCGAAAAGGCAAACGTCCGGCTCCTTCTCCCACAAGGAAGGGCCCAGCCCTGAAAGCTCTTGCTGCTCTTCACCTACCCTTGGATCCCTATCTACGGGCACAACAGCAGTGGGGCTCTGTGCTTTCCCAGAGACGCAACATCTCATGGCGCTAGGCCGCGGCAGAGCCTCTTGCCGAAAAGGCAAACGTCCGGCTCCTTCTCCCACAAGGAAGGGCCCAGCCCTGAAAGCTCTTGCTGCTCTTCACCTACCCTTGGAACCCTATCTACAGGCACAACAGCAGTGGGGATCTGTGCTTTCCCAGAGACGCAACATCTCATGGCGCTCGGCCGCGGCAGAGCCTCTTGCCGAAAAGGCAAACGTCGGCTCCTTCTCCCACAAGGATGGGCCCAGCCCTGAAAGCTCTTGCTGCTCTTCACCTACCCTTGGAGCCCTATCTACAGGCACAACAGGAGTGGGGCTCTGTGCTTTCCGAGAGACGCAACATCTCATGGCGCTCGGCCCGCGGCAGAGCCTCTTGCCGAAAAGGCAAACGTCCGGCTCCTTCTCCCACGAGGAAGGGCCCAGCCCCTGAAAGCTCTTGCTGCTCTTCACGGTTGCCTTGGCGCCCTATCTCCATTCACAGCAGCAGTGGGGCTCTGTGCTTTCCCAGAGACGCAACATCTCATGGCGCTCGGCCGCGGCACAGCCTCTTGCCGAAAAGGCAAACGTCCGGCTCCTTCTCCCACAAGGAAGGGCCCAGCCCTGAAAGCTCTTGCTGCTCTTCACCTACCCTTGGAACCCTATCTACAGGCACCAACGCAGTGAAGCTCTGTGCTTTCCCAGAGACGCAACATCTCATGGCGCTCGGCCGCGGCAGAGCCTCTTGCCGAAAAGGGCAAACGTCCGGCTCCTTCTCCCACGAGGAAGGGCCCAGCCCTGTAAGCTCTTGCTGCTCTTCCACGGTGCCTTGGCACCCTATATCCAGGCACAGCAGCAGTGGGGCTCTGTGCTTTCCTAGAGACGCAACATCTCATGGCGCTCGGCCGCGGCAGAGCCTCTTGCCGAAAAGGCAAAACGTCCCGGCTCCTTCTCCACGAGGAAGGGCCCAGCCCTGAAAGCTCTTGCTGCTTTTCACGGTGCCTTGGCGCCCTATCTCCAGGCACAGCAGCAGTGGGGATCTGTGCTTTCCCAGAGACGCAACATCTCATGGTGCTCGGCCGCGGCAGAGGCCTCTTGCCGAAAAGGCAAACGTCCAGCTCCTTCTACCACAAGGAAGGGCCCAGCCTTGAAAGCTCTTGCTGCTCTTCACGGTGCCTTGGCGCCCTATCTACGGGCACATCAGCAGTGGGGATCTGTGCTTTCCCAGAGACGCAACATCTCATGGCCGCTCGGCCGCAGCAGAGCCTCTTGCCGAAAAGGCAAACGTCGGCTCCTTCTCCCACAAGGAAGGGCCCAGCCCTGAAAGCTCTTGCTGCTCTTCACGGTGCCTTGGCGCCCTATCTCCAGGCACAGCAGCACTGGGGATCTGTGCTTTCCCAGAGACGCAACATCTCATGGCGCTCGGCCGCGGCAGAGCCTCTTGCCGAAAAAGGCAAACGTTCCGGCTCCTTCTCCCACAAGGAAGGGCCCAGCCTGAAAGCTCTTGCTGCTCTTCACGGTGCCTTGGCGCCCTATCTACAGGCACAACAGCAGTGGGGCTCTGTGCTTTCCCAGAGACGCAACATCTCATGGCGCTCGGCCGCGGCAGAGCCTCTTGCCGAAAAGGCAAACGTCCGGCTCCTTCTCCCACAAGGAAGGGCCCAGCCCTGAAAGCTCTTGCTGCTCTTCACCTACCCTTGGAACCCCTATCTACAGGCACCACAGCCAGTGGGCTCTGTGCTTTCCCAGAGACGCAACATCTCATGGCGCTCGGCCCGCGACAGAGCCTCTTGCCGAAAAGGCAAACGTCCGGCTCCTTCTCCCATAAGGAAGGGCCCAGCCCTGAAAGCTCTTGCTGCTCTTCACTTACCCTTGGCGCCCTACCTAAAGGCACAACAGCAGTGGGGATCTGTGCTTTCCAGAGACGCAACATCTCAGGTGCTCGGCCGCGGCAGAGCCTCTTGCCGAAAAGGCAAACGTCCGGCTCCTTCTCCACAAGGAAGGTCCCAGCCCTGAAAGCTCTTGCTGCTCTTCACCTACCCTTGGAACCCTATCTACAGGCACAACAGGAGTGGGGCTCTGTGCTTTCCGAGAGACGCAACATCTCATGGCGCTCGGCCCGCGGCAGAGCCTCTTGCCGAAAAGGCAAACATCCGGCTCCTTCTCCCACAAGGCAGGGCCCTGCCCTGAAAGCTCTTGCTGCTCTTCACGGTGCCTTGGCACCCTATTTACAGGCACAACAGTAGTGGGGATCTGTGCTTTCCCAGAGACGCAACATCTCATGGTGCTCGGCTCCGCGGCAGAGCCCCTTGCCGAAAAGGCAAACGTCCGGCTCCTTCTCCCACAAGGAAGGGCCCAGCCCTGAAAGCTCTTGCTGCTCTTCACGGTGCCTTGGCGCCCTATCTCCAGGCACAACAGTAGTGGGGATCTGTGCTTTCCCAGAGACGCAACATCTCATGGCGCTCGGCCGCGGCAGAGCCTCTTGCCGAAAAGGCAAACGTCCGGCTCCTTCTCCCACAAGGAAGGGCCCAGCCCTAAAAGCTCTTGCTGCTCTTCACCGACCCTTGGAACCCTACTTCCAGGCACCACAGCAGTGGGGGTCTGTGCTTTCCCAGAGACGCAACATCTCATGGCGCTCTCGGCCGCGGCAGAGCCTCTTGCCGAAAAGGCAAACGTCCGGCTCCTTCTCCCACAAGGAAGGGCCCCAGCCCTGAAAGCTCTTGCTGCTCTTCACGGTGCCTTGGCGCCCTATCTCCAGGCACAGCAGCACTTGGGGATCTGTGCTTTCCCCAGAGACGCAACATCTCATGGCGCTCGGCCGCGCAGAGCCTCTTGCCAAAAAGGCAAATGTCCGGCTCCTTCTCCCAGAAGGAAGGGCCCAGCCCTGAAAGCTCTTCCTGCTCTTCACGGTGCCTTGGCGCCCTATATAAAGGGCACCACAGCAGTGGGGCTCTGTGCTTTCCCAGAGACGCAACATCTCATGGCGCTCGGCCGCGGCAGAGCCTCTTGCCGAAAAGGCAAACGTCCGGCTCCTTCTCCCACAAGGAAGGGCCCAGCCCTGAAAGCTCTTGCTGCTCTTCACCTACCCTTGGAACCCTATCTACAGGCACCACAGCAGTGGGGCTCTCTGCTTACCCAGAGACGCAACATCTCATGGCGCTCGGCCGCGGCAGAGCCTCTTGCCGAAAAGGCAAACGTCCGGCTCCTTCTACCACAAGGAAGGGCCCAGCCCTGAAAGCTCTTGCTGCTCTTCACGGTGCCTTGGCACCCTATTTACAGGCACAACAGTAGTGGGGATCTGTGCTTTCCCAGAGACGCAACATCTCATGGCGCTCGACCCGCGGTACAGCCTCTTGCCGAAAAGGCAAACGTCCGGCTCCTTCTCCCACAAGGAAGGGCCCAGCCCTGAAAGCTCTTGCTGCTCTTCACGGTGCCTTGGCGCCCTATCTCCAGGCATAGCAGCAGTGGGGCTCTGTGCTTTCCCAGAGACGCAACATCTCATGGCGCGCGGGCCCGCGGCAGAGCCTCTTGCCGAAAAGGCAAACGTCCGGCTCCTTCTCCCACAAGGAAGGGCCCAGCACTGAAAGCTCTTGCTGCTCTTCACCTACCCTTGGAACCTACTTCCAGGCACCACAGCAGTGGGGCTCTGTGCTTTCCCAGAGACGCAACATCTCATGGCGCTCGGCCGCGGCAGAGCCTCTTGCCGAAAAGGCAAAACGTCCGGCTCCTTCTCCCACGAGGAAGGGCCCAGCCCTGAAAGCTCTTGCTGCTCTTCACGGTGCCTTGGCGCCCTATCTCCAGGCACAGCAGCAGTGGGGATCTGTGCTTTCCAGAGACGCAACATCTCATGGCGCTCGGCCGCGGCAGAGCCTCTTGCCAAAAAGTCAAATGTCCGGCTCCTTCTCCCAGAAGGAAGGGCCAGCCCTGAAAGCTCTTCCTGCTCTTCACGGTGCCCTTGGCGCCCTATATAAAGGGCACCACAGCAGTGGTGGCTCTGTGCTTTCCCAGAGACGCAACATCTCATGGCGCTCGGCCGCGCAGAGCCTCTTGCCGAAAAGGCAAACGTCCGGCTCCTTCTCCCACAAGGAAGGGCCCAGCCCTGAAAGCTCTTGCTGCTCTTCACCTACCCTTGGAACCCTATCTACAGCACCACAGCAGTGGGGCTCTCTGCTTACCCAGAGACGCAACATCTCATGGCGCTCGGCCGCGGCAGAGCCTCTTGCCGAAAAGGCAAACGTCCGGCTCCTTCTACCACAAGGAAGGGCCCAGCCCTGAAAGCTCTTGCTGCTCTTCACGGGTGCCTTGGCACCCTATTTACAGGCACAACAGTAGTGGGGGATCTGTGCTTTCCAGAGACGCAACATCTCATGGCGCTCGGCCCGCTGGTACAGCCTCTTGCCGAAAAGGCAAACGTCCGGCTCCTTCTGCCACAAGGAAGGGCCCAGCCCTGAAAGCTCTTGTTGCTCTTCACGGTGCCTTGGCGCCCTATCTCCAGGCACAGCAGCAGTGGGGATCTGTGCTTTCCCAGAGACGCAACATCTCATGGCGCTCGGCCGCAGCAGCGCCTCTTGCCGAAAAGCCAAACGTCCGGTTCCTTCTCCCACAAGGAAGGGCCCAGCCCTGAAAGCTCTTGCTGCTCTTCACCTACCCTTGGAACCCCTACTTCCAGGCACAGCAGCAGTGGGGCTCTGTGCTTTTTCCCAGAGACGCAACATCTCATGGCGCTCGGCCGCGGCAGAGCCTCTTGCCGAAAAGGCAAACGTCCGGCTCCTTCTACCACAAGGAAGGGCCCAGCCCTGAAAGCTCTTGCTGCTCTTCACGGTGCCTTGGCGCCCTACCTACGGGCACAACAGCAGTGGGGATCTGTGCTTTCCCAGAGACGCAACATCTCATGGCGCTCGGCCGCGGCAGAGCCTCTTGCCGAAAAGGCAAACGTCCGGCTCCTTCTCCCACAAGGAAGGGCCCAGCCCTGAAAGCTCTTGCTGCTCTTCACGGTGCCTTGGCGCCCTATCTCCAGGCACAGCAGCAGTGGGGATCTGTGCTTTCCCAGAGACGCAACATCTCATGGCGCTCGGCCGCGGCAGAGCCTCTTGCCGAAAAGGCAAACGTCGGCTCCTTCTCCCACAAGGATGGGCCAAGCCCTGAAAGCTCTTGCTGCTCTTCACCTACCCTTGGAAGCCTATCTACAGGCACAACAGGAGTGGGGCTCTGTGCTTTCCCAGAGACGCAACATCTCATGGCGCTCGGCCGCGGCAGAGCCTCTTGCCGAAAAGGCAAACGTCCGGCTCCTTCTCCCACGAGGAAGGGCCCAGCCCTGTAAGCTCTTGCTGCTCTTCACGGTGCCTTGGCACCCTATCTACGGGCACATCAGCAGTGGGGATCTGTGCTTTCCCAGAGACGCAACATCTCATGGCGCTCGGCCGCGGCAGAGCCTCTTGCCGAAAAGGCAAACGTCCGGCTCCTTCTCCCATAAGGAAGGGCCCAGCCCTGAAAGCTCTTGCTGCTCTTCACCTACCCTTGGAACCCTATCTACAGGCACCACAGCAGTGGGGCTCTGTGCTTTCCCAGAGACGCAACATCTCATGGCGCTCGGCCGCGGCAGAGCCTCTTGCCGAAAAGGCAAACGTCCAGCTCCTTCTACCACAAGGAAGGGCCCAGCCCTGAAAGCTCTTGCTGCTCTTCACGGTGCCTTGGCGCCCTATCTACAGGCACCACAGCAGTGGGGCTCTGTGCTTTCCCAGAGACGCAACATCTCATGGCGCTCGGCCGCGCCAGAGCCTCTTGCCGAAAAGGCAAACGTCCGGCTCCTTCTCCCACAAGGAAGGGCCCAGCCCTGAAAGCTCTTGCTGCTCTTCACCTACCCTTGGAAACCTATCTACAGGCACCACAGCACTGGGGATCTGTGCTTTCCCAGAGACGCAACATCTCATGGCGCTCGGCCGCGACAGAGCCTCTTGCCGAAAAGGCAAACGTCCGGCTCCTTCTCCCATAAGGAAGGGCCCAGCCCTGAAAGCTCTTGCTGCTCTTCACCTACCCTTGGCGCCCTACCTACAGGCACAACAGCAGTGGGGATCTGTGCTTTCCAGAGACGCAACATCTCATGGCGCTCGGCCGCGGCAGAGCCTCTTGCTGAAAAGGCAAACGTCCAACTACTTCTACCACAAGGAAGGGCCCAGCCCTGAAAGCTCTTGCTGCTCTTCACGGTGCCTTGGCGCCCTATCTACGGGCACAGCAGCACTGGGGATCTGTGCTTTCCCAGAGACGCAACATCTCATGGCGCTCGGCCGCGGCAGAGCCTCTTGCCGAAAAGGCAAACGTCCGGCTCCTTCTCCCACAAGGAAGGGCCCAGCCCTGAAAGCTCTTGCTGCTCTTCACCTACCCTTGGATCCCTATCTACGGGCACAACAGCAGTGGGGCTCTGTGCTTTCCCAGAGACGCAACATCTCATGGCGCTCGGCCGCGGCAGAGCCCCTCGCCGAAAAGGCAAACGTCCGGCTCCTTTTCCCACAAGGAAGGGCCCAGCCCTGAAAGCTCTTGCTGCTCTTCACGGTGCCTTGGATCCCTATCTACAGGCACAGCAGCACTGGGGATCTGTGCTTTCCCAGAGATGCAACATCTCATGGCGCTCGGCCGCGGCAGAGCCTCTTGCCGAAAAGGCAAACGTCCGGCTCCTTCTCCCACAAGGAAGGGCCCAGCCCTGAAAGCTCTTGCTGCTCTTCACGGTGCCTTGGCGCCCTATCTACAGGCACCACAGCAGTGGGGCTCTGTGCTTTCCCAGAGACGCAACATCTCATGGCGCTCGGCGGCGGCAGAGCCTCTTGCCGAAAAGGCAAACGTCCAGCTCCTTCTCCCACGAGGAAGGGCCCAACCCTGTAAGCTCTTGCTGCTCTTCACGGTGCCTTGGCGCCCTATCTCCAGGCACAGCAGCAGTGGGGGCTCTGTGCTTTCCCAGAGACGCAACATCTCATGGCGCTCGGCCGCGGCAGAGCCTCTTGCCGAAAAGGCAAACGTCCGGCTCCTTCTCCCACAAGGAAGGGCCCAGCCCTGAAAGCTCTTGCTGCTCTTCACCTACCCTTGGAACCCTATCTACAGGCACCAACGCAGTGAAGCTCTGTGCTTTCCCAGAGACGCAACATCTCATGGCGCTCGGCCCGCGGCAGAGCCTCTTGCCGAAAAGGCAAACGTCCGGCTCCTTCTCCCACGAGGAAGGGCCCAGCCCTGTAAGCTCTTGCTGCTCTTCACGGTGCCTTGGCGCCCTATCTCCAGGCACAGCAGCAGTGGGACTCTGTGCTTTCCCAGAGACGCAACATCTCATGGCGCTCGGCCGCGGCAGAGCCTCTTGCCGAAAAGGCAAACGTCCGGCTCCTTCTCCCACGAGGAAGGGCCCAGCCCTGTAAGCTCTTGCTGCTTTTCACGGTGCCTTGGCGCCCTATCTCCAGGCACAGCAGCACTGGGGATCTGTGCTTTCCCAGAGACGCAACATCTCATGGCGCTCGGCCGCGGCAGAGCCTCTTGCCGAAAAGGCAAACGTCCAGCTCCTTCTACCACAAGGAAGGGCCCAGCCCTGAAAGCTCTTGCTGCTCTTCACGGTGCCTTGGCGCCCTATCTACAGGCACAACAGTAGTGGGGATCTGTGCTTTCCCAGAGACGCAACATCTCATGGCGCTCGGCCGCGGTACAGCCTCTTGCCGAAAAGGCAAACGTCCGGCTCCTTCTGCCACAAGGAAGGGCCCAGCCCTGAAAGCTCTTGTTGCTCTTCACGATGCCTTGGCGCCCTATCTCCAGGCACAGCAGCAGTGGGGCTCTGTGCTTTCCCAGAGACGCAACATCTCATGGCGCTCGGCCGCGGCAGCGCCTCTTGCCGAAAAGGCAAACGTCCGGCTCCTTCTCCCACAAGGAAGGGCCCAGCCCTGAAAGCTCTTGCTGCTCTTCACCTACCCTTGGAACCCTACTTCCAGGCACAGCAGCAGTGGGGCTCTGTGCTTTCCCAGAGACGCAACATCTCATGGCGCTCGGCCGCGGCAGAGCCTCTTGCCGAAAAGGCAAACGTCCGGCTCCTTCTCCCACAAGGAAGGGCCCAGCCCTGAAAGCTCTTGCTGCTCTTCACGGTGCCTTGGCGCCCTACCTACGGGCACAACAGCAGTGGGGATCTGTGCTTTCCCAGAGACGCAACATCTCATGGCGCTCGGCCGCGGCAGAGCCTCTTGCCGAAAAGGCAAACGTCCGGCTCCTTCTCCCACAAGGCAGGGCCCAGCCCTGAAAGCTGTTGCTGCTCTTCACGGTGCCTTGGCGCCCTATCTACAGGCACCACAGCAGAGGGGCTCTCTGCTTTCCCAGAGACGCAACATCTCATGGCGCTCGGCCGCGGCAGAGCCTCTTGCCGAAAAGGCAAACGTCGGCTCCTTCTCCCACAAGGATGGGCCAAGCCCTGAAAGCTCTTGCTGCTCTTCACCTACCCTTGGAAGCCTATCTACAGGCAAAACAGGAGTGGGGCTCTGTGCTTTCCCAGAGACGCAACATCTCATGGCGCTCGGCCGCGGCAGAGCCTCTTGCCGAAAAGGCAAACGTCCGGCTCCTTCTCCCACAAGGAAGGGCCCAGCCCTGTAAGCTCTTGCTGCTCTTCACGGTGCCTTGGCACCCTATCTACGGGCACATCAGCAGTGGGGATCTGTGCTTTCCAGAGACGCAACATCTCATGGCGCTCGGCCGCGGCAGAGCCTCTTGCCGAAAAGGCAAACGTCCGGCTCCTTCTCCCATAAGGAAGGGCCCAGCCCTGAAAGCTCTTGCTGCTCTTCACCTACCCTTGGAACCCTATCTACAGGCACCACAGCAGTGGGGCTCTGTGCTTTCCCAGAGACGCAACATCTCATGGCGCTCGGCCGCGGCAGAGCCTCTTGCCGAAAAGGCAAACGTCCAGCTCCTTCTACCACAAGGAAGGGCCCAGCCCTGAAAGCTCTTGCTGCTCTTCACGGTGCCTTGGCGCCCTATCTACAGGCACCACAGCAGTGGGGCTCTGTGCTTTCCCAGAGACGCAACATCTCATGGCGCTCGGCCGCGCCAGAGCCTCTTGCCGTAAAGGCAAACGTCCGGCTCCTTCTCCCACAAGGAAGGGCCCAGCCCTGAAAGCTCTTGCTGCTCTTCACCTACCCTTGGAAACCTATCTACAGGCACCACAGCACTGGGGATCTGTGCTTTCCCAGAGACGCAACATCTCATGGCGCTCGGCCGCGACAGAGCCTCTTGCCGAAAAGGCAAACGTCCGGCTCCTTCTCCCATAAGGAAGGGCCCAGCCCTGAAAGCTCTTGCTGCTCTTCACCTACCCTTGGCGCCCTACCTACAGGCACAACAGCAGTGGGGATCTGTGCTTTCCAGAGACGCAACATCTCATGGCGCTCGGCCGCGGCAGAGCCTCTTGCTGAAAAGGCAAACGTCCAACTACTTCTCCCAGAAGGAAGGGCCCAGCCCTGAAAGCTCTTGCTGCTCTTCACGGTGCCTTGGCGCCCTATCTACGGGCACAGCAGCACTGGGGATCTGTGCTTTCCCAGAGACGCAACATCTCATGGCGCTCGGCCGCGGCAGAGCCTCTTGCCGAAAAGGCAAACGTCCGGCTCCTTCTCCCACAAGGAAGGGCCCAGCCCTGAAAGCTCTTGCTGCTCTTCACCTACCCTTGGATCCCTATCTACGGGCACAACAGCAGTGGGGCTCTGTGCTTTCCCAGAGACGCAACATCTCATGGCGCTCGGCCGCGGCAGAGCCCCTCGCCGAAAAGGCAAACGTCCGGCTCCTTTTCCCACAAGGAAGGGCCCAGCCCTGAAAGCTCTTGCTGCTCTTCACGGTGCCTTGGCACCCTATCTACGGGCACATCAGCAGTGGGGATCTGTGCTTTCCAGAGACGCAACATCTCATGGCGCTCGGCCGCGGCAGAGCCTCTTGCCGAAAAGGCAAACGTCCGGCTCCTTCTCCCATAAGGAAGGGCCCAGCCCTGAAAGCTCTTGCTGCTCTTCACCTACCCTTGGAACCCTATCTACAGGCACCACAGCAGTGGGGCTCTGTGCTTTCCCAGAGACGCAACATCTCATGGCGCTCGGCCGCGGCAGAGCCTCTTGCCGAAAAGGCAAACGTCCAGCTCCTTCTACCACAAGGAAGGGCCCAGCCCTGAAAGCTCTTGCTGCTCTTCACGGTGCCTTGGCGCCCTATCTACAGGCACCACAGCAGTGGGGCTCTGTGCTTTCCCAGAGACGCAACATCTCATGGCGCTCGGCCGCGCCAGAGCCTCTTGCCGTAAAGGCAAACGTCCGGCTCCTTCTCCCACAAGGAAGGGCCCAGCCCTGAAAGCTCTTGCTGCTCTTCACCTACCCTTGGAAACCTATCTACAGGCACCACAGCACTGGGGATCTGTGCTTTCCCAGAGACGCAACATCTCATGGCGCTCGGCCGCGACAGAGCCTCTTGCCGAAAAGGCAAACGTCCGGCTCCTTCTCCCATAAGGAAGGGCCCAGCCCTGAAAGCTCTTGCTGCTCTTCACCTACCCTTGGCGCCCTACCTACAGGCACAACAGCAGTGGGGATCTGTGCTTTCCAGAGACGCAACATCTCATGGCGCTCGGCCGCGGCAGAGCCTCTTGCTGAAAAGGCAAACGTCCAACTACTTCTACCACAAGGAAGGGCCCAGCCCTGAAAGCTCTTGCTGCTCTTCACGGTGCCTTGGCGCCCTATCTACGGGCACAGCAGCACTGGGGATCTGTGCTTTCCCAGAGACGCAACATCTCATGGCGCTCGGCCGCGGCAGAGCCTCTTGCCGAAAAGGCAAACGTCCGGCTCCTTCTCCCACAAGGAACGGCCCAGCCCTGAAAGCTCTTGCTGCTCTTCACCTACCCTTGGATCCCTATCTACGGGCACAACAGCAGTGGGGCTCTGTGCTTTCCCAGAGACGCAACATCTCATGGCGCTCGGCCGCGGCAGAGCCTCTTGCCGAAAAGGCAAACGTCCGGCTCCTTCTCCCACGAGGAAGGGCCCAGCCCTGTAAGCTCTTGCTGCTCTTCACGGTGCCTTGGCGCCCTATCTCCAGGCACAGCAGCAGTGGGACTCTGTGCTTTCCCAGAGACGCAACATCTCATGGCGCTCGGCCGCGGCAGAGCCTCTTGCCGAAAAGGCAAACGTCCGGCTCCTTCTCCCACGAGGAAGGGCCCAGCCCTGTAAGCTCTTGCTGCTTTTCACGGTGCCTTGGCGCCCTATCTCCAGGCACAGCAGCACTGGGGATCTGTGCTTTCCCAGAGACGCAACATCTCATGGCGCTCGGCCGCGGCAGAGCCTCTTGCCGAAAAGGCAAACGTCCAGCTCCTTCTACCACAAGGAAGGGCCCAGCCTTGAAAGCTCTTGCTGCTCTTCACGGTGCCTTGGCGCCCTATCTACGGGCACATCAGCAGTGGGGACCTGTGCTTTCCCAGAGACGCAACATCTCATGGCGCTCGGCCGCAGCAGAGCCTCTTGCCGAAAAGGCAAACATCCGGCTCCTTCTGCCACAAGGAAGGGCCCAGCCCTGAAAGCTCTTGCTGCTCTTCACGGTGCCTTGGCGCCCTATCTCCAGGCACAGCAGCACTGGGGATCTGTGCTTTCCCAGAGACGCAACATCTCATGGCGCTCGGCCGCGGCAGAGCCTCTTGCCGAAAAGGCAAACGTCCGGCTCCTTCTCCCACAAGGAAGGGCCCAGCCCTGAAAGCTCTTGCTGCTCTTCACGGTGCCTTGGCGCCCTATCTACAGGCACAACAGCAGTGGGGCTCTGTGCTTTCCCAGAGACGCAACATCTCATGGCGCTCGGCCGCGGCAGAGCCTCTTGCCGAAAAGGCAAACGTCCGGCTCCTTCTCCCACAAGGAAGGGCCCAGCCCTGAAAGCTCTTGCTGCTCTTCACCTACCCTTGGAAGCCTATCTACAGGCACCACAGCACTGGGGATCTGTGCTTTCCCAGAGACGCAACATCTCATGGCGCTCGGCCGCGACAGAGCCTCTTGCCGAAAAGGCAAACGTCCGGCTCCTTCTCCCATAAGGAAGGGCCCAGCCCTGAAAGCTCTTGCTGCTCTTCACTTACCCTTGGCGCCCTACCTAAAGGCACAACAGCAGTGGGGATCTGTGCTTTCCAGAGACGCAACATCTCATGGTGCTCGGCCGCGGCAGAGCCTCTTGCCGAAAAGGCAAACGACCGGCTCCTTCTCCCACAAGGAAGGGCCCAGCCCTGAAAGCTCTTGCTGCTCTTCACCTACCCTTGGAACCCTATCTACAGGCACAAAAGGAGTGGGGCTCTGTGCTTTCCCAGAGACGCAACATCTCATGGCGCTCGGCCGCGGCAGAGCCTCTTGCCGAAAAGGCAAACATCCGGCTCCTTCTCCCACAAGGCAGGGCCCAGCCCTGAAAGCTCTTGCTGCTCTTCACGGTGCCTTGGCACCCTATTTACAGGCACAACAGTAGTGGGGATCTGTGCTTTCCCAGAGACGCAACATCTCATGGTGCTCGGCCGTGGCAGAGCCTCTTGCCGAAAAGGCAAACGTCCGGCTCCTTCTCCCGCAAGGCAGGGCCCAGCCCTGAAAGCTCTTGCTGCTCTTCACGGTGCCTTGGCGCCCTATCTCCAGGCACAGCAGCACTGGGGATCTGTGCTTTCCCAGAGACGCAACATCTCATGGCGCTCGGCCGCGGCAGAGCCTCTTGCCGAAAAGGCAAACGTCCGGCTCCTTCTCCCACAAGGCAGGGCCCAGCCCTGAAAGCTCTTGCTGCTCTTCACCTACCCTTGGAACCCTACTTCCAGGCACCACAGCAGTGGGGATCTGTGCTTTCCCAGAGACGCAACATCTCATGGCGCTCGGCCGCGGCAGAGCCTCTTGCCGAAAAGGCAAACGTCCGGCTCCTTCTCCCACAAGGAAGGGCCCAGCCCTGAAAGCTCTTGCTGCTCTTCACCTACCCTTGGAACCCTATCTACAGGCACCACAGCAGTGGGGCTCTCTGCTTACCCAGAGACGCAACATCTCATGGCGCTCGGCCGCGGCAGAGCCTCTTGCCGAAAAGGCAAATGTCCGGCTCCTTCTCCCAGAAGGAAGGGCCCAGTCCTGAAAGCTCTTCCTGCTCTTCACGGTGCCTTGGCGCCCTATATAAAGGCACCACAGCAGTGGGGCTCTGTGCTTTCCCAGAGACGCAACATCTCATGGCGCTCGGCCGCGGCAGAGCCTCTTGCCGAAAAGGCAAACGTCCGGCTCCTTCTCCCACAAGGAAGGGCCCAGCCCTGAAAGCTCTTGCTGCTCTTCACCTACCCTTGGAACCCTATCTACAGGCACCACAGCAGTGGGGCTCTCTGCTTACCCAGAGACGCAACATCTCATGGCGCTCGGCCGCGGCAGAGCCTCTTGCCGAAAAGGCAAACGTCCGGCTCCTTCTACCACAAGGAAGGGCCCAGCCCTGAAAGCTCTTGCTGCTCTTCACGGTGCCTTGGCACCCTATTTACAGGCACAACAGTAGTGGGGATCTGTGCTTTCCCAGAGACGCAACATCTCATGGCGCTCGGCCGCGGCAGAGCCTCTTGCCGAAAAGGCAAACGTCCGGCTCCTTCTCCCACAAGGAAGGGCCCAGCCCTGAAAGCTCTTGCTGCTCTTCACGGTGCCTTGGCGCCCTATCTCCAGGCACAGCAGCACTGGGGATCTGTGCTTTCCCAGAGACGCAACATCTCATGGCGCTCGGCCGCGGCAGCGCCTCTTGCCGAAAAGCCAAACGTCCGGCTCCTTCTCCCACAAGGAAGGGCCCAGCCCTGAAAGCTCTTGCTGCTCTTCACCTACCCTTGGAACCCTACTTCCAGGCACAGCAGCAGTGGGGCTCTGTGCTTTCCCAGAGACGCAACATCTCATGGCGCTCGGCCGCGGCAGAGCCTCTTGCCGAAAAGGCAAACGTCCGGCTCCTTCTCCCACAAGGAAGGGCCCAGCCCTGAAAGCTCTTGCTGCTCTTCACCTACCCTTGGAACCCTACTTCCAGGCACCAGAGCAGTGGGGCTCTGTGCTTTCCCAGAGACGCAACATCTCATGGCGCTCGGCCGCGGCAGAGCCTCTTGCCGAAAAGGCAAACGTCCGGCTCCTTCTCCCACAAGGAAGGGCCCAGCCCTGAAAGCTCTTGCTGCTCTTCACGGTGCCTTGGCGCCCTATCTCCAGGCACAGCAGCAGTGGGGCTCTGTGCTTTCCCAGAGACGCAACATCTCGTGGCGCTCGGCCGCGGCAGAGCCTCTTGCCGAAAAGGCAAACGTCCGGCTCCTTCTCCCACAAGGAAGGGCCCAGCCCTGAAAGCTCTTGCTGCTCTTCACGGTGCCTTGGCGCCCTACCTACGGGCACAACAGCAGTGGGGATCTGTGCTTTCCCAGAGACGCAACATCTCATGGCGCTCGGCCGCGGCAGAGCCTCTTGCCGAAAAGGCAAACGTCCGGCTCCTTCTCCCACAAGGAAGGGCCCAGCCCTGAAAGCTCTTGCTGCTCTTCACGGTGCCTTGGCGCCCTATCTACAGGCACCACAGCAGTGGGGATCTGTGCTTTCCCAGAGACGCAACATCTCATGGCGCTCGGCCGCGGCAGAGCCTCTTGCCGAAAAGGCAAACGTCCGGCTCCTTCTCCCACAAGGCAGGGCCCAGCCCTGAAAGCTCTTGCTGCTCTTCACGGTGCCTTGGCGCCCTATCTACAGGCACCACAGCAGAGGGGCTCTCTGCTTTCCCAGAGACGCAACATCTCATGGCGCTCGGCCGCGGCAGAGCCTCTTGCCGAAAAGGCAAACGTCCGGCTCCTTCTCCCACGAGGAAGGGCCCAGCCCTGTAAGCTCTTGCTGCTCTTCACGGTGCCTTGGCGCCCTATCTACGGGCACATCAGCAGTGGGGATCTGTGCTTTCCCAGAGACGCAACATCTCATGGCGCTCGGCCGCGGCAGAGCCTCTTGCCGAAAAGGCAAACGTCCGGCTCCTTCTCCCACAAGGAAGGGCCCAGCCCTGAAAGCTCTTGCTGCTCTTCACCTACCCTTGGAACCCTATCTACAGGCACCACAGCAGTGGGGCTCTGTGCTTTCCCAGAGACGCAACATCTCATGGCGCTCGGCCGCGGCAGAGCCTCTTGCCGAAAAGGCAAACGTCCGGCTCCTTCTCCCACAAGGAAGGGCCCAGCCCTGAAAGCTCTTGCTGCTCTTCACGGTGCCTTGGCGCCCTATCTCCAGGCACAGCAGCACTGGGGATCTGTGCTTTCCCAGAGACGCAACATCTCATGGCGCTCGGCCGCGGCAGCGCCTCTTGCCGAAAAGCCAAACGTCCGGCTCCTTCTCCCACAAGGAAGGGCCCAGCCCTGAAAGCTCTTGCTGCTCTTCACCTACCCTTGGAACCCTACTTCCAGGCACAGCAGCAGTGGGGCTCTGTGCTTTCCCAGAGACGCAACATCTCATGGCGCTCGGCCGCGGCAGAGCCTCTTGCCGAAAAGGCAAACGTCCGGCTCCTTCTCCCACAAGGAAGGGCCCAGCCCTGAAAGCTCTTGCTGCTCTTCACCTACCCTTGGAACCCTACTTCCAGGCACCAGAGCAGTGGGGATCTGTGCTTTCCCAGAGACGCAACATCTCATGGCGCTCGGCCGCGGCAGAGCCTCTTGCCGAAAAGGCAAACGTCCGGCTCCTTCTCCCACAAGGAAGGGCCCAGCCCTGAAAGCTCTTGCTGCTCTTCACGGTGCCTTGGCGCCCTATCTCCAGGCACAGCAGCAGTGGGGCTCTGTGCTTTCCCAGAGACGCAACATCTCATGGCGCTCGGCCGCGCCAGAGCCTCTTGCCGAAAAGGCAAACGTCCGGCTCCTTCTCCCACAAGGAAGGGCCCAGCCCTGAAAGCTCTTGCTGCTCTTCACGGTGCCTTGGCGCCCTACCTACGGGCACAACAGCAGTGGGGATCTGTGCTTTCCCAGAGACGCAACATCTCATGGCGCTCGGCCGCGGCAGAGCCTCTTGCCGAAAAGGCAAACGTCCGGCTCCTTCTCCCACAAGGAAGGGCCCAGCCTTGAAAGCTCTTGCTGCTCTTCACGGTGCCTTGGCGCCCTATCTACAGGCACCACAGCAGTGGGGATCTGTGCTTTCCCAGAGACGCAACATCTCATGGCGCTCGGCCGCGGCAGAGCCTCTTGCCGAAAAGGCAAACGTCCGGCTCCTTCTCCCACAAGGCAGGGCCCAGCCCTGAAAGCTGTTGCTGCTCTTCACGGTGCCTTGGCGCCCTATCTACAGGCACCACAGCAGAGGGGCTCTCTGCTTTCCCAGAGACGCAACATCTCATGGCGCTCGGCCGCGGCAGAGCCTCTTGCCGAAAAGGCAAACGTCCGGCTCCTTCTCCCACGAGGAAGGGCCCAGCCCTGTAAGCTCTTGCTGCTCTTCACGGTGCCTTGGCGCCCTATCTACGGGCACATCAGCAGTGGGGATCTGTGCTTTCCCAGAGACGCAACATCTCATGGCGCTCGGCCGCGGCAGAGCCTCTTGCCGAAAAGGCAAACGTCCGGCTCCTTCTCCCACAAGGAAGGGCCCAGCCCTGAAAGCTCTTGCTGCTCTTCACCTACCCTTGGAACCCTATCTACAGGCACCACAGCAGTGGGGCTCTGTGCTTTCCCAGAGACGCAACATCTCATGGCGCTCGGCCGCGGCAGAGCCTCTTGCCGAAAAGGCAAACGTCCAGCTCCTTCTACCACAAGGAAGGGCCCAGCCCTGAAAGCTCTTGCTGCTCTTCACGGTGCCTTGGCGCCCTATCTACAGGCACCACAGCAGTGGGGCTCTGTGCTTTCCCAGAGACGCAACATCTCATGGCGCTCGGCCGCGGCAGAGCCTCTTGCCGAAAAGGCAAACGTCCGGCTCCTTCTCCCACAAGGAAGGGCCCAGCCCTGAAAGCTCTTGCTGCTCTTCACCTACCCTTGGAACCCTATCTACAGGCACCACAGCACTGGGGATCTGTGCTTTCCCAGAGACGCAACATCTCATGGCGCTCGGCCGCGACAGAGCCTCTTGCCGAAAAGGCAAACGTCCGGCTCCTTCTCCCATAAGGAAGGGCCCAGCCCTGAAAGCTCTTGCTGCTCTTCACCTACCCTTGGCGCCCTACCTACAGGCACAACAGCACTGGGGATCTGTGCTTTCCAGAGACGCAACATCTCATGGCGCTCGGCCGCGGCAGAGCCTCTTGCTGAAAAGGCAAACGTCCAACTACTTCTACCACAAGGAAGGGCCCAGCCCTGAAAGCTCTTGCTGCTCTTCACGGTGCCTTGGCGCCCTATCTACGGGCACAGCAGCACTGGGGATCTGTGCTTTCCCTGAGACGCAACATCTCATGGCGCTCGGCCGCGGCAGAGCCTCTTGCCGAAAAGGCAAACGTCCGGCTCCTTCTCCCACAAGGCAGGGCCCAGCCCTGAAAGCTCTTGCTGCTCTTCACCTACCCTTGGAAGCCTATCTACAGGCACAACAGCAGTGGGGCTCTGTGCTTTCCCAGAGACGCAACATCTCATGGCGCTCGGCCGCGGCAGAGCCCCTCGCCGAAAAGGCAAACGTCCGGCTCCTTCTCCCACAAGGAAGGGCCCAGCCCTGAAAGCTCTTGCTGCTCTTCACGGTGCCTTGGCACCCTATCTCCAGGCACAGCAGCACTGGGGATCTGTGCTTTCCCAGAGATGCAACATCTCATGGCGCTCGGCCGCGGCAGAGCCTCTTGCCGAAAAGGCAAACGTCCGGCTCCTTCTCCCACAAGGAAGGGCCCAGCCCTGAAAGCTCTTGCTGCTCTTCACGGTGCCTTGGCGCCCTATCTACAGGCACCACAGCAGTGGGGCTCTGTGCTTTCCCAGAGACGCAACATCTCATGGCGCTCGGCCGCGGCAGAGCCTCTTGCCGAAAAGGCAAACGTCCGGCTCCTTCTCCCACAAGGAAGGGCCCAGCCCTGAAAGCTCTTGCTGCTCTTCACGGTGCCTTGGCGCCCTACCTACGGGCACAACAGCAGTGGGGATCTGTGCTTTCCCAGAGACGCAACATCTCATGGCGCTCGGCCGCGGCAGAGCCTCTTGCCGAAAAGGCAAACGTCCGGCTCCTTCTCCCACAAGGAAGGGCCCAGCCCTGAAAGCTCTTGCTGCTCTTCACGGTGCCTTGGCGCCCTATCTACAGGCACCACAGCAGTGGGGATCTGTGCTTTCCCAGAGACGCAACATCTCATGGCGCTCGGCCGCGGCAGAGCCTCTTGCCGAAAAGGCAAACGTCCGGCTCCTTCTCCCACAAGGCAGGGCCCAGCCCTGAAAGCTGTTGCTGCTCTTCACGGTGCCTTGGCGCCCTATCTACAGGCACCACAGCAGAGGGGCTCTCTGCTTTCCCAGAGACGCAACATCTCATGGCGCTCGGCCGCGGCAGAGCCTCTTGCCGAAAAGGCAAACGTCCGGCTCCTTCTCCCACGAGGAAGGGCCCAGCCCTGTAAGCTCTTGCTTCTCTTCACGGTGCCTTGGCGCCCTATCTACGGGCACATCAGCAGTGGGGATCTGTGCTTTCCCAGAGACGCAACATCTCATGGCGCTCGGCCGCGGCAGAGCCTCTTGCCGAAAAGGCAAACGTCCGGCTCCTTCTCCCACAAGGAAGGGCCCAGCCCTGAAAGCTCTTGCTGCTCTTCACCTACCCTTGGAACCCTATCTACAGGCACCACAGCAGTGGGGCTCTGTGCTTTCCCAGAGACGCAACATCTCATGGCGCTCGGCCGCGGCAGAGCCTCTTGCCGAAAAGGCAAACGTCCAGCTCCTTCTACCACAAGGAAGGGCCCAGCCCTGAAAGCTCTTGCTGCTCTTCACGGTGCCTTGGCGCCCTATCTACAGGCACCACAGCAGTGGGGCTCTGTGCTTTCCCAGAGACGCAACATCTCATGGCGCTCGGCCGCGGCAGAGCCTCTTGCCGAAAAGGCAAACGTCCGGCTCCTTCTCCCACAAGGAAGGGCCCAGCCCTGAAAGCTCTTGCTGCTCTTCACCTACCCTTGGAACCCTATCTACAGGCACCACAGCACTGGGGATCTGTGCTTTCCCAGAGACGCAACATCTCATGGCGCTCGGCCGCGGCAGAGCCTCTTGCCGAAAAGGCAAACGTCCGGCTCCTTCTCCCATAAGGAAGGGCCCAGCCCTGAAAGCTCTTGCTGCTCTTCACCTACCCTTGGCGCCCTACCTACAGGCACAACAGCACTGGGGATCTGTGCTTTCCAGAGACGCAACATCTCATGGCGCTCGGCCGCGGCAGAGCCTCTTGCTGAAAAGGCAAACGTCCAACTACTTCTACCACAAGGAAGGGCCCAGCCCTGAAAGCTCTTGCTGCTCTTCACGGTGCCTTGGCGCCCTATCTACAGGCACAACAGCAGTGGGGCTCTGTGCTTTCCCTGAGACGCAACATCTCATGGCGCTCGGCCGCGGCAGAGCCTCTTGCCGAAAAGGCAAACGTCCGGCTCCTTCTCCCACAAGGCAGGGCCCAGCCCTGAAAGCTCTTGCTGCTCTTCACCTACCCTTGGATCCCTATCTACGGGCACAACAGCAGTGGGGCTCTGTGCTTTCCCAGAGACGCAACATCTCATGGCGCTCGGCCGCGGCAGAGCCCCTCGCCGAAAAGGCAAACGTCCGGCTCCTTCTCCCACAAGGAAGGGCCCAGCCCTGAAAGCTCTTGCTGCTCTTCACGGTGCCTTGGCACCCTATCTCCAGGCACAGCAGCACTGGGGATCTGTGCTTTCCCAGAGATGCAACATCTCATGGCGCTCGGCCGCGGCAGAGCCTCTTGCCGAAAAGGCAAACGTCCGGCTCCTTCTCCCACAAGGAAGGGCCCAGCCCTGAAAGCTCTTGCTGCTCTTCACGGTGCCTTGGCGCCCTATCTACAGGCACCACAGCAGTGGGGCTCTGTGCTTTCCCAGAGACGCAACATCTCATGGCGCTCGGCAGCGGCAGAGCCTCTTGCCGAAAAGGCAAACGTCCAGCTCCTTCTCCCACGAGGAAGGGCCCAGCCCTGTAAGCTCTTGCTGCTCTTCACGGTGCCTTGGCGCCCTATCTCCAGGCACAGCAGCAGTGGGGATCTGTGCTTTCCCAGAGACGCAACATCTCATGGCGCTCGGCCGCGGCAGAGCCTCTTGCCAAAAAGGCAAACGTCCGGCTCCTTCTCCCACAAGGCAGGGCCCAGCCCTGAAAGCTCTTGCTGCTCTTCACCGTGCCTTGGCGCCCTATCTACGGGCACATCAGCAGTGGGGATCTGTGCTTTCCCAGAGACGCAACATCTCATGGCGCTCGGCCGCGGCAGAGCCTCTTGCCGAAAAGGCAAACGTCGGGCTCCTTCTCCCACAAGGAAGGGCTCAGCCCTGAAAGCTCTTGCTGCTCTTCACGGTGCCTTGGCGCCCTATCTCCAGGCACAGCAGCAGTGGGGATCTGTGCTTTCCCAGAGACGCAACATCTCATGGCGCTCGGCCGCGGCAGAGCATCTTGCCGAAAAGGCAAACGTCCGGCTCCTTCTCCCACAAGGCAGGGCCCAGCCCTGAAAGCTCTTGCTGCTCTTCACGGTGCCTTGGCGCCCTATCTACAGGCACCACAGCAGTGGGGCTCTGTGCTTTCCCAGAGACGCAACATCTCATGGCGCTCGGCCGCGACAGAGCCTCTTGCCGAAAAGGCAAACGTCCGGCTCCTTCTCCCACAAGGAAGGGCCCAGCCCTGAAAGCTCTTGCTGCTCTTCACCTACCCTTGGAACCCTACCTACAGGCAAAACAGCAGTGGGGATCTGTGCTTTCCCAGAGACGCAACATCTCATGGTGCTCCGCCGCGGCAGAGCCTCTTGCCGAAAAGGCAAACATCCGGCTCCTTCTCCCACAAGGAAGGGCCCAGCCCTGAAAGCTCTTGCTGCTCTTCACGGTGCCTTGGCGCCCTATCTACAGGCACCACAGCAGTGGGGCTCTCTGCTTTCCCAGAGACGCAACATCTCATGGCGCTCGGCCGCGGCAGAGCCTCTTGCCGAAAAGGCAAAAGTCCGGCTCCTTCTCCCATAAGGAAGGGCCCAGCCCTGAAAGCTCTTGCTGCTCTTCACTTACCCTTGGCGCCCTACCTAAAGGCACAACAGCAGTGGGGATCTGTGCTTTCCAGAGACGCAACATCTCATGGTGCTCGGCCGCGGCAGAGCCTCTTGCCGAAAAGGCAAACGACCGGCTCCTTCTCCCACAAGGAAGGGCCCAGCCCTGAAAGCTCTTGCTGCTCTTCACCTACCCTTGGAACCCTATCTACAGGCACAACAGGAGTGGGGCTCTGTGCTTTCCCAGAGACGCAACATCTCATGGCGCTCGGCCGCGGCAGAGCCTCTTGCCGAAAAGGCAAACATCCGGCTCCTTCTCCCACAAGGCAGGGCCCAGCCCTGAAAGCTCTTGCTGCTCTTCACGGTGCCTTGGCACCCTATTTACAGGCACAACAGTAGTGGGGATCTGTGCTTTCCCAGAGACGCAACATCTCATGGTGCTCGGCCGTGGCAGAGCCTCTTGCCGAAAAGGCAAACGTCCGGCTCCTTCTCCCGCAAGGCAGGGCCCAGCCCTGAAAGCTCTTGCTGCTCTTCACGGTGCCTTGGCGCCCTATCTCCAGGCACAGCAGCACTGGGGATCTGTGCTTTCCCAGAGACGCAACATCTCATGGCGCTCGGCCCGCGGCAGAGCCTCTTGCCGAAAAGGCAAACGTCCGGCTCCTTCTCCCACAAGGCAGGGCCCAGCCCTGAAAGCTCTTGCTGCTCTTCACCTACCCTTGGAACCCTACTTCCAGGCACCACAGCAGTGGGGATCTGTGCTTTCCCAGAGACGCAACATCTCATGGCGCTCGGCCGCGGCAGAGCCTCTTGCCGAAAAGGCAAATGTCCGGCTCCTTCTCCCACAAGGAAGGGCCCAGCCCTGAAAGCTCTTGCTGCTCTTCACGGTGCCTTGGCGCCCTATCTCCAGGCACAGCAGCACTGGGGATCTGTGCTTTCCCAGAGACGCAACATCTCATGGCGCTCGGCCCGCGGAAGAGCCTCTTGCCAAAAAGGCAAATGTCCGGCTCCTTCTCCCAGAAGGAAGGGCCCAGTCCTGAAAGCTCTTCCTGCTCTTCACGGTGCCTTGGCGCCCTATATAAAGGCACCACAGCAGTGGGGCTCTGTGCTTTCCCAGAGACGCAACATCTCATGGCGCTCGGCCGCGGCAGAGCCTCTTGCCGAAAAGGCAAACGTCCGGCTCCTTCTCCCACAAGGAAGGGCCCAGCCCTGAAAGCTCTTGCTGCTCTTCACCTACCCTTGGAACCCTATCTACAGGCACCACAGCAGTGGGGCTCTCTGCTTACCCAGAGACGCAACATCTCATGGCGCTCGGCCGCGGCAGAGCCTCTTGCCGAAAAGGCAAACGTCCGGCTCCTTCTACCACAAGGAAGGGCCCAGCCCTGAAAGCTCTTGCTGCTCTTCACGGTGCCTTGGCACCCTATTTACAGGCACAACAGTAGTGGGGATCTGTGCTTTCCCAGAGACGCAACATCTCATGGCGCTCGGCCGCGGCAGAGCCTCTTGCCGAAAAGGCAAACGTCCGGCTCCTTCTCCCACAAGGAAGGGCCCAGCCCTGAAAGCTCTTGCTGCTCTTCACGGTGCCTTGGCGCCCTATCTCCAGGCACAGCAGCACTGGGGATCTGTGCTTTCCCAGAGACGCAACATCTCATGGCGCTCGGCCGCGGCAGCGCCTCTTGCCGAAAAGCCAAACGTCCGGCTCCTTCTCCCACAAGGAAGGGCCCAGCCCTGAAAGCTCTTGCTGCTCTTCACCTACCCTTGGAACCCTACTTCCAGGCACAGCAGCAGTGGGGCTCTGTGCTTTCCCAGAGACGCAACATCTCATGGCGCTCGGCCGCGGCAGAGCCTCTTGCCGAAAAGGCAAACGTCCGGCTCCTTCTCCCACAAGGAAGGGCCCAGCCCTGAAAGCTCTTGCTGCTCTTCACCTACCCTTGGAACCCTACTTCCAGGCACCAGAGCAGTGGGGATCTGTGCTTTCCCAGAGACGCAACATCTCATGGCGCTCGGCCGCGGCAGAGCCTCTTGCCGAAAAGGCAAACGTCCGGCTCCTTCTCCCACAAGGAAGGGCCCAGCCCTGAAAGCTCTTGCTGCTCTTCACGGTGCCTTGGCGCCCTATCTCCAGGCACAGCAGCAGTGGGGCTCTGTGCTTTCCCAGAGACGCAACATCTCGTGGAGCTCGGCCGCGGCAGAGCCTCTTGCCGAAAAGGCAAACGTCCGGCTCCTTCTCCCACAAGGAAGGGCCCAGCCCTGAAAGCTCTTGCTGCTCTTCACGGTGCCTTGGCGCCCTACCTACGGGCACAACAGCAGTGGGGATCTGTGCTTTCCCAGAGACGCAACATCTCATGGCGCTCGGCCGCGGCAGAGCCTCTTGCCGAAAAGGCAAACGTCCGGCTCCTTCTCCCACAAGGAAGGGCCCAGCCCTGAAAGCTCTTGCTGCTCTTCACGGTGCCTTGGCGCCCTATCTACAGGCACCACAGCAGTGGGGATCTGTGCTTTCCCAGAGACGCAACATCTCATGGCGCTCGGCCGCGGCAGAGCCTCTTGCCGAAAAGGCAAACGTCCGGCTCCTTCTCCCACAAGGAAGGGCCCAGCCCTGAAAGCTCTTGCTGCTCTTCACCTACCCTTGGAACCCTATCTACAGGCACCACAGCAGTGGGGCTCTGTGCTTTCCCAGAGACGCAACATCTCATGGCGCTCGGCCGCGGCAGAGCCTCTTGCCGAAAAGGCAAACGTCCAGCTCCTTCTACCACAAGGAAGGGCCCAGCCCTGAAAGCTCTTGCTGCTCTTCACGGTGCCTTGGCGCCCTATCTACAGGCACCACAGCACTGGGGATCTGTGCTTTCCCAGAGACGCAACATCTCATGGTGCTCGGCCGCGGCAGAGCCTCTTGCCGAAAAGGCAAACGTCCGGCTCCTTCTCCCATAAGGAAGGGCCCAGCCCTGAAAGCTCTTGCTGCTCTTCACCTACCCTTGGCGCCCTACCTACAGGCACAACAGCACTGGGGATCTGTGCTTTCCAGAGACGCAACATCTCATGGCGCTCGGCCGCGGCAGAGCCTCTTGCTGAAAAGGCAAACGTCCAACTACTTCTACCACAAGGAAGGGCCCAGCCCTGAAAGCTCTTGCTGCTCTTCACGGTGCCTTGGCGCCCTATCTACGGGCACAGCAGCACTGGGGATCTGTGCTTTCCCTGAGACGCAACATCTCATGGCGCTCGGCCGCGGCAGAGCCTCTTGCCGAAAAGGCAAACGTCCGGCTCCTTCTCCCACAAGGCAGGGCCCAGCCCTGAAAGCTCTTGCTGCTCTTCACCTACCCTTGGATCCCTATCTACGGGCACAACAGCAGTGGGGCTCTGTGCTTTCCCAGAGACGCAACATCTCATGGCGCTCGGCCGCGGCAGAGCCCCTCGCCGAAAAGGCAAACGTCCGGCTCCTTTTCCCACAAGGAAGGGCCCAGCCCTGAAAGCTCTTGCTGCTCTTCACGGTGCCTTGGCACCCTATCTCCAGGCACAGCAGCACTGGGGATCTGTGCTTTCCCAGAGATGCAACATCTCATGGCGCTCGGCCGCGGCAGAGCCTCTTGCCGAAAAGGCAAACGTCCGGCTCCTTCTCCCACAAGGAAGGGCCCAGCCCTGAAAGCTCTTGCTGCTCTTCACGGTGCCTTGGCGCCCTATCTACAGGCACCACAGCAGTGGGGCTCTGTGCTTTCCCAGAGACGCAACATCTCATGGCGCTCGGCAGCGGCAGAGCCTCTTGCCGAAAAGGCAAACGTCCAGCTCCTTCTCCCACGAGGAAGGGCCCAGCCCTGAAAGCTCTTGCTGCTCTTCACGGTGCCTTGGCGCCCTATCTCCAGGCACAGCAGCAGTGGGGATCTGTGCTTTCCCAGAGACGCAACATCTCATGGCGCTCGGCCGCGGCAGAGCCTCTTGCCAAAAAGGCAAACGTCCGGCTCCTTCTCCCACAAGGCAGGGCCCAGCCCTGAAAGCTCTTGCTGCTCTTCACCGTGCCTTGGCGCCCTATCTACGGGCACATCAGCAGTGGGGATCTGTGCTTTCCCAGAGACGCAACATCTCATGGCGCTCGGCCGCGGCAGAGCCTCTTGCCGAAAAGGCAAACGTCGGGCTCCTTCTCCCACAAGGAAGGGCTCAGCCCTGAAAGCTCTTGCTGCTCTTCACGGTGCCTTGGCGCCCTATCTCCAGGCACAGCAGCAGTGGGGATCTGTGCTTTCCCAGAGACGCAACATCTCATGGCGCTCGGCCGCGGCAGAGCCTCTTGCCGAAAAGGCAAACGTCCGGCTCCTTCTCCCACAAGGAAGGGCCCAGCCCTGAAAGCTCTTGCTGCTCTTCACGGTGCCTTGGCGCCCTATCTACAGGCACCACAGCAGTGGGGCTCTGTGCTTTCCCAGAGACGCAACATCTCATGGCGCTCGGCCGCGACAGAGCCTCTTGCCGAAAAGGCAAACGTCCGGCTCCTTCTCCCACAAGGAAGGGCCCAGCCCTGAAAGCTCTTGCTGCTCTTCACCTACCCTTGGAACCCTATCTACGGGCACAGCAGCAGTGGGGATCTGTGCTTTCCCAGAGACGCAACATCTCATGGTGCTCCGCCGCGGCAGAGCCTCTTGCCGAAAAGGCAAACGTCCGGCTCCTTCTCCCACAAGGAAGGGCCCAGCCCTGAAAGCTCTTGCTGCTCTTCACGGTGCCTTGGCGCCCTATCTACAGGCACCACAGCAGTGGGGCTCTCTGCTTTCCCAGAGACGCAACATCTCATGGCGCTCGGCCGCGGCAGAGCCTCTTGCCGAAAAGGCAAACGTCCGGCTCCTTCTCCCACAAGGAAGGGCCCAGCCCTGAAAGCTCTTCCTGCTCTTCACCTACCCTTGGCGCCCTACCTACAGGCACAACAGCAGTGGGGATCTGTGCTTTCCCAGAGACGCAACATCTCATGGTGCTCGGCCGCGGCAGAGCCTCTTGCCGAAAAGGCAAACATCCGGCTCCTTCTCCCACAAGGAAGGGCCCAGCCCTGAAAGCTCTTGCTGCTCTTCACGGTGCCTTGGCGCCCTATCTCCAGGCACAGCAGCAGTGGGGATCTGTGCTTTCCCAGAGACGCAAAATCTCATGGCGCTCGGCCGCGGCAGAGCCTCTTGCCGAAATGGCAAACGTCCGGCTCCTTCTCCCACAAGGCAGGGCCCAGCCCTGAAAGCTCTTGCTGCTCTTCACGGTGCCTTGGCACCCTATTTACAGGAACAACAGTAGTGGGGATCTGTGCTTTCCCAGAGACGCAACATCTCATGGCGCTCGGCCGCGGCAGAGCCTCTTGCCGAAAAGGCAAACGTCCGGCTCCTTCTCCCACAAGGCAGGGCCCAGCCCTGAAAGCTCTTGCTGCTCTTCACCTACCCTTGGAACCCTATCTACAGGCACAACAGGAGTGGGGCTTTGTGCTTTCCCAGAGACGCAACATCTCATGGCGCTCGGCCGCGGCAGAGCCTCTTGCCGAAAAGGCAAACGTCCGGCTCCTTCTCCCACAAGGCAGGGCCCAGCCCTGAAAGCTCTTGCTGCTCTTCACGGTGCCTTGGCACCCTATTTACAGGCACAACAGTAGTGGGGATCTGTGCTTTCCCAGAGACGCAACATCTCATGGTGCTCGGCCGCGGCAGAGCCTCTTGCCGAAAAGGCAAACGTCCGGCTCCTTCTCCCGCAAGGCAGGGCCCAGCCCTGAGAGCTCTTGCTGCTCTTCACGGTGCCTTGGCGCCCTATCTCCAGGCACAGCAGCACTGGGGATCTGTGCTTTCCCAGAGACGCAACATCTCATGGCGCTCGGCCGCGGCAGAGCCTCTTGCCGAAAAGGCAAACGTCCGGCTCCTTCTGCCACAAGGAAGGGCCCAGCCCTGAAAGCTCTTGCTGCTCTTCACCTACCCTTGGAACCCTATCTACAGGCACCACAGCACTGGGGATCTGTGCTTTCCCAGAGACGCAACATCTCATGGCGCTCGGCCGCGGCAGAGCCTCTTGCCGAAAAGGCAAACGTCCGGCTCCTTCTCCCACGAGGAAGGGCCCAGCCCTGTAAGCTCTTGCTGCTCTTCACGGTGCCTTGGCGCCCTATCTCCAGGCACAGCAGCAGTGGGGATCTGTGCTTTCCCAGAGACGCAACATCTCATGGCGCTCGGCCGCGGCACAGCCTCTTGCCAAAAAGGCAAATGTCCTGCTCCTTCTCCCAGAAGGAAGGGCCCAGCCCTGAAAGCTGTTCCTGCTCTTCACGGTGCCTTGGCGCCCTATATAAAGGCACCACAGCCGTGGGGCTCTGTGCTTTCCAGAGACGCAACATCTCATGGCGCTCGGCCGCGGCAGAGCCTCTTGCCGAAAAGGCAAACGTCCGGCTCCTTCTCCCACAAGGAAGGGCCCAGCCCTGTAAGCTCTTGCTGCTCTTCACGGTGCCTTGGCGCCCTATCTCCAGGCACAGCAGCAGTGGGGCTCTGTGCTTACCCAGAGACGCAACATCTCATGGCGCTCGGCCGCGGCAGAGCCTCTTGCCGAAAAGGCACGTCCGGCTCCTTCTCCCACAAGGAAGGGCCCAGCCCTGTAAGCTCTTGCTGCTCTTCACGGTGCCTTGGCGCCCTATCTCCAGGCACAGCAGCAGTGGGGATCTGTGCTTTCCCAGAGACGCAACATCTCATGGCGTTCGCGGCGGCAGAGCCTCTTGCCGAAAAGGCAAACGTCCGGCTCCTTCTCCCACAAGGAAGGGCCCAGCCCTGAAAGCTCTTGCTGCTCTTCACGGTGCCTTGGCGCCCTATCTCCAGGCACCACAGCAGAGGGGCTCTGTGCTTTCCCAGAGACGCAACATCTCATGGCGCTCGGCCGCGGCAGAGCCTCTTGCCGAAAAGGCAAACGTCCAGCTCCTTCTACCACAAGGAAGGGCCCAGCCCTGAAAGCTCTTGCTGCTCTTCACGGTGCCTTGGCGCCCTATCTACGGGCACATCAGCAGTGGGGATCTGTGCTTTCCCAGAGACGCAACATCTCATGGCGCTCGGCCGCGGCAGAGCCTCTTGCCGAAAAGGCAAACGTCCGGCTCCTTCTCCCACAAGGAAGGGCCCAGCCCTGAAAGCTCTTGCTGCTCTTCACCTACCCTTGTAACCCTATCTACAGGCACCACAGCAGTGGGGCTCTGTGCTTTCCCAGAGACGCAACATCTCATGGCGCTCGGCCGCGGCAGAGCCTCTTGCCGAAAAGGCAAACGTCCAGCTCCTTCTACCACAAGGAAGGGCCCAGCCCTGAAAGCTCTTGCTGCTCTTCACGGTGCCTTGGCGCCCTATCTACAGGCACCACAGCAGTGGGGCTCTGTGCTTTCCCAGAGACGCAACATCTCATGGCGCTCGGCCGCGGCAGAGCCTCTTGCCGAAAAGGCAAACGTCCGGCTCCTTCTGCCACAAGGAAGGGCCCAGCCCTGAAAGCTCTTGCTGCTCTTCACCTACCCTTGGAACCCTATCTACAGGCACCACAGCACTGGGGATCTGTGCTTTCCCAGAGACGCAACATCTCATGGCGCTCGGCCGCGACAGAGCCTCTTGCCGAAAAGGCAAACGTCCGGCTCCTTCTCCCATAAGGAAGGGCCCAGCCCTGAAAGCTCTTGCTGCTCTTCACCTACCCTTGGCGCACTACCTACAGGCACAACAGCAGTGGGGATCTGTGCTTTCCAGAGACGCAACATCTCATGGCGCTCGGCCGCGGCAGAGCCTCTTGCTGAAAAGGCAAACGTCCAACTACGTCTACCACAAGGAAGGGCCCAGCCCTGAAAGCTCTTGCTGCTCTTCACGGTGCCTTGGCGCCCTATCTACGGGCACAGCAGCACTGGGGCTCTGTGCTTTCCCAGAGACGCAACATCTCATGGCGCTCGGCCGCGGCAGAGCCTCTTGCCGAAAAGGCAAACGTCCGGCTCCTTCTCCCACAAGGAAGGGCCCAGCCCTGAAAGCTCTTGCTGCTCTTCACCTACCCTTGGAACCCTACTTCCAGGCACCAGAGCAGTGGGGATCTGTGCTTTCCCAGAGACGCAACATCTCATGGCGCTCGGCCGCGGCAGAGCCTCTTGCCGAAAAGGCAAACGTCCGGCTCCTTCTCCCACAAGGAAGGGCCCAGCCCTGAAAGCTCTTGCTGCTCTTCACGGTGCCTTGGCGCCCTATCTCCAGGCACAGCAGCAGTGGGGCTCTGTGCTTTCCCAGAGACGCAACATCTCGTGGAGCTCGGCCGCGGCAGAGCCTCTTGCCGAAAAGGCAAACGTCCGGCTCCTTCTCCCACAAGGAAGGGCCCAGCCCTGAAAGCTCTTGCTGCTCTTCACGGTGCCTTGGCGCCCTACCTACGGGCACAACAGCAGTGGGGATCTGTGCTTTCCCAGAGACGCAACATCTCATGGCGCTCGGCCGCGGCAGAGCCTCTTGCCGAAAAGGCAAACGTCCGGCTCCTTCTCCCACAAGGAAGGGCCCAGCCCTGAAAGCTCTTGCTGCTCTTCACGGTGCCTTGGCGCCCTATCTACAGGCACCACAGCAGTGGGGATCTGTGCTTTCCCAGAGACGCAACATCTCATGGCGCTCGGCCGCGGCAGAGCCTCTTGCCGAAAAGGCAAACGTCCGGCTCCTTCTCCCACAAGGAAGGGCCCAGCCCTGAAAGCTCTTGCTGCTCTTCACCTACCCTTGGAACCCTATCTACAGGCACCACAGCAGTGGGGCTCTGTGCTTTCCCAGAGACGCAACATCTCATGGCGCTCGGCCGCGGCAGAGCCTCTTGCCGAAAAGGCAAACGTCCAGCTCCTTCTACCACAAGGAAGGGCCCAGCCCTGAAAGCTCTTGCTGCTCTTCACGGTGCCTTGGCGCCCTATCTACAGGCACCACAGCACTGGGGATCTGTGCTTTCCCAGAGACGCAACATCTCATGGTGCTCGGCCGCGGCAGAGCCTCTTGCCGAAAAGGCAAACGTCCGGCTCCTTCTCCCATAAGGAAGGGCCCAGCCCTGAAAGCTCTTGCTGCTCTTCACCTACCCTTGGCGCCCTACCTACAGGCACAACAGCACTGGGGATCTGTGCTTTCCAGAGACGCAACATCTCATGGCGCTCGGCCGCGGCAGAGCCTCTTGCTGAAAAGGCAAACGTCCAACTACTTCTACCACAAGGAAGGGCCCAGCCCTGAAAGCTCTTGCTGCTCTTCACGGTGCCTTGGCGCCCTATCTACGGGCACAGCAGCACTGGGGATCTGTGCTTTCCCTGAGACGCAACATCTCATGGCGCTCGGCCGCGGCAGAGCCTCTTGCCGAAAAGGCAAACGTCCGGCTCCTTCTCCCACAAGGCAGGGCCCAGCCCTGAAAGCTCTTGCTGCTCTTCACCTACCCTTGGATCCCTATCTACGGGCACAACAGCAGTGGGGCTCTGTGCTTTCCCAGAGACGCAACATCTCATGGCGCTCGGCCGCGGCAGAGCCCCTCGCCGAAAAGGCAAACGTCCGGCTCCTTTTCCCACAAGGAAGGGCCCAGCCCTGAAAGCTCTTGCTGCTCTTCACGGTGCCTTGGCACCCTATCTCCAGGCACAGCAGCACTGGGGATCTGTGCTTTCCCAGAGATGCAACATCTCATGGCGCTCGGCCGCGGCAGAGCCTCTTGCCGAAAAGGCAAACGTCCGGCTCCTTCTCCCACAAGGAAGGGCCCAGCCCTGAAAGCTCTTGCTGCTCTTCACGGTGCCTTGGCGCCCTATCTACAGGCACCACAGCAGTGGGGCTCTGTGCTTTCCCAGAGACGCAACATCTCATGGCGCTCGGCAGCGGCAGAGCCTCTTGCCGAAAAGGCAAACGTCCAGCTCCTTCTCCCACGAGGAAGGGCCCAGCCCTGAAAGCTCTTGCTGCTCTTCACGGTGCCTTGGCGCCCTATCTCCAGGCACAGCAGCAGTGGGGATCTGTGCTTTCCCAGAGACGCAACATCTCATGGCGCTCGGCCGCGGCAGAGCCTCTTGCCAAAAAGGCAAACGTCCGGCTCCTTCTCCCACAAGGCAGGGCCCAGCCCTGAAAGCTCTTGCTGCTCTTCACCGTGCCTTGGCGCCCTATCTACGGGCACATCAGCAGTGGGGATCTGTGCTTTCCCAGAGACGCAACATCTCATGGCGCTCGGCCGCGGCAGAGCCTCTTGCCGAAAAGGCAAACGTCGGGCTCCTTCTCCCACAAGGAAGGGCTCAGCCCTGAAAGCTCTTGCTGCTCTTCACGGTGCCTTGGCGCCCTATCTCCAGGCACAGCAGCAGTGGGGATCTGTGCTTTCCCAGAGACGCAACATCTCATGGCGCTCGGCCGCGGCAGAGCCTCTTGCCGAAAAGGCAAACGTCCGGCTCCTTCTCCCACAAGGAAGGGCCCAGCCCTGAAAGCTCTTGCTGCTCTTCACGGTGCCTTGGCGCCCTATCTACAGGCACCACAGCAGTGGGGCTCTGTGCTTTCCCAGAGACGCAACATCTCATGGCGCTCGGCCGCGACAGAGCCTCTTGCCGAAAAGGCAAACGTCCGGCTCCTTCTCCCACAAGGAAGGGCCCAGCCCTGAAAGCTCTTGCTGCTCTTCACCTACCCTTGGAACCCTATCTACGGGCACAGCAGCAGTGGGGATCTGTGCTTTCCCAGAGACGCAACATCTCATGGTGCTCCGCCGCGGCAGAGCCTCTTGCCGAAAAGGCAAACGTCCGGCTCCTTCTCCCACAAGGAAGGGCCCAGCCCTGAAAGCTCTTGCTGCTCTTCACGGTGCCTTGGCGCCCTATCTACAGGCACCACAGCAGTGGGGCTCTCTGCTTTCCCAGAGACGCAACATCTCATGGCGCTCGGCCGCGGCAGAGCCTCTTGCCGAAAAGGCAAACGTCCGGCTCCTTCTCCCACAAGGAAGGGCCCAGCCCTGAAAGCTCTTCCTGCTCTTCACCTACCCTTGGCGCCCTACCTACAGGCACAACAGCAGTGGGGATCTGTGCTTTCCCAGAGACGCAACATCTCATGGTGCTCGGCCGCGGCAGAGCCTCTTGCCGAAAAGGCAAACATCCGGCTCCTTCTCCCACAAGGAAGGGCCCAGCCCTGAAAGCTCTTGCTGCTCTTCACGGTGCCTTGGCGCCCTATCTCCAGGCACAGCAGCAGTGGGGATCTGTGCTTTCCCAGAGACGCAAAATCTCATGGCGCTCGGCCGCGGCAGAGCCTCTTGCCGAAATGGCAAACGTCCGGCTCCTTCTCCCACAAGGCAGGGCCCAGCCCTGAAAGCTCTTGCTGCTCTTCACGGTGCCTTGGCACCCTATTTACAGGAACAACAGTAGTGGGGATCTGTGCTTTCCCAGAGACGCAACATCTCATGGCGCTCGGCCGCGGCAGAGCCTCTTGCCGAAAAGGCAAACGTCCGGCTCCTTCTCCCACAAGGCAGGGCCCAGCCCTGAAAGCTCTTGCTGCTCTTCACCTACCCTTGGAACCCTATCTACAGGCACAACAGGAGTGGGGCTCTGTGCTTTCCCAGAGACGCAACATCTCATGGCGCTCGGCCGCGGCAGAGCCTCTTGCCGAAAAGGCAAACGTCCGGCTCCTTCTCCCACAAGGCAGGGCCCAGCCCTGAAAGCTCTTGCTGCTCTTCACGGTGCCTTGGCACCCTATTTACAGGCACAACAGTAGTGGGGATCTGTGCTTTCCCAGAGACGCAACATCTCATGGTGCTCGGCCGCGGCAGAGCCTCTTGCCGAAAAGGCAAACGTCCGGCTCCTTCTCCCGCAAGGCAGGGCCCAGCCCTGAGAGCTCTTGCTGCTCTTCACGGTGCCTTGGCGCCCTATCTCCAGGCACAGCAGCACTGGGGATCTGTGCTTTCCCAGAGACGCAACATCTCATGGCGCTCGGCCGCGGCAGAGCCTCTTGCCGAAAAGGCAAACGTCCGGCTCCTTCTCCCACAAGGAAGGGCCCAGCCCTGAAAGCTCTTGCTGCTCTTCACCTACCCTTGGAACCCTATCTACAGGCACCACAGCACTGGGGATCTGTGCTTTCCCAGAGACGCAACATCTCATGGCGCTCGGCCGCGGCAGAGCCTCTTGCCGAAAAGGCAAACGTCCGGCTCCTTCTCCCACGAGGAAGGGCCCAGCCCTGTAAGCTCTTGCTGCTCTTCACGGTGCCTTGGCGCCCTATCTCCAGGCACAGCAGCAGTGGGGATCTGTGCTTTCCCAGAGACGCAACATCTCATGGCGCTCGGCCGCGGCACAGCCTCTTGCCAAAAAGGCAAATGTCCTGCTCCTTCTCCCAGAAGGAAGGGCCCAGCCCTGAAAGCTGTTCCTGCTCTTCACGGTGCCTTGGCGCCCTATATAAAGGCACCACAGCCGTGGGGCTCTGTGCTTTCCAGAGACGCAACATCTCATGGCGCTCGGCCGCGGCAGAGCCTCTTGCCGAAAAGGCAAACGTCCGGCTCCTTCTCCCACAAGGAAGGGCCCAGCCCTGTAAGCTCTTGCTGCTCTTCACGGTGCCTTGGCGCCCTATCTCCAGGCACAGCAGCAGTGGGGCTCTGTGCTTACCCAGAGACGCAACATCTCATGGCGCTCGGCCGCGGCAGAGCCTCTTGCCGAAAAGGCAAACGTCCGGCTCCTTCTCCCACAAGGAAGGGCCCAGCCCTGTAAGCTCTTGCTGCTCTTCACGGTGCCTTGGCGCCCTATCTCCAGGCACAGCAGCAGTGGGGATCTGTGCTTTCCCAGAGACGCAACATCTCATGGCGTTCGCGGCGGCAGAGCCTCTTGCCGAAAAGGCAAACGTCCGGCTCCTTCTCCCACAAGGAAGGGCCCAGCCCTGAAAGCTCTTGCTGCTCTTCACGGTGCCTTGGCGCCCTATCTCCAGGCACCACAGCAGAGGGGCTCTGTGCTTTCCCAGAGACGCAACATCTCATGGCGCTCGGCCGCGGCAGAGCCTCTTGCCGAAAAGGCAAACGTCCAGCTCCTTCTACCACAAGGAAGGGCCCAGCCCTGAAAGCTCTTGCTGCTCTTCACGGTGCCTTGGCGCCCTATCTACGGGCACATCAGCAGTGGGGATCTGTGCTTTCCCAGAGACGCAACATCTCATGGCGCTCGGCCGCGGCAGAGCCTCTTGCCGAAAAGGCAAACGTCCGGCTCCTTCTCCCACAAGGAAGGGCCCAGCCCTGAAAGCTCTTGCTGCTCTTCACCTACCCTTGTAACCCTATCTACAGGCACCACAGCAGTGGGGCTCTGTGCTTTCCCAGAGACGCAACATCTCATGGCGCTCGGCCGCGGCAGAGCCTCTTGCCGAAAAGGCAAACGTCCAGCTCCTTCTACCACAAGGAAGGGCCCAGCCCTGAAAGCTCTTGCTGCTCTTCACGGTGCCTTGGCGCCCTATCTACAGGCACCACAGCAGTGGGGCTCTGTGCTTTCCCAGAGACGCAACATCTCATGGCGCTCGGCCGCGGCAGAGCCTCTTGCCGAAAAGGCAAACGTCCGGCTCCTTCTGCCACAAGGAAGGGCCCAGCCCTGAAAGCTCTTGCTGCTCTTCACCTACCCTTGGCGCACTACCTACAGGCACAACAGCAGTGGGGATCTGTGCTTTCCAGAGACGCAACATCTCATGGCGCTCGGCCGCGGCAGAGCCTCTTGCTGAAAAGGCAAACGTCCAACTACGTCTACCACAAGGAAGGGCCCAGCCCTGAAAGCTCTTGCTGCTCTTCACGGTGCCTTGGCGCCCTATCTACGGGCACAGCAGCACTGGGGATCTGTGCTTTCCCAGAGACGCAACATCTCATGGCGCTAGGCCGCGGCAGAGCCTCTTGCCGAAAAGGCAAACGTCCGGCTCCTTCTCCCACAAGGAAGGGCCCAGCCCTGAAAGCTGTTGCTGCTCTTCACCTACCCTTGGAACCCTATCTACAGGCACCACAGCAGTGGGGATCTGTGCTTTCCCAGAGACGCAACATCTCATGGCGCTCGGCCACGGCAGAGCCTCTTGCCGAAAAGGCAAACGTCCGGCTCCTTCTCCCACAAGGCAGGGCCCAGCCCTGAAAGCTGTTGCTGCTCTTCACGGTGCCTTGGCGCCCTATCTACAGGCACCACAGCAGAGGGGCTCTCTGCTTTCCCAGAGACGCAACATCTCATGGCGCTCGGCCGCGGCAGAGCCTCTTGCCGAAAAGGCAAACGTCGGCTCCTTCTCCCACAAGGATGGGCCCAGCCCTGAAAGCTCTTGCTGCTCTTCACCTACCCTTGGAGCCCTATCTACAGGCACAACAGGAGTGGGGCTCTGTGCTTTCCCAGAGACGCAACATCTCATGGCGCTCGGCCGCGGCAGAGCCTCTTGCCGAAAAGGCAAACGTCCGGCTCCTTCTCCCACGAGGAAGGGCCCAGCCCTGAAAGCTCTTGCTGCTCTTCACGGTGCCTTGGCGCCCTATCTCCAGGCACAGCAGCAGTGGGGCTCTGTGCTTTCCCAGAGACGCAACATCTCATGGCGCTCGGCCGCGGCACAGCCTCTTGCCGAAAAGGCAAACGTCCGGCTCCTTCTCCCACAAGGAAGGGCCCAGCCCTGAAAGCTCTTGCTGCTCTTCACCTACCCTTGGAACCCTATCTACAGGCACCAACGCAGTGAAGCTCTGTCCTTTCCCAGAGACGCAACATCTCATGGCGCTCGGCCGCGGCAGAGCCTCTTGCCGAAAAGGCAAACGTCCGGCTCCTTCTCCCACGAGGAAGGGCCCAGCCCTGTAAGCTCTTGCTGCTCTTCACGGTGCCTTGGCGCCCTATCTCCAGGCACAGCAGCACTGGGGATCTGTGCTTTCCCAGAGACACAACATCTCATGGCGCTCGGCCGTGGCACAGCCTCTTGCCGAAAAGGCAAACGTCCGGCTCCTTCTCCCACGAGGAAGGGCCCAGCCCTGAAAGCTCTTGCTGCTTTTCACGGTGCCTTGGCGCCCTATCTCCAGGCACAGCAGCAGTTGGGATCTGTGCTTTCCCAGAGACGCAACATCTCATGGTGCTCGGCCGCGGCAGAGCCTCTTGCCGAAAAGGCAAACGTCCAGCTCCTTCTACCACAAGGAAGGGCCCAGCCTTGAAAGCTCTTGCTGCTCTTCACGGTGCCTTGGCGCCCTATCTACGGGCACATCAGCAGTGGGGATCTGTGCTTTCCCAGAGACGCAACATCTCATGGCGCTCGGCCGCAGCAGAGCCTCTTGCCGAAAAGGCAAACGTCCGGCTCCTTCTGCCACAAGGAAGGGCCCAGCCCTGAAAGCTCTTGCTGCTCTTCACGGTGCCTTGGCGCCCTATCTCCAGGCACAGCAGCACTGGGGATCTGTGCTTTCCCAGAGACGCAACATCTCATGGCGCTCGGCCGCGGCAGAGCCTCTTGCCGAAAAGGCAAACGTCCGGCTCCTTCTCCCACAAGGAAGGGCCCAGCCCTGAAAGCTCTTGCTGCTCTTCACGGTGCCTTGGCGCCCTATCTACAGGCACAACAGCAGTGGGGCTCTGTGCTTTCCCAGAGACGCAACATCTCATGGCGCTCGGCCGCGGCAGAGCCTCTTGCCGAAAAGGCAAACGTCCGGCTCCTTCTCCCACAAGGAAGGGCCCAGCCCTGAAAGCTCTTGCTGCTCTTCACCTACCCTTGGAACCCTATCTACAGGCACCACAGCATTGGGGATCTGTGCTTTCCCAGAGACGCAACATCTCATGGCGCTCGGCCGCGACAGAGCCTCTTGCCGAAAAGGCAAACGTCCGGCTCCTTCTCCCATAAGGAAGGGCCCAGCCCTGAAAGCTCTTGCTGCTCTTCACTTACCCTTGGCGCCCTACCTAAAGGCACAACAGCAGTGGGGATCTGTGCTTTCCAGAGACGCAACATCTCATGGTGCTCGGCCGCGGCAGAGCCTCTTGCCGAAAAGGCAAACGTCCGGCTCCTTCTCCCACAAGGAAGGTCCCAGCCCTGAAAGCTCTTGCTGCTCTTCACCTACCCTTGGAACCCTATCTACAGGCACAACAGGAGTGGGGCTCTGTGCTTTCCCAGAGACGCAACATCTCATGGCGCTCGGCCGCGGCAGAGCCTCTTGCCGAAAAGGCAAACATCCGGCTCCTTCTCCCACAAGGCAGGGCCCTGCCCTGAAAGCTCTTGCTGCTCTTCACGGTGCCTTGGCACCCTATTTACAGGCACAACAGTAGTGGGGATCTGTGCTTTCCCAGAGACGCAACATCTCATGGTGCTCGGCCGCGGCAGAGCCCCTTGCCGAAAAGGCAAACGTCCGGCTCCTTCTCCCGCAAGGCAGGGCCCAGCCCTGAAAGCTCTTGCTGCTCTTCACGGTGCCTTGGCGCCCTATCTCCAGGCACAGCAGCACTGGGGATCTGTGCTTTCCCAGAGACGCAACATCTCATGGCGCTCGGCCGCGGCAGAGCCTCTTGCCGAAAAGGCAAACGTCCGGCTCCTTCTCCCACAAGGAAGGGCCCAGCCCTGAAAGCTGTTGCTGCTCTTCACCTACCCTTGGAACCCTATCTACAGGCACCACAGCAGTGGGGATCTGTGCTTTCCCAGAGACGCAACATCTCATGGCGCTCGGCCACGGCAGAGCCTCTTGCCGAAAAGGCAAACGTCCGGCTCCTTCTCCCACAAGGCAGGGCCCAGCCCTGAAAGCTGTTGCTGCTCTTCACGGTGCCTTGGCGCCCTATCTACAGGCACCACAGCAGAGGGGCTCTCTGCTTTCCCAGAGACGCAACATCTCATGGCGCTCGGCCGCGGCAGAGCCTCTTGCCGAAAAGGCAAACGTCGGCTCCTTCTCCCACAAGGATGGGCCCAGCCCTGAAAGCTCTTGCTGCTCTTCACCTACCCTTGGAGCCCTATCTACAGGCACAACAGGAGTGGGGCTCTGTGCTTTCCCAGAGACGCAACATCTCATGGCGCTCGGCCGCGGCAGAGCCTCTTGCCGAAAAGGCAAACGTCCGGCTCCTTCTCCCACGAGGAAGGGCCCAGCCCTGAAAGCTCTTGCTGCTCTTCACGGTGCCTTGGCGCCCTATCTCCAGGCACAGCAGCAGTGGGGCTCTGTGCTTTCCCAGAGACGCAACATCTCATGGCGCTCGGCCGCGGCACAGCCTCTTGCCGAAAAGGCAAACGTCCGGCTCCTTCTCCCACAAGGAAGGGCCCAGCCCTGAAAGCTCTTGCTGCTCTTCACCTACCCTTGGAACCCTATCTACAGGCACCAACGCAGTGAAGCTCTGTCCTTTCCCAGAGACGCAACATCTCATGGCGCTCGGCCGCGGCAGAGCCTCTTGCCGAAAAGGCAAACGTCCGGCTCCTTCTCCCACGAGGAAGGGCCCAGCCCTGTAAGCTCTTGCTGCTCTTCACGGTGCCTTGGCACCCTATATCCAGGCACAGCAGCAGTGGGGCTCTGTGCTTTCCCAGAGACACAACATCTCATGGCGCTCGGCCGTGGCACAGCCTCTTGCCGAAAAGGCAAACGTCCGGCTCCTTCTCCCACGAGGAAGGGCCCAGCCCTGAAAGCTCTTGCTGCTTTTCACGGTGCCTTGGCGCCCTATCTCCAGGCACAGCAGCAGTTGGGATCTGTGCTTTCCCAGAGACGCAACATCTCATGGTGCTCGGCCGCGGCAGAGCCTCTTGCCGAAAAGGCAAACGTCCAGCTCCTTCTACCACAAGGAAGGGCCCAGCCTTGAAAGCTCTTGCTGCTCTTCACGGTGCCTTGGCGCCCTATCTACGGGCACATCAGCAGTGGGGATCTGTGCTTTCCCAGAGACGCAACATCTCATGGCGCTCGGCCGCAGCAGAGCCTCTTGCCGAAAAGGCAAACGTCCGGCTCCTTCTGCCACAAGGAAGGGCCCAGCCCTGAAAGCTCTTGCTGCTCTTCACGGTGCCTTGGCGCCCTATCTCCAGGCACAGCAGCACTGGGGATCTGTGCTTTCCCAGAGACGCAACATCTCATGGCGCTCGGCCGCGGCAGAGCCTCTTGCCGAAAAGGCAAACGTCCGGCTCCTTCTCCCACAAGGAAGGGCCCAGCCCTGAAAGCTCTTGCTGCTCTTCACGGTGCCTTGGCGCCCTATCTACAGGCACAACAGCAGTGGGGCTCTGTGCTTTCCCAGAGACGCAACATCTCATGGCGCTCGGCCGCGGCAGAGCCTCTTGCCGAAAAGGCAAACGTCCGGCTCCTTCTCCCACAAGGAAGGGCCCAGCCCTGAAAGCTCTTGCTGCTCTTCACCTACCCTTGGAACCCTATCTACAGGCACCACAGCATTGGGGATCTGTGCTTTCCCAGAGACGCAACATCTCATGGCGCTCGGCCGCGACAGAGCCTCTTGCCGAAAAGGCAAACGTCCGGCTCCTTCTCCCATAAGGAAGGGCCCAGCCCTGAAAGCTCTTGCTGCTCTTCACTTACCCTTGGCGCCCTACCTAAAGGCACAACAGCAGTGGGGATCTGTGCTTTCCAGAGACGCAACATCTCATGGTGCTCGGCCGCGGCAGAGCCTCTTGCCGAAAAGGCAAACGTCCGGCTCCTTCTCCCACAAGGAAGGTCCCAGCCCTGAAAGCTCTTGCTGCTCTTCACCTACCCTTGGAACCCTATCTACAGGCACAACAGGAGTGGGGCTCTGTGCTTTCCCAGAGACGCAACATCTCATGGCGCTCGGCCGCGGCAGAGCCTCTTGCCGAAAAGGCAAACATCCGGCTCCTTCTCCCACAAGGCAGGGCCCTGCCCTGAAAGCTCTTGCTGCTCTTCACGGTGCCTTGGCACCCTATTTACAGGCACAACAGTAGTGGGGATCTGTGCTTTCCCAGAGACGCAACATCTCATGGTGCTCGGCCGCGGCAGAGCCCCTTGCCGAAAAGGCAAACGTCCGGCTCCTTCTCCCGCAAGGCAGGGCCCAGCCCTGAAAGCTCTTGCTGCTCTTCACGGTGCCTTGGCGCCCTATCTCCAGGCACAGCAGCACTGGGGATCTGTGCTTTCCCAGAGACGCAACATCTCATGGCGCTCGGCCGCGGCAGAGCCTCTTGCCGAAAAGGCAAACGTCCGGCTCCTTCTCCCACAAGGAAGGGCCCAGCCCTAAAAGCTCTTGCTGCTCTTCACCGACCCTTGGAACCCTACTTCCAGGCACCACAGCAGTGGGGATCTGTGCTTTCCCAGAGACGCAACATCTCATGGCGCTCGGCCGCGGCAGAGCCTCTTGCCGAAAAGGCAAACGTCCGGCTCCTTCTCCCACAAGGAAGGGCCCAGCCCTGAAAGCTCTTGCTGCTCTTCACCTACCCTTGGAACCCTATCTACAGGCACCACAGCAGTGGGGCTCTCTGCTTACCCAGAGACGCAACATCTCATGGCGCTCGGCCGCGGCAGAGCCTCTTGCCGAAAAGGCAAACGTCCGGCTCCTTCTCCCACGAGGAAGGGCCCAGCCCTGAAAGCTCTTGCTGCTCTTCACGGTGCCTTGGCGCCCTATCTCCAGGCACAGCAGCAGTGGGGATCTGTGCTTTCCCAGAAACGCAACATCTCATGGCGCTCGGCCGCGGCAGAGCCTCTTGCCAAAAAGGCAAATGTCCGGCTCCTTCTCCCAGAAGGAAGGGCCCAGCCCTGAAAGCTCTTCCTGCTCTTCACGGTGCCTTGGCGCCCTATATAAAGGCACCACAGCAGTGGGGCTCTGTGCTTTCCCAGAGACGCAACATCTCATGGCGCTCGGCCGCGGCAGAGCCTCTTGCCGAAAAGGCAAACGTCCGGCTCCTTCTCCCACAAGGAAGGGCCCAGCCCTGAAAGCTCTTGCTGCTCTTCACCTACCCTTGGAACCCTATCTACAGGCACCACAGCAGTGGGGCTCTCTGCTTACCCAGAGACGCAACATCTCATGGCGCTCGGCCGCGACAGAGCCTCTTGCCGAAAAGGCAAACGTCCGGCTCCTTCTACCACAAGGAAGGGCCCAGCCCTGAAAGCTCTTGCTGCTCTTCACGGTGCCTTGGCACCCTATTTACAGGCACAACAGTAGTGGGGATCTGTGCTTTCCCAGAGACGCAACATCTCATGGCGCTCGGCCGCGGTACAGCCTCTTGCCGAAAAGGCAAACGTCCGGCTCCTTCTCCCACAAGGAAGGGCCCAGCCCTGAAAGCTCTTGCTGCTCTTCACGGTGCCTTGGCGCCCTATCTCCAGGCACAGCAGCAGTGGGGATCTGTGCTTTCCCAGAGACGCAACATCTCATGGCGCTCGGCCGCGGCAGCGCCTCTTGCCGAAAAGCCAAACGTCCGGCTCCTTCTCCCACAAGGAAGGGCCCAGCCCTGAAAGCTCTTGCTGCTCTTCACCTACCCTTGGAACCCTACTTCCAGGCACAGCAGCAGTGGGGCTCTGTGCTTTCCCAGAGACGCAACATCTCATGGCGCTCGGCCGCGGCAGAGCCTCTTGCCGAAAAGGCAAACGTCCGGCTCCTTCTCCCACAAGGAAGGGCCCAGCCCTGAAAGCTCTTGCTGCTCTTCACGGAGCCTTGGCGCCCTACCTACGGGCACAACAGCAGTGGGGATCTGTGCTTTCCCAGAGACGCAACATCTCATGGCGCTCGGCCGCGGCAGAGCCTCTTGCCGAAAAGGCAAACGTCCGGCTCCTTCTCCCACAAGGAAGGGCCCAGCCCTGAAAGCTCTTGCTGCTCGTCACCTACCCTTGGAATCCTATCTACAGGCACCACAGCAGTGGGGATCTGTGCTTTCCCAGAGACGCAACATCTCATGGCGCTCGGCCGCGGCAGAGCCTCTTGCCGAAAAGGCAAACGTCCGGCTCCTTCTCCCACAAGGAAGGGCCCAGCCCTGAAAGCTCTTGCTGCTCTTCACCTACCCTTGGAACCCTATCTACAGGCACCACAGCAGTGGGGCTCTCTGCTTACCCAGAGACGCAACATCTCATGGCGCTCGGCCGCGGCAGAGCCTCTTGCCGAAAAGGCAAACGTCCGGCTCCTTCTCCCACAAGGAAGGGCCCAGCCCTGAAAGCTCTTGCTGCTCTTCACGGTGCCTTGGCGCCCTATCTACAGGCACCACAGCAGAGGGGCTCTCTGCTTTCCCAGAGACGCAACATCTCATGGCGCTCGGCCGCGGCAGAGCCTCTTGCCGAAAAGGCAAACGTCGGCTCCTTCTCCCACAAGGATGGGCCAAGCCCTGAAAGCTCTTGCTGCTCTTCACCTACCCTTGGAAGCCTATCTACAGGCACAACAGGAGTGGGGCTCTGTGCTTTCCCAGAGACGCAACATCTCATGGCGTTCGGCCGCGGCAGAGCCTCTTGCCGAAAAGGCAAACGTCCGGCTCCTTCTCCCACGAGGAAGGGCCCAGCCCTGTAAGCTCTTGCTGCTCTTCACGGTGCCTTGGCGCCCTATCTACGGGCACATCAGCAGTGGGGATCTGTGCTTTCCCAGAGACGCAACATCTCATGGCGCTCGGCCGCGGCAGAGCCTCTTGCCGAAAAGGCAAACGTCCGGCTCCTTCTCCCACAAGGAAGGGCCCAGCCCTGAAAGCTCTTGCTGCTCTTCACCTACCCTTGGAACCCTATCTACAGGCACCACAGCAGTGGGGCTCTGTGCTTTCCCAGAGACGCAACATCTCATGGCGCTCGGCCGCGGCAGAGCCTCTTGCCGAAAAGGCAAACGTCCAGCTCCTTCTACCACAAGGAAGGGCCCAGCCCTGAAAGCTCTTGCTGCTCTTCACGGTGCCTTGGCGCCCTATCTACAGGCACCACAGCAGTGGGGCTCTGTGCTTTCCCAGAGACGCAACATCTCATGGCGCTCGGCCGCGCCAGAGCCTCTTGCCAAAAAGGCAAACGTCCGGCTCCTTCTCCCACAAGGAAGGGCCCAGCCCTGAAAGCTCTTGCTGCTCTTCACCTACCCTTGGAACCCTATCTACAGGCACCACAGCACTGGGGATCTGTGCTTTCCCAGAGACGCAACATCTCATGGCGCTCGGCCGCGACAGAGCCTCTTGCCGAAAAGGCAAACGTCCGGCTCCTTCTCCCATAAGGAAGGGCCCAGCCCTGAAAGCTCTTGCTGCTCTTCACCTACCCTTGGCGCCCTACCTACAGGCACAACAGCAGTGGGGATCTGTGCTTTCCCAGAGACGCAACATCTCATGGCGCTCGGCGGCGGCAGAGCCTCTTGCCGAAAAGGCAAACGTCCAGCTCCTTCTCCCACGAGGAAGGGCCCAGCCCTGTAAGCTCTTGCTGCTCTTCACGGTGCCTTGGCGCCCTATCTCCAGGCACAGCAGCAGTGGGGATCTGTGCTTTCCCAGAGACGCAACATCTCATGGCGCTCGGCCCGCGGCAGAGCCTCTTGCCGAAAAGGCAAACGTCCGGCTCCTTCTCCCACAAGGCAGGGCCCAGCCCTGAAAGCTCTTGCTGCTCTTCACCGTGCCTTGGCGCCCTATCTACGGGCACATCAGCAGTGGGGCTCTGTGCTTTCCCAGAGACGCAACATCTCATGGCGCTCGGCCGCGGCAGAGCCTCTTGCCGAAAAGGCAAACGTCGGGCTCCTTCTCCCACAAGGAAGGGCTCAGCCCTGAAAGCTCTTGCTGCTCTTCACGGTGCCTTGGCGCCCTATCTCCAGGCACAGCAGCAGTGGGGATCTGTGCTTTCCCAGAGACGCAACATCTCATGGCGCTCGGCCGCGGCAGAGCCTCTTGCCGAAAAGGCAAACGTCCGGCTCCTTCTCCCACAAGGAAGGGCCCAGCCCTGAAAGCTCTTGCTGCTCTTCACGGTGCCTTGGCGCCCTATCTACAGGCACCACAGCAGTGGGGCTCTGTGCTTTCCCAGAGACGCAACATCTCATGGCGCTCGGCCGCGACAGAGCCTCTTGCCGAAAAGGCAAACGTCCGGCTCCTTCTCCCACAAGGAAGGGCCCAGCCCTGAAAGCTCTTGCTGCTCTTCACCTACCCTTGGAACCCTACCTACAGGCACAACAGCAGTGGGGATCTGTGCTTTCCCAGAGACGCAACATCACATGGTGCTCCGCCGCGGCAGAGCCTCTTGCCGAAAAGGCAAACATCCGGCTCCTTCTACCACAAGGAAGGGCCCAGCCCTGAAAGCTCTTGCTGCTCTTCACCTACCCTTGGCGCCCTACCTACAGGCACAACAGCAGTGGGGATCTGTGCTTTCCCAGAGACGCAACATCTCATGGCGCTCGGCCGCGGCAGAGCCTCTTGCCGAAAAGGCAAACATCCGGCTCCTTCTCCCACAAGGAAGGGCCCAGCCCTGAAAGCTCTTGCTGCTCTTCACGGTGCCTTGGCGCCCTATCTCCAGGCACAGCAGCAGTGGGGATCTGTGCTTTCCCAGAGACGCAACATCTCATGGCGCTCGGCCGCGGCAGAGCCTCTTGCCGAAAAGGCAAACGTCCGGCTCCTTCTCCCACAAGGCAGGGCCCAGCCCTGAAAGCTCTTGCTGCTCTTCACGGTGCCTTGGCACCCTATTTACAGGAACAACAGTAGTGGGGATCTGTGCTTTCCCAGAGACGCAACATCTCATGGCGCTCGGCCGCGGCAGAGCCTCTTGCCGAAAAGGCAAACGTCCGGCTCCTTCTCCCACAAGGCAGGGCCCAGCCCTGAAAGCTCTTGCTGCTCTTCACCTACCCTTGGAACCCTATCTACAGGCACAACAGGAGTGGGGCTCTGTGCTTTCCCAGAGACGCAACATCTCATGGCGCTCGGCCGCGGCAGAGCCTCTTGCCGAAAAGGCAAACGTCCGGCTCCTTCTCCCACAAGGAAGGGCCCAGCCCTGAAAGCTCTTGCTGCTCTTCACGGTGCCTTGGCGCCCTATCTACAGGCACCACAGCAGTGGGGCTCTGTGCTTTCCCAGAGACGCAACATCTCATGGCGCTCGGCCGCGACAGAGCCTCTTGCCGAAAAGGCAAACGTCCGGCTCCTTCTCCCACAAGGAAGGGCCCAGCCCTGAAAGCTCTTGCTGCTCTTCACCTACCCTTGGAACCCTACCTACAGGCACCACAGCAGTGGGGCTCTGTGCTTTCCCAGAGACGCAACATCACATGGTGCTCCGCCGCGGCAGAGCCTCTTGCCGAAAAGGCAAACATCCGGCTCCTTCTACCACAAGGAAGGGCCCAGCCCTGAAAGCTCTTGCTGCTCTTCACCTACCCTTGGCGCCCTACCTACAGGCACAACAGCAGTGGGGATCTGTGCTTTCCCAGAGACGCAACATCTCATGGCGCTCGGCCGCGGCAGAGCCTCTTGCCGAAAAGGCAAACATCCGGCTCCTTCTCCCACAAGGAAGGGCCCAGCCCTGAAAGCTCTTGCTGCTCTTCACGGTGCCTGGCGCCCTATCTCCAGGCACAGCAGCAGTGGGGATCTGTGCTTTCCCAGAGACGCAACATCTCATGGCGCTCGGCCGCGGCAGAGCCTCTTGCCGAAAAGGCAAACGTCCGGCTCCTTCTCCCACAAGGCAGGGCCCAGCCCTGAAAGCTCTTGCTGCTCTTCACGGTGCCTTGGCACCCTATTTACAGGAACAACAGTAGTGGGGATCTGTGCTTTCCCAGAGACGCAACATCTCATGGCGCTCGGCCGCGGCAGAGCCTCTTGCCGAAAAGGCAAACGTCCGGCTCCTTCTCCCACAAGGAAGGGCCCAGCCCTGAAAGCTCTTGCTGCTCTTCACCTACCCTTGGAACCCTACTTCCAGGCACAGCAGCAGTGGGGCTCTGTGCTTTCCCAGAGACGCAACATCTCATGGCGCTCGGCCGCGGCAGAGCCTCTTGCCGAAAAGGCAAACGTCCGGCTCCTTCTCCCACAAGGAAGGGCCCAGCCCTGAAAGCTCTTGCTGCTCTTCACCTACCCTTGGAACCCCTATCTACAGGCACCACAGCAGTGGGGCTCTCTGCTTACCCAGAGACGCAACATCTCATGGCGCTCGGCCGCGGCAGAGCCTCTTGCCGAAAAGGCAAACGTCCGGCTCCTTCTCCCACAAGGAAGGGCCCAGCCCTGAAAGCTCTTGCTGCTCTTCACGGTGCCTTGGCGCCCTATCTACAGGCACCACAGCAGAGGGGCTCTCTGCTTTCCCAGAGACGCAACATCTCATGGCGCTCGGCCGCGGCAGAGCCTCTTGCCGAAAAGGCAAACGTCGGCTCCTTCTCCCACAAGGATGGGCCAAGCCCTGAAAGCTCTTGCTGCTCTTCACCTACCCTTGGAAGCCTATCTACAGGAACAACAGGAGTGGGGCTCTGTGCTTTCCCAGAGACGCAACATCTCATGGCGTTCGGCCGCGGCAGAGCCTCTTGCCGAAAAGGCAAACGTCCGGCTCCTTCTCCCACGAGGAAGGGCCCAGCCCTGTAAGCTCTTGCTGCTCTTCACGGTGCCTTGGCACCCTATCTACGGGCACATCAGCAGTGGGGATCTGTGCTTTCCCAGAGACGCAACATCTCATGGCGCTCGGCCGCGGCAGAGCCTCTTGCCGAAAAGGCAAACGTCCGGCTCCTTCTCCCACAAGGAAGGGCCCAGCCCTGAAAGCTCTTGCTGCTCTTCACCTACCCTTGGAACCCTATCTACAGGCACCACAGAAGTGGGGCTCTGTGCTTTCCCAGAGACGCAACATCTCATGGCGCTCGGCCGCGGCAGAGCCTCTTGCCGAAAAGGCAAACGTCCAGCTCCTTCTACCACAAGGAAGGGCCCAGCCCTGAAAGCTCTTGCTGCTCTTCACGGTGCCTTGGCGCCCTATCTACAGGCACCACAGCAGTGGGGCTCTGTGCTTTCCCAGAGACGCAACATCTCATGGCGCTCGGCCCGCGCCAGAGCCTCTTGCCGAAAAGGCAAACGTCCGGCTCCTTCTCCCACAAGGAAGGGCCCAGCCCTGAAAGCTCTTGCTGCTCTTCACCTACCCTTGGAACCCTATCTACAGGCACCACAGCACTGGGGATCTGTGCTTTCCCAGAGACGCAACATCTCATGGCGCTCGGCCGCGACAGAGCCTCTTGCCGAAAAGGCAAACGTCCGGCTCCTTCTCCCATAAGGAAGGGCCCAGCCCTGAAAGCTCTTGCTGCTCTTCACCTACCCTTGGCGCCCTACCTACAGGCACAACAGCAGTGGGGATCTGTGCTTTCCCAGAGACGCAACATCTCATGGCGCTCGGCGGCGGCAGAGCCTCTTGCCGAAAAGGCAAACGTCCAGCTCCTTCTCCCACGAGGAAGGGCCCAGCCCTGTAAGCTCTTGCTGCTCTTCACGGTGCCTTGGCGCCCTATCTCCAGGCACAGCAGCAGTGGGGATCTGTGCTTTCCCAGAGACGCAACATCTCATGGCGCTCGGCCGCGGCAGAGCCTCTTGCCGAAAAGGCAAACGTCCGGCTCCTTCTCCCACAAGGAAGGGCCCAGCCCTGAAAGCTCTTGCTGCTCTTCACCGTGCCTTGGCGCCCTATCTACGGGCACATCAGCAGTGGGGCTCTGTGCTTTCCCAGAGACGCAACATCTCATGGCGCTCGGCCGCGGCAGAGCCTCTTGCCGAAAAGGCAAACGTCGGGCTCCTTCTCCCACAAGGAAGGGCTCAGCCCTGAAAGCTCTTGCTGCTCTTCACGGTGCCTTGGCGCCCTATCTCCAGGCACAGCAGCAGTGGGGATCTGTGCTTTCCCAGAGACGCAACATCTCATGGCGCTCGGCCGCGGCAGAGCCTCTTGCCGAAAAGGCAAACGTCCGGCTCCTTCTCCCACAAGGAAGGGCCCAGCCCTGAAAGCTCTTGCTGCTCTTCACGGTGCCTTGGCGCCCTATCTACAGGCACCACAGCAGTGGGGCTCTGTGCTTTCCCAGAGACGCAACATCTCATGGCGCTCGGCCGCGACAGAGCCTCTTGCCGAAAAGGCAAACGTCCGGCTCCTTCTCCCACAAGGAAGGGCCCAGCCCTGAAAGCTCTTGCTGCTCTTCACCTACCCTTGGAACCCTACCTACAGGCACAACAGCAGTGGGGATCTGTGCTTTCCCAGAGACGCAACATCACATGGTGCTCCGCCGCGGCAGAGCCTCTTGCCGAAAAGGCAAACATCCGGCTCCTTCTACCACAAGGAAGGGCCCAGCCCTGAAAGCTCTTGCTGCTCTTCACCTACCCTTGGCGCCCTACCTACAGGCACAACAGCAGTGGGGATCTGTGCTTTTCCCAGAGACGCAACATCTCATGGCGCTCGGCCGCGGCAGAGCCTCTTGCCGAAAAGGCAAACATCCGGCTCCTTCTCCCACAAGGAAGGGCCCAGCCCTGAAAGCTCTTGCTGCTCTTCACGGTGCCTTGGCGCCCTATCTCCAGGCACAGCAGCAGTGGGGATCTGTGCTTTCCCAGAGACGCAACATCTCATGGCGCTCGGCCGCGGCAGAGCCTCTTGCCGAAAAGGCAAACGTCCGGCTCCTTCTCCCACAAGGCAGGGCCCAGCCCTGAAAGCTCTTGCTGCTCTTCACGGTGCCTTGGCACCCTATTTACAGGAACAACAGTAGTGGGGATCTGTGCTTTCCCAGAGACGCAACATCTCATGGCGCTCGGCCGCGGCAGAGCCTCTTGCCGAAAAGGCAAACGTCCGGCTCCTTCTCCCACAAGGCAGGGCCCAGCCCTGAAAGCTCTTGCTGCTCTTCACCTACCCTTGGAACCCTATCTACAGGCACAACAGGAGTGGGGCTCTGTGCTTTCCCAGAGACGCAACATCTCATGGCGCTCGGCCGCGGCAGAGCCTCTTGCCGAAAAGGCAAACGTCCGGCTCCTTCTCCCACGAGGAAGGGCCCAGCCCTGTAAGCTCTTGCTGCTCTTCACGGTGCCTTGGCGCCCTATCTCCAGGCACAGCAGCAGTGGGGATCTGTGCTTTCCCAGAGACGCAACATCTCATGGCGCTCGGCCGCGGCAGAGCCTCTTGCCGAAAAGGCAAACGTCCGGCTCCTTCTCCCACGAGGAAGGGCCCAGCCCTGTAAGCTCTTGCTGCTCTTCACGGTGCCTTGGCGCCCTATCTCCAGGCACAGCAGCAGTGGGGATCTGTGCTTTCCCAGAGACGCAACATCTCATGGCGCTCGGCCGCGGCACAGCCTCTTGCCAAAAAGGCAAATGTCCTGCTCCTTCTCCCAGAAGGAAGGGCCCAGCCCTGAAAGCTGTTCCTGCTCTTCACGGTGCCTTGGCGCCCTATATAAAGGCACCACAGCCGTGGGGCTCTGTGCTTTCCCAGAGACGCAACATCTCATGGCGCTCGGCCGCGGCAGAGCCTCTTGCCGAAAAGGCAAACGTCCGGCTCCTTCTCCCACAAGGAAGGGCCCAGCCCTGAAAGCTCTTGCTGCTCTTCACGGTGCCTTGGCGCCCTATCTCCAGGCACAGCAGCAGTGGGGCTCTGTGCTTACCCAGAGACGCAACATCTCATGGCGCTCGGCCGCGGCAGAGCCTCTTGCCGAAAAGGCAAACGTCCGGCTCCTTCTCCCACAAGGAAGGGCCCAGCCCTGTAAGCTCTTGCTGCTCTTCACGGTGCCTTGGCGCCCTATCTCCAGGCACAGCAGCAGTGGGGATCTGTGCTTTCCCAGAGACGCAACATCTCATGGCGCTCGGCCGCGGCAGAGCCTCTTGCCAAAAAGGCAAATGTCCGGCTCCTTCTCCCAGAAGGAAGGGCCCAGCCCTGAAAGCTCTTCCTGCTCTTCACGGTGCCTTGGCGCCCTATATAAAGGCACCACAGCAGTGGGGCTCTGTGCTTTCCCAGAGACGCAACATCTCATGGCGCTCGGCCGCGGCAGAGCCTCTTGCCGAAAAGGCAAACGTCCGGCTCCTTCTCCCACAAGGAAGGGCCCAGCCCTGAAAGCTCTTGCTGCTCTTCACCTACCCTTGGAACCCTATCTACAGGCACCACAGCAGTGGGGCTCTCTGCTTACCCAGAGACGCAACATCTCATGGCGCTCGGCCGCGGCAGAGCCTCTTGCCGAAAAGGCAAACGTCCGGCTCCTTCTACCACAAGGAAGGGCCCAGCCCTGAAAGCTCTTGCTGCTCTTCACGGTGCCTTGGCACCCTATTTACAGGCACAACAGTAGTGGGGATCTGTGCTTTCCCAGAGACGCAACATCTCATGGCGCTCGGCCGCGGTACAGCCTCTTGCCGAAAAGGCAAACGTCCGGCTCCTTCTCCCACAAGGAAGGGCCCAGCCCTGAAAGCTCTTGCTGCTCTTCACGGTGCCTTGGCGCCCTATCTCCAGGCACAGCAGCAGTGGGGATCTGTGCTTTCCCAGAGACGCAACATCTCATGGCGCTCGGCCGCGGCAGCGCCTCTTGCCGAAAAGCCAAACGTCCGGCTCCTTCTCCCACAAGGAAGGGCCCAGCCCTGAAAGCTCTTGCTGCTCTTCACCTACCCTTGGAACCCTACTTCCAGGCACAGCAGCAGTGGGGCTCTGTGCTTTCCCAGAGACGCAACATCTCATGGCGCTCGGCCGCGGCAGAGCCTCTTGCCGAAAAGGCAAACGTCCGGCTCCTTCTCCCACAAGGAAGGGCCCAGCCCTGAAAGCTCTTGCTGCTCTTCACGGTGCCTTGGCGCCCTACCTACGGGCACAACAGCAGTGGGGATCTGTGCTTTCCCAGAGACGCAACATCTCATGGCGCTCGGCCGCGGCAGAGCCTCTTGCCGAAAAGGCAAACGTCCGGCTCCTTCTCCCACAAGGAAGGGCCCAGCCCTGAAAGCTCTTGCTGCTCGTCACCTACCCTTGGAATCCTATCTACAAGGCCACCACAGCAGTGGGGCTCTGTGCTTTCCCAGAGACGCAACATCTCATGGCGCTCGGGCCGCGGCAGAGCCTCTTGCCGAAAAGGCAAACGTCCGGCTCCTTCTCCACAAGGAAGGGCCCAGCCCTGAAAGCTCTTGCTGCTCTTCACCTACCCTTGGAACCCTATCTACAGGCACAACAGCAGTGGGGATCGGTGCTTTCCCAGAGACGCAACATCTCATGGCGCTCGGCCGCGGCAGAGCCTCTTGCCGAAATGGCAAACGTCCGGCTCCTTCTCCCACAAGGAAGGGCCCAGCCCTGAAAGCTCTTGCTGCTCTTCACGGTGCCTTGGCGCCCTATCTACAGGCACCACAGCAGAGGGGCTCTCTGCTTTCCCAGAGACGCAACATCTCATGGCGCTCGGCCGCGGCAGAGCCTCTTGCCGAAAAGGCAAACGTCGGCTCCTTCTCCCACAAGGATGGGCCAAGCCCTGAAAGCTCTTGCTGCTCTTCACCTACCCTTGGAAGCCTATCTACAGGCACAACAGGAGTGGGGCTCTGTGCTTTCCCAGAGACGCAACATCTCATGGCGTTCGGCCCGCGGCAGAGCCTCTTGCCGAAAAGGCAAACGTCCGGCTCCTTCTCCCACGAGGAAGGGCCCAGCCCTGTAAGCTCTTGCTGCTCTTCACGGTGCCTTGGCACCCTATCTACGGGCACATCAGCAGTGGGGATCTGTGCTTTCCCAGAGACGCAACATCTCATGGCGCTCGGCCGCGGCAGAGCCTCTTGCCGAAAAGGCAAACGTCCGGCTCCTTCTCCCACAAGGAAGGGCCCAGCCCTGAAAGCTCTTGCTGCTCTTCACCTACCCTTGGAACCCTATCTACAGGCACCACAGCAGTGGGGCTCTGTGCTTTCCCAGAGACGCAACATCTCATGGCGCTCGGCCGCGGCAGAGCCTCTTGCCGAAAAGGCAAACGTCCAGCTCCTTCTACCACAAGGAAGGGCCCAGCCCTGAAAGCTCTTGCTGCTCTTCACGGTGCCTTGGCGCCCTATCTACAGGCACCACAGCAGTGGGGCTCTGTGCTTTCCCAGAGACGCAACATCTCATGGCGCTCGGCCGCGCCAGAGCCTCTTGCCGAAAAGGCAAACGTCCGGCTCCTTCTCCCACAAGGAAGGGCCCAGCCCTGAAAGCTCTTGCTGCTCTTCACCTACCCTTGGAACCCTATCTACAGGCACCACAGCACTGGGGATCTGTGCTTTCCCAGAGACGCAACATCTCATGGCGCTCGGCCGCGACAGAGCCTCTTGCCGAAAAGGCAAACGTCCGGCTCCTTCTCCCATAAGGAAGGGCCCAGCCCTGAAAGCTCTTGCTGCTCTTCACCTACCCTTGGCGCCCTACCTACAGGCACAACAGCAGTGGGGATCTGTGCTTTCCCAGAGACGCAACATCTCATGGCGCTCGGCGGCGGCAGAGCCTCTTGCCGAAAAGGCAAACGTCCAGCTCCTTCTCCCACGAGGAAGGGCCCAGCCCTGTAAGCTCTTGCTGCTCTTCACGGTGCCTTGGCGCCCTATCTCCAGGCACAGCAGCAGTGGGGATCTGTGCTTTCCCAGAGACGCAACATCTCATGGCGCTCGGCCGCGGCAGAGCCTCTTGCCGAAAAGGCAAACGTCCGGCTCCTTCTCCCACAAGGCAGGGCCCAGCCCTGAAAGCTCTTGCTGCTCTTCACCGTGCCTTGGCGCCCTATCTACGGGCACATCAGCAGTGGGGATCTGTGCTTTCCCAGAGACGCAACATCTCATGGCGCTCGGCCGCGGCAGAGCCTCTTGCCGAAAAGGCAAACGTCGGGCTCCTTCTCCCACAAGGAAGGGCTCAGCCCTGAAAGCTCTTGCTGCTCTTCACAGTGCCTTGGCGCCCTATCTCCAGGCACAGCAGCAGTGGGGATCTGTGCTTTCCCAGAGACGCAACATCTCATGGCGCTCGGCCGCGGCAGAGCCTCTTGCCGAAAAGGCAAACGTCCGGCTCCTTCTCCCACAAGGAAGGGCCCAGCCCTGAAAGCTCTTGCTGCTCTTCACGGTGCCTTGGCGCCCTATCTACAGGCACCACAGCAGTGGGGCTCTGTGCTTTCCCAGAGAGGCAACATCTCATGGCGCTCGGCCGCGACAGAGCCTCTTGCCGAAAAGGCAAACGTCCGGCTCCTTCTCCCACAAGGAAGGGCCCAGCCCTGAAAGCTCTTGCTGCTCTTCACCTACCCTTGGAACCCTACCTACAGGCACAACAGCAGTGGGGATCTGTGCTTTCCCAGAGACGCAACATCTTATGGTGCTCCGCCGCGGCAGAGCCTCTTGCCGAAAAGGCAAACATCCGGCTCCTTCTACCACAAGGAAGGGCCCAGCCCTGAAAGCTCTTGCTGCTCTTCACCTACCCTTGGAACCCTACCTACAGGCACAACAGCAGTGGGGATCTGTGCTTTCCCAGAGACGCAACATCTTATGGTGCTCCGCCGCGGCAGAGCCTCTTGCCGAAAAGGCAAACATCCGGCTCCTTCTACCACAAGGAAGGGCCCAGCCCTGAAAGCTCTTGCTGCTCTTCACCTACCCTTGGCGCCCTACCTACAGGCACAACAGCAGTGGGGATCTGTGCTTTCCCAGAGACGCAACATCTCATGGCGCTCGGCCGCGGCAGAGCCTCTTGCCGAAAAGGCAAACATCCGGCTCCTTCTCCCACAAGGAAGGGCCCAGCCCTGAAAGCTCTTGCTGCTCTTCACGGTGCCTTGGCGCCCTATCTCCAGGCACAGCAGCAGTGGGGATCTGTGCTTTCCCAGAGACGCAACATCTCATGGCGCTCGGCCGCGGCAGAGCCTCTTGCCGAAAAGGCAAACGTCCGGCTCCTTCTCCCACAAGGCAGGGCCCAGCCCTGAAAGCTCTTGCTGCTCTTCACGGTGCCTTGGCACCCTATTTACAGGAACAACAGTAGTGGGGATCTGTGCTTTCCCAGAGACGCAACATCTCATGGCGCTCGGCCGCGGCAGAGCCTCTTGCCGAAAAGGCAAACGTCCGGCTCCTTCTCCCACAAGGCAGGGCCCAGCCCTGAAAGCTCTTGCTGCTCTTCACCTACCCTTGGAACCCTATCTACAGGCACAACAGGAGTGGGGTCTGTGCTTTCCCAGAGACGCAACATCTCATGGCGCTCGGCCGCGGCAGAGCCTCTTGCCGAAAAGGCAAACGTCCGGCTCCTTCTCCCACAAGGAAGGGCCCAGCCCTGAAAGCTCTTGCTGCTCTTCACGGTGCCTTGGCGCCCTATCTACAGGCACCACAGCAGTGGGGCTCTGTGCTTTCCCAGAGACGCAACATCTCATGGCGCTCGGCCGCGACAGAGCCTCTTGCCGAAAAGGCAAACGTCCGGCTCCTTCTCCCACAAGGAAGGGCCCAGCCCTGAAAGCTCTTGCTGCTCTTCACCTACCCTTGGAACCCTACCTACAGGCACAACAGCAGTGGGGATCTGTGCTTTCCCAGAGACGCAACATCACATGGTGCTCCGCCGCGGCAGAGCCTCTTGCCGAAAAGGCAAACATCCGGCTCCTTCTACCACAAGGAAGGGCCCAGCCCTGAAAGCTCTTGCTGCTCTTCACCTACCCTTGGCGCCCTACCTACAGGCACAACAGCAGTGGGGATCTGTGCTTTCCCAGAGACGCAACATCTCATGGCGCTCGGCCGCGGCAGAGCCTCTTGCCGAAAAGGCAAACATCCGGCTCCTTCTCCCACAAGGAAGGGCCCAGCCCTGAAAGCTCTTGCTGCTCTTCACGGTGCCTTGGCGCCCTATCTCCAGGCACAGCAGCAGTGGGGATCTGTGCTTTCCCAGAGACGCAACATCTCATGGCGCTCGGCCGCGGCAGAGCCTCTTGCCGAAAAGGCAAACGTCCGGCTCCTTCTCCCACAAGGCAGGGCCCAGCCCTGAAAGCTCTTGCTGCTCTTCACGGTGCCTTGGCACCCTATTTACAGGAACAACAGTAGTGGGGATCTGTGCTTTCCCAGAGACGCAACATCTCATGGCGCTCGGCCGCGGCAGAGCCTCTTGCCGAAAAGGCAAACGTCCGGCTCCTTCTCCCACAAGGCAGGGCCCAGCCCTGAAAGCTCTTGCTGCTCTTCACCTACCCTTGGAACCCTATCTACAGGCACAACAGGAGTGGGGCTCTGTGCTTTCCCAGAGACGCAACATCTCATGGCGCTCGGCCGCGGCAGAGCCTCTTGCCGAAAAGGCAAACGTCCGGCTCCTTCTCCCACGAGGAAGGGCCCAGCCCTGTAAGCTCTTGCTGCTCTTCACGGTGCCTTGGCGCCCTATCTCCAGGCACAGCAGCAGTGGGGATCTGTGCTTTCCCAGAGACGCAACATCTCATGGCGCTCGGCCGCGGCAGAGCCTCTTGCCGAAAAGGCAAACGTCCGGCTCCTTCTCCCACGAGGAAGGGCCCAGCCCTGTAAGCTCTTGCTGCTCTTCACGGTGCCTTGGCGCCCTATCTCCAGGCACAGCAGCAGTGGGGATCTGTGCTTTCCCAGAGACGCAACATCTCATGGCGCTCGGCCGCGGCACAGCCTCTTGCCAAAAAGGCAAATGTCCTGCTCCTTCTCCCAGAAGGAAGGGCCCAGCCCTGAAAGCTGTTCCTGCTCTTCACGGTGCCTTGGCGCCCTATATAAAGGCACCACAGCCGTGGGGCTCTGTGCTTTCCCAGAGACGCAACATCTCATGGCGCTCGGCCGCGGCAGAGCCTCTTGCCGAAAAGGCAAACGTCCGGCTCCTTCTCCCACAAGGAAGGGCCCAGCCCTGTAAGCTCTTGCTGCTCTTCACGGTGCCTTGGCGCCCTATCTCCAGGCACAGCAGCAGTGGGGCTCTGTGCTTACCCAGAGACGCAACATCTCATGGCGCTCGGCCGCGGCAGAGCCTCTTGCCGAAAAGGCAAACGTCCGGCTCCTTCTCCCACAAGGAAGGGCCCAGCCCTGTAAGCTCTTGCTGCTCTTCACGGTGCCTTGGCGCCCTATCTCCAGGCACAGCAGCAGTGGGGATCTGTGCTTTCCCAGAGACGCAACATCTCATGGCGCTCGGCCGCGGCAGAGCCTCTTGCCGAAAAGGCAAACGTCCGGCTCCTTCTCCCACAAGGAAGGGCCCAGCCCTGAAAGCTCTTGCTGCTCTTCACCTACCCTTGGAACCCTATCTACAGGCACCACAGCAGTGGGGCTCTCTGCTTACCCAGAGACGCAACATCTCATGGCGCTCGGCCGCGGCAGAGCCTCTTGCCGAAAAGGCAAACGTCCGGCTCCTTCTACCACAAGGAAGGGCCCAGCCCTGAAAGCTCTTGCTGCTCTTCACGGTGCCTTGGCACCCTATTTACAGGCACAACAGTAGTGGGGATCTGTGCTTTCCCAGAGACGCAACATCTCATGGCGCTCGGCCGCGGTACAGCCTCTTGCCGAAAAGGCAAACGTCCGGCTCCTTCTCCCACAAGGAAGGGCCCAGCCCTGAAAGCTCTTGCTGCTCTTCACGGTGCCTTGGCGCCCTATCTCCAGGCACAGCAGCAGTGGGGATCTGTGCTTTCCCAGAGACGCAACATCTCATGGCGCTCGGCCGCGGCAGCGCCTCTTGCCGAAAAGCCAAACGTCCGGCTCCTTCTCCCACAAGGAAGGGCCCAGCCCTGAAAGCTCTTGCTGCTCTTCACCTACCCTTGGAACCCTACTTCCAGGCACAGCAGCAGTGGGGCTCTGTGCTTTCCCAGAGACGCAACATCTCATGGCGCTCGGCCGCGGCAGAGCCTCTTGCCGAAAAGGCAAACGTCCGGCTCCTTCTCCCACAAGGAAGGGCCCAGCCCTGAAAGCTCTTGCTGCTCTTCACGGTGCCTTGGCGCCCTACCTACGGGCACAACAGCAGTGGGGATCTGTGCTTTCCCAGAGACGCAACATCTCATGGCGCTCGGCCGCGGCAGAGCCTCTTGCCGAAAAGGCAAACGTCTGGCTCCTTCTCCCACAAGGAAGGGCCCAGCCCTGAAAGCTCTTGCTGCTCGTCACCTACCCTTGGAATCCTATCTACAGGCACCACAGCAGTGGGGCTCTGTGCTTTCCCAGAGACGCAACATCTCATGGCGCTCGGCCGCGGCAGAGCCTCTTGCCGAAAAGGCAAACGTCCGGCTCCTTCTCCCACAAGGAAGGGCCCAGCCCTGAAAGCTCTTGCTGCTCTTCACCTACCCTTGGAACCCTATCTACAGGCACAACAGCAGTGGGGATCGGTGCTTTCCCAGAGACGCAACATCTCATGGCGCTCGGCCGCGGCAGAGCCTCTTGCCGAAAAGGCAAACGTCCGGCTCCTTCTCCCACAAGGAAGGGCCCAGCCCTGAAAGCTCTTGCTGCTCTTCACGGTGCCTTGGCGCCCTATCTACAGGCACCACAGCAGAGGGGCTCTCTGCTTTCCCAGAGACGCAACATCTCATGGCGCTCGGCCGCGGCAGAGCCTCTTGCCGAAAAGGCAAACGTCGGCTCCTTCTCCCACAAGGATGGGCCAAGCCCTGAAAGCTCTTGCTGCTCTTCACCTACCCTTGGAAGCCTATCTACAGGCACAACAGGAGTGGGGCTCTGTGCTTTCCCAGAGACGCAACATCTCATGGCGTTCGGCCGCGGCAGAGCCTCTTGCCGAAAAGGCAAACGTCCGGCTCCTTCTCCCACGAGGAAGGGCCCAGCCCTGTAAGCTCTTGCTGCTCTTCACGGTGCCTTGGCACCCTATCTACGGGCACATCAGCAGTGGGGATCTGTGCTTTCCCAGAGACGCAACATCTCATGGCGCTCGGCCGCGGCAGAGCCTCTTGCCGAAAAGGCAAACGTCCGGCTCCTTCTCCCACAAGGAAGGGCCCAGCCCTGAAAGCTCTTGCTGCTCTTCACCTACCCTTGGAACCCTATCTACAGGCACCACAGCACTGGGGATCTGTGCTTTCCCAGAGACGCAACATCTCATGGCGCTCGGCCGCGACAGAGCCTCTTGCCGAAAAGGCAAACGTCCGGCTCCTTCTCCCATAAGGAAGGGCCCAGCCCTGAAAGCTCTTGCTGCTCTTCACCTACCCTTGGCGCCCTACCTACAGGCACAACAGCAGTGGGGATCTGTGCTTTCCCAGAGACGCAACATCTCATGGCGCTCGGCGGCGGCAGAGCCTCTTGCCGAAAAGGCAAACGTCCAGCTCCTTCTCCCACGAGGAAGGGCCCAGCCCTGTAAGCTCTTGCTGCTCTTCACGGTGCCTTGGCGCCCTATCTCCAGGCACAGCAGCAGTGGGGATCTGTGCTTTCCCAGAGACGCAACATCTCATGGCGCTCGGCCGCGGCAGAGCCTCTTGCCGAAAAGGCAAACGTCCGGCTCCTTCTCCCACAAGGCAGGGCCCAGCCCTGAAAGCTCTTGCTGCTCTTCACCGTGCCTTGGCGCCCTATCTACGGGCACATCAGCAGTGGGGATCTGTGCTTTCCCAGAGACGCAACATCTCATGGCGCTCGGCCGTGGCAGAGCCTCTTGCCGAAAAGGCAAACGTCGGGCTCCTTCTCCCACAAGGAAGGGCTCAGCCCTGAAAGCTCTTGCTGCTCTTCACAGTGCCTTGGCGCCCTATCTCCAGGCACAGCAGCAGTGGGGATCTGTGCTTTCCCAGAGACGCAACATCTCATGGCGCTCGGCCGCGGCAGAGCCTCTTGCCGAAAAGGCAAACGTCCGGCTCCTTCTCCCACAAGGAAGGGCCCAGCCCTGAAAGCTCTTGCTGCTCTTCACGGTGCCTTGGCGCCCTATCTACAGGCACCACAGCAGTGGGGCTCTGTGCTTTCCCAGAGACGCAACATCTCATGGCGCTCGGCCGCGACAGAGCCTCTTGCCGAAAAGGCAAACGTCCGGCTCCTTCTCCCACAAGGAAGGGCCCAGCCCTGAAAGCTCTTGCTGCTCTTCACCTACCCTTGGAACCCTACCTACAGGCACAACAGCAGTGGGGATCTGTGCTTTCCCAGAGACGCAACATCTTATGGTGCTCCGCCGCGGCAGAGCCTCTTGCCGAAAAGGCAAACATCCGGCTCCTTCTACCACAAGGAAGGGCCCAGCCCTGAAAGCTCTTGCTGCTCTTCACCTACCCTTGGCGCCCTACCTACAGGCACAACAGCAGTGGGGATCTGTGCTTTCCCAGAGACGCAACATCTCATGGCGCTCGGCCGCGGCAGAGCCTCTTGCCGAAAAGGCAAACATCCGGCTCCTTCTCCCACAAGGAAGGGCCCAGCCCTGAAAGCTCTTGCTGCTCTTCACGGTGCCTTGGCGCCCTATCTCCAGGCACAGCAGCAGTGGGGATCTGTGCTTTCCCAGAGACGCAACATCTCATGGCGCTCGGCCGCGGCAGAGCCTCTTGCCGAAAAGGCAAACGTCCGGCTCCTTCTCCCACAAGGCAGGGCCCAGCCCTGAAAGCTCTTGCTGCTCTTCACGGTGCCTTGGCACCCTATTTACAGGAACAACAGTAGTGGGGATCTGTGCTTTCCCAGAGACGCAACATCTCATGGCGCTCGGCCGCGGCAGAGCCTCTTGCCGAAAAGGCAAACGTCCGGCTCCTTCTCCCACAAGGCAGGGCCCAGCCCTGAAAGCTCTTGCTGCTCTTCACCTACCCTTGGAACCCTATCTACAGGCACAACAGGAGTGGGGCTCTGTGCTTTCCCAGAGACGCAACATCTCATGGCGCTCGGCCGCGGCAGAGCCTCTTGCCGAAAAGGCAAACGTCCGGCTCCTTCTCCCACAAGGCAGGGCCCAGCCCTGAAAGCTCTTGCTGCTCTTCACCTACCCTTGGAAGCCTATCTACAGGCACCACAGCAGTGGGGCTCTGTGCTTTCCCAGAGACGCAACATCTCATGGCGCTCGGCCGCGGCAGAGCCTCTTGCCGAAAAGGCAAACGTCCGGCTCCTTCTCCCACGAGGAAGGGCCCAGCCCTGTAAGCTCTTGCTGCTCTTCACGGTGCCTTGGCGCCCTATCTCCAGGCACAGCAGCAGTGGGGATCTGTGCTTTCCCAGAGACGCAACATCTCATGGCGCTCGGCCGCGGCAGAGCCTCTTGCCGAAAAGGCAAATGTCCTGCTCCTTCTCCCAGAAGGAAGGGCCCAGCCCTGAAAGCTGTTCCTGCTCTTCACGGTGCCTTGGCGCCCTATATAAAGGCACCACAGCCGTGGGGCTCTGTGCTTTCCCAGAGACGCAACATCTCATGGCGCTCGGCCGCGGCAGAGCCTCTTGCCGAAAAGGCAAACGTCCGGCTCCTTCTCCCACAAGGCAGGGCCCAGCCCTGTAAGCTCTTGCTGCTCTTCACGGTGCCTTGGCGCCCTATCTCCAGGCACAGCAGCAGTGGGGCTCTGTGCTTACCCAGAGACGCAACATCTCATGGCGCTCGGCCGCGGCAGAGCCTCTTGCCGAAAAGGCAAACGTCCGGCTCCTTCTCCCACAAGGAAGGGCCCAGCCCTGAAAGCTCTTGCTGCTCTTCACGGTGCCTTGGCGCCCTATCTCCAGGCACCACAGCAGAGGGGCTCTGTGCTTTCCCAGAGACGCAACATCTCATGGCGCTCGGCCGCGGCAGAGCCTCTTGCCGAAAAGGCAAACGTCCAGCTCCTTCTACCACAAGAAAGGGCCCAGCCCTGAAAGCTCTTGCTGCTCTTCACGGTGCCTTGGCGCCCTATCTACGGGCACATCAGCAGTGGGGATCTGTGCTTTCCCAGAGACGCAACATCTCATGGCGCTCGGCCGCGGCAGAGCCTCTTGCCGAAAAGGCAAACGTCCGGCTCCTTCTCCCACAAGGAAGGGCCCAGCCCTGAAAGCTCTTGCTGCTCTTCACCTACCCTTGGCGCCCTACCTACAGGCACAACAGCAGTGGGGATCTGTGCTTTCCCAGAGACGCAACATCTCATGGCGCTCGGCCGCGGCAGAGCCTCTTGCCGAAAAGGCAAACGTCCGGCTCCTTCTCCCACAAGGCAGGGCCCAGCCCTGAAAGCTCTTGCTGCTCTTCACGGTGCCTTGGCACCCTATTTACAGGAACAACAGTAGTGGGGATCTGTGCTTTCCCAGAGACGCAACATCTCATGGCGCTCGGCCGCGGCAGAGCCTCTTGCCGAAAAGGCAAACGTCCGGCTCCTTCTCCCACAAGGCAGGGCCCAGCCCTGAAAGCTCTTGCTGCTCTTCACCTACCCTTGGAACCCTATCTACAGGCACAACAGGAGTGGGGCTCTGTGCTTTCCCAGAGACGCAACATCTCATGGCGCTCGGCCGCGGCAGAGCCTCTTGCCGAAAAGGCAAACGTCCGGCTCCTTCTCCCACAAGGAAGGGCCCAGCCCTGAAAGCTCTTGCTGCTCTTCACGGTGCCTTGGCGCCCTATCTACAGGCACCACAGCAGTGGGGCTCTGTGCTTTCCCAGAGACGCAACATCTCATGGCGCTCGGCCGCGACAGAGCCTCTTGCCGAAAAGGCAAACGTCCGGCTCCTTCTCCCACAAGGAAGGGCCCAGCCCTGAAAGCTCTTGCTGCTCTTCACCTACCCTTGGAACCCTACCTACAGGCACAACAGCAGTGGGGATCTGTGCTTTCCCAGAGACGCAACATCACATGGTGCTCCGCCGCGGCAGAGCCTCTTGCCGAAAAGGCAAACATCCGGCTCCTTCTACCACAAGGAAGGGCCCAGCCCTGAAAGCTCTTGCTGCTCTTCACCTACCCTTGGCGCCCTACCTACAGGCACAACAGCAGTGGGGATCTGTGCTTTCCCAGAGACGCAACATCTCATGGCGCTCGGCCGCGGCAGAGCCTCTTGCCGAAAAGGCAAACATCCGGCTCCTTCTCCCACAAGGAAGGGCCCAGCCCTGAAAGCTCTTGCTGCTCTTCACGGTGCCTTGGCGCCCTATCTCCAGGCACAGCAGCAGTGGGGATCTGTGCTTTCCCAGAGACGCAACATCTCATGGCGCTCGGCCGCGGCAGAGCCTCTTGCCGAAAAGGCAAACGTCCGGCTCCTTCTCCCACAAGGCAGGGCCCAGCCCTGAAAGCTCTTGCTGCTCTTCACGGTGCCTTGGCACCCTATTTACAGGAACAACAGTAGTGGGGATCTGTGCTTTCCCAGAGACGCAACATCTCATGGCGCTCGGCCGCGGCAGAGCCTCTTGCCGAAAAGGCAAACGTCCGGCTCCTTCTCCCACAAGGCAGGGCCCAGCCCTGAAAGCTCTTGCTGCTCTTCACCTACCCTTGGAACCCTATCTACAGGCACAACAGGAGTGGGGCTCTGTGCTTTCCCAGAGACGCAACATCTCATGGCGCTCGGCCGCGGCAGAGCCTCTTGCCGAAAAGGCAAACGTCCGGCTCCTTCTCCCACGAGGAAGGGCCCAGCCCTGTAAGCTCTTGCTGCTCTTCACGGTGCCTTGGCGCCCTATCTCCAGGCACAGCAGCAGTGGGGATCTGTGCTTTCCCAGAGACGCAACATCTCATGGCGCTCGGCCGCGGCAGAGCCTCTTGCCGAAAAGGCAAACGTCCGGCTCCTTCTCCCACGAGGAAGGGCCCAGCCCTGTAAGCTCTTGCTGCTCTTCACGGTGCCTTGGCGCCCTATCTCCAGGCACAGCAGCAGTGGGGATCTGTGCTTTCCCAGAGACGCAACATCTCATGGCGCTCGGCCGCGGCACAGCCTCTTGCCAAAAAGGCAAATGTCCTGCTCCTTCTCCCAGAAGGAAGGGCCCAGCCCTGAAAGCTGTTCCTGCTCTTCACGGTGCCTTGGCGCCCTATATAAAGGCACCACAGCCGTGGGGCTCTGTGCTTTCCCAGAGACGCAACATCTCATGGCGCTCGGCCGCGGCAGAGCCTCTTGCCGAAAAGGCAAACGTCCGGCTCCTTCTCCCACAAGGAAGGGCCCAGCCCTGTAAGCTCTTGCTGCTCTTCACGGTGCCTTGGCGCCCTATCTCCAGGCACAGCAGCAGTGGGGCTCTGTGCTTACCCAGAGACGCAACATCTCATGGCGCTCGGCCGCGGCAGAGCCTCTTGCCGAAAAGGCAAACGTCCGGCTCCTTCTCCCACAAGGAAGGGCCCAGCCCTGTAAGCTCTTGCTGCTCTTCACGGTGCCTTGGCGCCCTATCTCCAGGCACAGCAGCAGTGGGGATCTGTGCTTTCCCAGAGACGCAACATCTCATGGCGCTCGGCCGCGGCAGAGCCTCTTGCCAAAAAGGCAAATGTCCGGCTCCTTCTCCCAGAAGGAAGGGCCCAGCCCTGAAAGCTCTTCCTGCTCTTCACGGTGCCTTGGCGCCCTATATAAAGGCACCACAGCAGTGGGGCTCTGTGCTTTCCCAGAGACGCAACATCTCATGGCGCTCGGCCGCGGCAGAGCCTCTTGCCGAAAAGGCAAACGTCCGGCTCCTTCTCCCACAAGGAAGGGCCCAGCCCTGAAAGCTCTTGCTGCTCTTCACCTACCCTTGGAACCCTATCTACAGGCACCACAGCAGTGGGGCTCTCTGCTTACCCAGAGACGCAACATCTCATGGCGCTCGGCCGCGGCAGAGCCTCTTGCCGAAAAGGCAAACGTCCGGCTCCTTCTACCACAAGGAAGGGCCCAGCCCTGAAAGCTCTTGCTGCTCTTCACGGTGCCTTGGCACCCTATTTACAGGCACAACAGTAGTGGGGATCTGTGCTTTCCCAGAGACGCAACATCTCATGGCGCTCGGCCGCGGTACAGCCTCTTGCCGAAAAGGCAAACGTCCGGCTCCTTCTCCCACAAGGAAGGGCCCAGCCCTGAAAGCTCTTGCTGCTCTTCACGGTGCCTTGGCGCCCTATCTCCAGGCACAGCAGCAGTGGGGATCTGTGCTTTCCCAGAGACGCAACATCTCATGGCGCTCGGCCGCGGCAGCGCCTCTTGCCGAAAAGCCAAACGTCCGGCTCCTTCTCCCACAAGGAAGGGCCCAGCCCTGAAAGCTCTTGCTGCTCTTCACCTACCCTTGGAACCCTACTTCCAGGCACAGCAGCAGTGGGGCTCTGTGCTTTCCCAGAGACGCAACATCTCATGGCGCTCGGCCGCGGCAGAGCCTCTTGCCGAAAAGGCAAACGTCCGGCTCCTTCTCCCACAAGGAAGGGCCCAGCCCTGAAAGCTCTTGCTGCTCTTCACGGTGCCTTGGCGCCCTACCTACGGGCACAACAGCAGTGGGGATCTGTGCTTTCCCAGAGACGCAACATCTCATGGCGCTCGGCCGCGGCAGAGCCTCTTGCCGAAAAGGCAAACGTCCGGCTCCTTCTCCCACAAGGAAGGGCCCAGCCCTGAAAGCTCTTGCTGCTCGTCACCTACCCTTGGAATCCTATCTACAGGCACCACAGCAGTGGGGATCTGTGCTTTCCCAGAGACGCAACATCTCATGGCGCTCGGCCGCGGCAGAGCCTCTTGCCGAAAAGGCAAACGTCCGGCTCCTTCTCCCACAAGGAAGGGCCCAGCCCTGAAAGCTCTTGCTGCTCTTCACCTACCCTTGGAACCCTATCTACAGGCACAACAGCAGTGGGGATCGGTGCTTTCCCAGAGACGCAACATCTCATGGCGCTCGGCCGCGGCAGAGCCTCTTGCCGAAAAGGCAAACGTCCGGCTCCTTCTCCCACAAGGAAGGGCCCAGCCCTGAAAGCTCTTGCTGCTCTTCACGGTGCCTTGGCGCCCTATCTACAGGCACCACAGCAGAGGGGCTCTCTGCTTTCCCAGAGACGCAACATCTCATGGCGCTCGGCCGCGGCAGAGCCTCTTGCCGAAAAGGCAAACATCCGGCTCCTTCTCCCACAAGGAAGGGCCCAGCCCTGAAAGCTCTTGCTGCTCTTCACCTACCCTTGGCGCCCTACCTACAGGCACAACAGCAGTGGGGATCTGTGCTTTCCCAGAGACGCAACATCTCATGGCGCTCGGCCGCGGCAGAGCCTCTTGCCGAAAAGGCAAACATCCGGCTCCTTCTCCCACAAGGAAGGGCCCAGCCCTGAAAGCTCTTGCTGCTCTTCACGGTGCCTTGGCGCCCTATCTCCAGGCACAGCAGCAGTGGGGATCTGTGCTTTCCCAGAGACGCAACATCTCATGGCGCTCGGCCGCGGCAGAGCCTCTTGCCGAAAAGGCAAACGTCCGGCTCCTTCTCCCACAAGGCAGGGCCCAGCCCTGAAAGCTCTTGCTGCTCTTCACGGTGCCTTGGCACCCTATTTACAGGAACAACAGTAGTGGGGATCTGTGCTTTCCCAGAGACGCAACATCTCATGGCGCTCGGCCGCGGCAGAGCCTCTTGCCGAAAAGGCAAACGTCCGGCTCCTTCTCCCACAAGGCAGGGCCCAGCCCTGAAAGCTCTTGCTGCTCTTCACCTACCCTTGGAACCCTATCTACAGGCACAACAGGAGTGGGGCTCTGTGCTTTCCCAGAGACGCAACATCTCATGGCGCTCGGCCGCGGCAGAGCCTCTTGCCGAAAAGGCAAACGTCCGGCTCCTTCTCCCACGAGGAAGGGCCCAGCCCTGTAAGCTCTTGCTGCTCTTCACGGTGCCTTGGCGCCCTATCTCCAGGCACAGCAGCAGTGGGGATCTGTGCTTTCCCAGAGACGCAACATCTCATGGCGCTCGGCCGCGGCAGAGCCTCTTGCCGAAAAGGCAAACGTCCGGCTCCTTCTCCCAGAAGGAAGGGCCCAGCCCTGTAAGCTCTTGCTGCTCTTCACGGTGCCTTGGCGCCCTATCTCCAGGCACAGCAGCAGTGGGGATCTGTGCTTTCCCAGAGACGCAACATCTCATGGCGCTCGGCCGCGGCACAGCCTCTTGCCAAAAAGGCAAATGTCCTGCTCCTTCTCCCAGAAGGAAGGGCCCAGCCCTGAAAGCTGTTCCTGCTCTTCACGGTGCCTTGGCGCCCTATATAAAGGCACCACAGCCGTGGGGCTCTGTGCTTTCCCAGAGACGCAACATCTCATGGCGCTCGGCCGCGGCAGAGCCTCTTGCCGAAAAGGCAAACGTCCGGCTCCTTCTCCCACAAGGAAGGGCCCAGCCCTGTAAGCTCTTGCTGCTCTTCACGGTGCCTTGGCGCCCTATCTCCAGGCACAGCAGCAGTGGGGCTCTGTGCTTACCCAGAGACGCAACATCTCATGGCGCTCGGCCGCGGCAGAGCCTCTTGCCGAAAAGGCAAACGTCCGGCTCCTTCTCCCACAAGGAAGGGCCCAGCCCTGTAAGCTCTTGCTGCTCTTCACGGTGCCTTGGCGCCCTATCTCCAGGCACAGCAGCAGTGGGGATCTGTGCTTTCCCAGAGACGCAACATCTCATGGCGCTCGGCCGCGGCAGAGCCTCTTGCCAAAAAGGCAAATGTCCGGCTCCTTCTCCCAGAAGGAAGGGCCCAGCCCTGAAAGCTCTTCCTGCTCTTCACGGTGCCTTGGCGCCCTATATAAAGGCACCACAGCAGTGGGGCTCTGTGCTTTCCCAGAGACGCAACATCTCATGGCGCTCGGCCGCGGCAGAGCCTCTTGCCGAAAAGGCAAACGTCCGGCTCCTTCTCCCACAAGGAAGGGCCCAGCCCTGAAAGCTCTTGCTGCTCTTCACCTACCCTTGGAACCCTATCTACAGGCACCACAGCAGTGGGGCTCTCTGCTTACCCAGAGACGCAACATCTCATGGCGCTCGGCCGCGGCAGAGCCTCTTGCCGAAAAGGCAAACGTCCGGCTCCTTCTCCCACAAGGAAGGGCCCAGCCCTGAAAGCTCTTGCTGCTCTTCACGGTGCCTTGGCACCCTATTTACAGGCACAACAGTAGTGGGGATCTGTGCTTTCCCAGAGACGCAACATCTCATGGCGCTCGGCCGCGGTACAGCCTCTTGCCGAAAAGGCAAACGTCCGGCTCCTTCTCCCACAAGGAAGGGCCCAGCCCTGAAAGATCTTGCTGCTCTTCACGGTGCCTTGGCGCCCTATCTCCAGGCACAGCAGCAGTGGGGATCTGTGCTTTCCCAGAGACGCAACATCTCATGGCGCTCGGCCGCGGCAGCGCCTCTTGCCGAAAAGCCAAACGTCCGGCTCCTTCTCCCACAAGGAAGGGCCCAGCCCTGAAAAGCTCTTGCTGCTCTTCACCTACCCTTGGAACCCTACTTCCAGGCACAGCAGCAGTGGGGCTCTGTGCTTTCCCAGAGACGCAACATCTCATGGCGCTCGGCCGCGGCAGAGCCTCTTGCCGAAAAGGCAAACGTCCGGCTCCTTCTCCCACAAGGAAGGGCCCAGCCCTGAAAGCTCTTGCTGCTCTTCACGGTGCCTTGGCGCCCTACCTACGGGCACAACAGCAGTGGGGATCTGTGCTTTCCCAGAGACGCAACATCTCATGGCGCTCGGCCGCGGCAGAGCCTCTTGCCGAAAAGGCAAACGTCCGGCTCCTTCTCCCACAAGGAAGGGCCCAGCCCTGAAAGCTCTTGCTGCTCTACCCTTGGAATCCTATCTACAGGCACCACAGCAGTGGGGATCTGTGCTTTCCCAGAGACGCAACATCTCATGGCGCTCGGCCGCGGCAGAGCCTCTTGCCGAAAAGGCAAACGTCCGGCTCCTTCTCCCACAAGGAAGGGCCCAGCCCTGAAAGCTCTTGCTGCTCTTCACCTACCCTTGGAACCCTATCTACAGGCACAACAGCAGTGGGGATCGGTGCTTTCCCAGAGACGCAACATCTCATGGCGCTCGGCCCGCGGCAGAGCCTCTTGCCGAAAAGGCAAACGTCCGGCTCCTTCTCCCACAAGGAAGGGCCCAGCCCTGAAAGCTCTTGCTGCTCTTCACGGTGCCTTGGCGCCCTATCTACAGGCACCACAGCAGAGGGGCTCTCTGCTTTCCCAGAGACGCAACATCTCATGGCGCTCGGCCGCGGCAGAGCCTCTTGCCGAAAAGGCAAACGTCGGCTCCTTCTCCCACAAGGATGGGCCAAGCCCTGAAAGCTCTTGCTGCTCTTCACCTACCCTTGGAAGCCTATCTACAGGCACAACAGGAGTGGGGCTCTGTGCTTTCCCAGAGACGCAACATCTCATGGCGTTCGGCCGCGGCAGAGCCTCTTGCCGAAAAGGCAAACGTCCGGCTCCTTCTCCCACGAGGAAGGGCCCAGCCCTGTAAGCTCTTGCTGCTCTTCACGGTGCCTTGGCACCCTATCTACGGGCACATCAGCAGTGGGGCTCTGTGCTTTCCCAGAGACGCAACATCTCATGGCGCTCGGCCCGCGGCAGAGCCTCTTGCCGAAAAGGCAAACGTCCAGCTCCTTCTACCACAAGGAAGGGCCCAGCCCTGAAAGCTCTTGCTGCTCTTCACGGTGCCTTGGCGCCCTATCTACAGGCACCACAGCAGTGGGGCTCTGTGCTTTCCCAGAGACGCAACATCTCATGGCGCCTCGGCCGCGCCAGAGCCTCTTGCCGAAAAGGCAAACGTCCGGCTCCTTCTCCCACAAGGAAGGGCCCAGCCCTGAAAGCTCTTGCTGCTCTTCACCTACCCTTGGAACCCTATCTACAGGCACCACAGCACTGGGGATCTGTGCTTTCCCAGAGACGCAACATCTCATGGCGCTCGGCAGCCGCGACAGAGCCTCTTGCCGAAAAGGCAAACGTCCGGCTCCTTCTCCCATAAGGAAGGGCCCAGCCCTGAAAGCTCTTGCTGCTCTTCACCTACCCTTGGCGCCCTACCTACAGGCACAACAGCAGTGGGGATCTGTGCTTTCCCAGAGACGCAACATCTCATGGCGCTCGGCCGCGGCAGAGCCTCTTGCCGAAAAGGCAAACGTCCAGCTCCTTCTCCCACGAGGAAGGGCCCAGCCCTGTAAGCTCTTGCTGCTCTTCACGGTGCCTTGGCGCCCTATCTCCAGGCACAGCAGCAGTGGGGATCTGTGCTTTCCCAGAGACGCAACATCTCATAGCGCTCGGCCGCGGCAGAGCCTCTTGCCGAAAAGGCAAACGTCCGGCTCCTTCTCCCACAAGGCAGGGCCCAGCCCTGAAAGCTCTTGCTGCTCTTCACCGTGCCTTGGCGCCCTATCTACGGGCACATCAGCAGTGGGGATCTGTGCTTTCCCAGAGACGCAACATCTCATGGCGCTCGGCCGCGGCAGAGCCTCTTGCCGAAAAGGCAAACGTCGGGCTCCTTCTCCCACAAGGAAGGGCTCAGCCCTGAAAGCTCTTGCTGCTCTTCACAGTGCCTTGGCGCCCTATCTCCAGGCACAGCAGCAGTGGGGATCTGTGCTTTCCCAGAGACGCAACATCTCATGGCGCTCGGCCCGCGGCAGAGCCTCTTGCCGAAAAGGCAAACGTCCGGCTCCTTCTCCCACAAGGAAGGGCCCAGCCCTGAAAGCTCTTGCTGCTCTTCACGGTGCCTTGGCGCCCTATCTACAGGCACCACAGCAGTGGGGCTCTGTGCTTTCCCAGAGAGGCAACATCTCATGGCGCTCGGCCGCGACAGAGCCTCTTGCCGAAAAGGCAAACGTCCGGCTCCTTCTCCCACAAGGAAGGGCCCAGCCCTGAAAGCTCTTGCTGCTCTTCACCTACCCTTGGAACCCTACCTACAGGCACAACAGCAGTGGGGATCTGTGCTTTCCCAGAGACGCAACATCTTATGGTGCTCCGCCGCGGCAGAGCCTCTTGCCGAAAAGGCAAACATCCGGCTCCTTCTACCACAAGGAAGGGCCCAGCCCTGAAAGCTCTTGCTGCTCTTCACCTACCCTGGCGCCCTACCTACAGGCACAACAGCAGTGGGGATCTGTGCTTTCCCAGAGACGCAACATCTCATGGCGCTCGGCCGCGGCAGAGCCTCTTGCCGAAAAGGCAAACATCCGGCTCCTTCTCCCACAAGGAAGGGCCCAGCCCTGAAAGCTCTTGCTGCTCTTCACGGTGCCTTGGCGCCCTATCTCCAGGCACAGCAGCAGTGGGGATCTGTGCTTTCCCAGAGACGCAACATCTCATGGCGCTCGGCCCGCGGCAGAGCCTCTTGCCGAAAAGGCAAACGTCCGGCTCCTTCTCCCACAAGGCAGGGCCCAGCCCTGAAAGCTCTTGCTGCTCTTCACGGTGCCTTGGCACCCTATTTACAGGAACAACAGTAGTGGGGATCTGTGCTTTCCCAGAGACGCAACATCTCATGGCGCTCGGCCGCGGCAGAGCCTCTTGCCGAAAAGGCAAACGTCCGGCTCCTTCTCCCACAAGGCAGGGCCCAGCCCTGAAAGCTCTTGCTGCTCTTCACCTACCCTTGGAACCCTATCTACAGGCACAACAGGAGTGGGGCTCTGTGCTTTCCCAGAGACGCAACATCTCATGGCGCTCGGCCGCGGCAGAGCCTCTTGCCGAAAAGGCAAACGTCCGGCTCCTTCTCCCACAAGGCAGGGCCCAGCCCTGAAAGCTCTTGCTGCTCTTCACCTACCCTTGGAAGCCTATCTACAGGCACCACAGCAGTGGGGCTCTGTGCTTTCCCAGAGACGCAACATCTCATGGCGCTCGGCCGCGGCAGAGTCTCTTGCCGAAAAGGCAAACGTCCAGCTCCTTCTACCACAAGGAAGGGCCCAGCCCTGAAAGCTCTTGCTGCTCTTCACGGTGCCTTGGCGCCCTATCTACAGGCACCCACAGCAGTGGGGCTCTGTGCTTTCCCAGAGACGCAACATCTCATGGCGCTCGGCCCGCGGCAGAGCCTCTTGCCGAAAAGGCAAACGTCCGGCTCCTTCTCCCACAAGGAAGGGCCCAGCCCTGAAAGCTCTTGCTGCTCTTCACCTACCCTTGGAACCCTATCTACAGGCACCACAGCACTGGGGATCTGTGCTTTCCCAGAGACGCAACATCTCATGGCGCTCGGCCGCGACAGAGCCTCTTGCCGAAAAGGCAAACGTCCGGATCCTTCTCCCATAAGGAAGGGCCCAGCCCTGAAAGCTCTTGCTGCTCTTCACCTACCCTTGGCGCACTACCTACAGGCACAACAGCAGTGGGGATCTGTGCTTTCCAGAGACGCAACATCTCATGGCGCTCGGCCGCGGCAGAGCCTCTTGCTGAAAAGGCAAACGTCCAACTACTTCTACCACAAAGAAGGGCCCAACCCTGAAAGCTCTTGCTGCTCTTCACGGTGCCTTGGCGCCCTATCTACGGGCACAGCAGCACTGGGGATCTGTGCTTTCCCAGAGACGCAACATCTCATGGCGCTCGGCCGCGGCAGAGCCTCTTGCCGAAAAGGCAAACGTCCGGCTCCTTCTCCCCACAACGAAGGGCCCAGCCCTGAAAGCTCTTGCTGCTCTTCACCTACCCTTGGAACCCTATCTACAGGCACAACAGGAGTGGGCCTCTGTGCTTTCCCAGAGACGCAACATCTCATGGCGCTCGGCCGCGGCAGAGCCTCTTGCCGAAAAGGCAAACGTCCGGCTCCTTCTCCCACAAGGCAGGGCCCAGCCCTGAAAGCTCTTGCTGCTCTTCACGGTGCCTTGGCACCCTATTTACAGGCACAACAGTAGTGGGGCTCTGTGCTTTCCCAGAGACGCAACATCTCATGGTGCTCGGCCGCGGCAGAGCCTCTTGCCGAAAAGGCAAACGTCCGGCTCCTTCTCCCGCAAGGCAGGGCCCAGCCCTGAGAGCTCTTGCTGCTCTTCACGGTGCCTTGGCGCCCTATCTCCAGGCACAGCAGCAGTGGGGATCTGTGCTTTCCCAGAGACGCAACATCTCATGGCGCTCGGCCGCGGCAGAGCCTCTTGCCGAAAAGGCAAACGTCCGGCTCCTTCTGCCACAAGGAAGGGCCCAGCCCTGAAAGCTCTTGCTGCTCTTCACCTACCCTTGGAACCCTACTTCCAGGCACCACAGCAGTGGGGATCTGTGCTTTCCCAGAGACGCAACATCTCATGGCGCTCGGCCGCGGCAGAGCCTCTTGCCGAAAAGGCAAACGTCCGGCTCCTTCTCCCACGAGGAAGGGCCCAGCCCTGAAAGCTCTTGCTGCTCTTCACGGTGCCTTGGCGCCCTATCTCCAGGCACAGCAGCAGTGGGGATCTGTGCTTTCCCAGAGACGCAACATCTCATGGCGCTCGGCCGCGGCACAGCCTCTTGCCAAAAAGGCAAATGTCCTGCTCCTTCTCCCAGAAGGAAGGGCCCAGCCCTGAAAGCTGTTCCTGCTCTTCACGGTGCCTTGGCGCCCTATATAAAGGCACCACAGCCGTGGGGCTCTGTGCTTTCCCAGAGACGCAACATCTCATGGCGCTCGGCCGCGCCAGAGCCTCTTGCCGAAAAGGCAAACGTCCGGCTCCTTCTCCCACAAGGAAGGGCCCAGCCCTGTAAGCTCTTGCTGCTCTTCACCTACCCTTGTAACCCTATCTACAGGCACCACAGCAGTGGGGCTCTGTGCTTTCCCAGAGACGCAACATCTCATGGCGCTCGGCCGCGGCAGAGCCTCTTGCCGAAAAGGCAAACGTCCGGCTCCTTCTCCCACAAGGAAGGGCCCAGCCCTGAAAGCTCTTGCTGCTCTTCACGGTGCCTTGGCGCCCTATCTCCAGGCACAGCAGCAGTGGGGCTCTGTGCTTTCCCAGAGACGCAACATCTCATGGCGCTCGGCCGCGCCAGAGCCTCTTGCCGAAAAGGCAAACGTCCGGCTCCTTCTCCCACAAGGAAGGGCCCAGCCCTGAAAGCTCTTGCTGCTCTTCACGGTGCCTTGGCGCCCTATCTACAGGCACCACAGCAGTGGGGCTCTGTGCTTTCCCAGAGACGCAACATCTCATGGCGCTCGGCCGCGGTAGAGCCTCTTGCCGAAAAGGCAAACGTCCGGCTCATTCTCCCACAAGGAAAGGCCCAACCCTGAAAGCTCTTGCTGCTCTTCACCTACCCTTGGAATCCTATTTACAGGCACAAGATCAGTGGGGATCTGTGCTTTCCCAGAGACGCAACATCTCATGGTGCTCGGCCGCGGCAGAGCCTCTTCCCGAAAAGGCAAACGTCCGGCTCCTTCTCCCACAAGGAAGGGCCCAGCCCTGAAAGCTCTTGCTGCTCTTCACGGTGCCTTGGCGCCCTATCTACAGGCACCACAGCAGTGGGGCTCTGTGCTTTCCCAGAGACGCAACATCTCATGGCGCTCGGCCGCGGCACAGCCTCTTGCCGAAAAGGCAAACGTCCGGCTCCTTCTCCCACAAGGAAGGGCCCAGCCCTGAAAGCTCTTGCTGCTCTTCACGGTGCCTTCGCACCCTATCTACAGGCACAACAGCAGTGGGGATCCGTGCTTTCCCAGAGACGCAACATCTCATGGTGCTCGGCTGCGGCAGAGCCTCTTGCCAAAAAAGCAAACGTCCGGCTCCTTCTCCCACAAGGAAGGGCCCAGCCCTGAAAGCTCTTGCTGCTCTTCACGGTGCCTTGGCGCCCTATCTACAGGCACCACAGCAGTGGGGCTCTGTGCTTTCCCAGAGACGCAACATCTCATGGCGCTCGGCCGCGACAGAGCCTCTTGCCGAAAAGGCAAACGTCCGGCTCCTTCTCCACAACGAAGGGCCCAGCCCTGAAAGCTCTTGCTGCTCTTCACCTACCCTTGGAACCCTACCTACAGGCACAACAGCAGTGGGGATTTGTGCTTTCCCAGAGACGCAACATCTCATGGTGCTCGGCCGCGGCAGAGCCTCTTGCTGAAAAGGCAAACATCCGGCTCCTTCTCCCACAAGGAAGGGCCCAGCCCTGAAAGCTCTTGCTGCTCTTCACGGTGCCTTGGCGCCCTATCTACAGGCACCACAGCAGTGGGGCTCTGTGCTTTCCCAGAGACGCAACATCTCATGGCGCTCGGCCGCGCCAGAGCCTCTTGCCGAAAAGGCAAACGTCCGGCTCCTTCTCCCACAAGGCAGGGCCCAGCCCTGAAAGCTCTTGCTGCTCTTCACCTACCCTTGGAACCCTATCTACAGGCACAACAGGAGTGGGGCTCTGTGCTTTCCCAGAGACGCAACATCTCATGGCGCTCGGCCGCGGCAGAGCCTCTTGCCGAAAAGGCAAACGTCCGGCTCCTTCTCCCACAAGGCAGGGCCCAGCCCTGAAAGCTCTTGCTGCTCTTCACGGTGCCTTGGCACCCTATCTACAGGCACCACAGCAGTGGGGCTCTGTGCTTTCCCAGAGACGCAACATCTCATGGCGCTCGGCCGCGGTAGAGCCTCTTGCCGAAAAGGCAAACGTCCGGCTCATTCTCCCACAAGGAAAGGCCCAACCCTGAAAGCTCTTGCTGCTCTTCACCTACCCTTGGAATCCTATTTACAGGCACAAGATCAGTGGGGATCTGTGCTTTCCCAGAGACGCAACATCTCATGGTGCTCGGCCGCGGCAGAGCCTCTTCCCGAAAAGGCAAACGTCCGGCTCCTTCTCCCACAAGGAAGGGCCCAGCCCTGAAAGCTCTTGCTGCTCTTCACGGTGCCTTGGCGCCCTATCTACAGGCACCACAGCAGTGGGGATCTGTGCTTTCCCAGAGACGCAACATCTCATGGCGCTCGGCCGCGGCAGAGCCTCTTGCCGAAAAGGCAAACGTCCGGCTCCTTCTCCCACAAGGAAGGGCCCAGCCCTGAAAGCTCTTGCTGCTCTTCACGGTGCCTTGGCGCCCTATCTACAGGCACCACAGCAGTGGGGCTCTGTGCTTTCCCAGAGACGCAACATCTCATGGCGCTCGGCCGCGACAGAGCCTCTTGCCGAAAAGGCAAACGTCCGGCTCCTTCTCCCACAAGGAAGGGCCCAGCCCTGAAAGCTCTTGCTGCTCTTCACCTACCCTTGGAACCCTACCTACAGGCACAACAGCAGTGGGGATTTGTGCTTTCCCAGAGACGCAACATCTCATGGTGCTCGGCCGCGGCAGAGCCTCTTGCTGAAAAGGCAAACATCCGGCTCCTTCTCCCACAAGGAAGGGCCCAGCCCTGAAAGCTCTTGCTGCTCTTCACGGTGCCTTGGCGCCCTATCTACAGGCACCCACAGCAGTGGGGCTCTCTGCTTTCCCAGAGACGCAACATCTCATGGCGCTCGGCCGCGCAGAGCCTCTTGCCGAAAAGGCAAACGTCCGGCTCCTTCTCCCACAAGGCAGGGCCCAGCCCTGAAAGCTCTTGCTGCTCTTCACCTACCCTTGGGAACCCTATCTACAGGCACAACAGGAGTGGGGCTCTGTGCTTTCCCAGAGACGCAACATCTCATGGCGCTCGGCCGCGGCAGAGCCTCTTGCCGAAAAGGCAAACGTCCGGCTCCTTCTCCCACAAGGCAGGGCCCAGCCCTGAAAGCTCTTGCTGCTCTTCACGGTGCCTTGGCACCCTATTTACAGGCACAACAGTAGTGGGGATCTGTGCTTTCCCAGAGACGCAACATCTCATGGTGCTCGGCCGCGGCAGAGCCTCTTGCCGAAAAGGCAAACGTCCGGCTCCTTCTCCCGCAAGGCAGGGCCCAGCCCTGAGAGCTCTTGCTGCTCTTCACGGTGCCTTGGCGCCCTATCTCCAGGCACAGCAGCAGTGGGGATCTGTGCTTTCCCAGAGACGCAACATCTCATGGCGCTCGGCCGCGGCAGAGCCTCTTGCCGAAAAGGCAAACGTCCGGCTCCTTCTCCCACAAGGAAGGGCCCCAGCCCTGAAAGCTCTTGCTGCTCTTCACCTACCCTTGGAACCCTACTTCCAGGCACCACAGCAGTGGGGATCTGTGCTTTCCCAGAGACGCAACATCTCATGGCGCTCAGCCCGCGGCAGAGCCTCTTGCCGAAAAGGCAAACGTCCGGCTCCTTCTCCCACGAGGAAGGGCCCAGCCCTGTAAGCTCTTGCTGCTCTTCACGGTGCCTTGGCGCCCTATCTCCAGGCACAGCAGCAGTGGGGATCTGTGCTTTCCCAGAGACGCAACATCTCATGGCGCTCGGCCGCGGCACAGCCTCTTGCCAAAAAGGCAAATGTCCTGCTCCTTCTCCCAGAAGGAAGGGCCCAGCCCTGAAAGCTGTTCCTGCTCTTCACGGTGCCTTGGCGCCCTATATAAAGGCACCACAGCCGTGGGGCTCTGTGCTTTCCCAGAGACGCAACATCTCATGGCGCTCGGCCGCGGCAGAGCCTCTTGCCGAAAAGGCAAACGTCCGGCTCCTTCTACCACAAGGAAGGGCCCAGCCCTGAAAGCTCTTGCTGCTCTTCACGGTGCCTTGGCGCCCTATCTCCAGGCACCACAGCAGAGGGGCTCTGTGCTTTCCCAGAGACGCAACATCTCATGGCGCTCGGCCGCGGCAGAGCCTCTTGCCGAAAAGGCAAACGTCCAGCTCCTTCTACCACAAGGAAGGGCCCAGCCCTGAAAGCTCTTGCTGCTCTTCACGGTGCCTTGGCGCCCTATCTACGGGCACATCAGCAGTGGGGATCTGTGCTTTCCCAGAGACGCAACATCTCATGGCGCTCGAGCCGCGGCAGAGCCTCTTGCCGAAAAGGCAAACGTCCGGCTCCTTCTCCCACAAGGAAGGGCCCAGCCCTGAAAGCTCTTGCTGCTCTATCACCTACCCTTGTAACCCTATCTACAGGCACCACAGCAGTGGGGCTCTGTGCTTTCCCAGAGACGCAACATCTCATGGCGCTCGGCCGCGGCAGAGCCTCTTGCCGAAAAGGCAAACGTCCAGCTCCTTCTACCACAAGGAAGGGCCCAGCCCTGAAAGCTCTTGCTGCTCTTCACGGTGCCTTGGCGCCCTATCTACAGGCACCACAGCAGTGGGGCTCTGTGCTTTCCCAGAGACGCAACATCTCATGGCGCTCGGCCGCGGCAGAGCCTCTTGCCGAAAAGGCAAACGTCCGGCTCCTTCTGCCACAAGGAAGGGCCCAGCCCTGAAAGCTCTTGCTGCTCTTCACCTACCCTTGGAACCCTATCTACAGGCACCACAGCAGTGGGGATCTGTGCTTTCCCAGAGACGCAACATCTCATGGCGCTCGGCCGCGACAGAGCCTCTTGCCGAAAAGGCAAACGTCCGGCTCCTTCTCCCATAAGGAAGGGCCCAGCCCTGAAAGCTCTTGCTGCTCTTCACCTACCCTTGGCGCACTACCTACAGGCACAACAGCAGTGGGGATCTGTGCTTTCCAGAGACGCAACATCTCATGGCGCTCGGCCGCGGCAGAGCCTCTTGCCGAAAAGGCAAACGTCCAACTACTTCTACCACAAGGAAGGGCCCAGCCCTGAAAGCTCTTGCTGCTCTTCACGGTGCCTTGGCGCCTTATCTACGGGCACAGCAGCACTGGGGATCTGTGCTTTCCCAGAGACGCAACATCTCATGGCGCTCGGCCGCGGCAGAGCCTCTTGCCGAAAAGGCAAACGTCCGGCTCCTTCTCCCACAAGGAAGGGCCCAGCCCTGAAAGCTCTTGCTGCTCTTCACCTACCCTTGGAACCCTATCTACAGGCACAACAGGAGTGGGGCTCTGTGCTTTCCCAGAGACGCAACATCTCATGGCGCTCGGCCGCGGCAGAGCCTCTTGCCGAAAAGGCAAACGTCCGGCTCCTTCTCCCACAAGGCAGGGCCCAGCCCTGAAAGCTCTTGTGCTCTTCACGGTGCCTTGGCACCCTATTTACAGGCACAACAGTAGTGGGGATCTCTGCTTTCCCAGAGACGCAACATCTCATGGTGCTCGGCCGCGGCAGAGCCTCTTGCCGAAAAGGCAAACGTCCGGCTCCTTCTCCCGCAAGGCAGGGCCCAGCCCTGAGAGCTCTTGCTGCTCTTCACGGTGCCTTGGCGCCCTATCTCCAGGCACAGCAGCACTGGGGATCTGTGCTTTCCCAGAGACGCAACATCTCATGGCGCTCGGCCCGCGGCAGAGCCTCTTGCCGAAAAGGCAAACGTCCGGCTCCTTCTGCCACAAGGAAGGGCCCAGCCCTGAAAGCTCTTGCTGCTCTTCACCTACCCTTGGAACCCTACTTCCAGGCACCACAGCAGTGGGGATCTGTGCTTTCCCAGAGACGCAACATCTCATGGCGCTCGGCCGCGGCAGAGCCTCTTGCCGAAAAGGCAAACGTCCGGCTCCTTCTCCCACAAGGCAGGGCCCAGCCCTGTAAGCTCTTGCTGCTCTTCACGGTGCCTTGGCGCCCTATCTCCAGGCACAGCAGCACTGGGGATCTGTGCTTTCCCAGAGACGCAACATCTCATGGCGCTCGGCCGCGGCAGAGCCTCTTGCCGAAAAGGCAAACGTCCGGCTCCTTCTCCCACAAGGAAGGGCCCAGCCCTGAAAGCTCTTGCTGCTCTTCACGGTGCCTTGGCGCCCTATCTCCAGGCACCACAGCAGAGGGGCTCTGTGCTTTCCCAGAGACGCAACATCTCATGGCGCTCGGCCGCGGCAGAGCCTCTTGCCGAAAAGGCAAACGTCCAGCTCCTTCTACCACAAGGAAGGGCCCAGCCCTGAAAGCTCTTGCTGCTCTTCACGGTGCCTTGGCACCCTATCTACGGGCACATCAGCAGTGGGGATCTGTGCTTTCCCAGAGACGCAACATCTCATGGCGCTCGGCCGCGGCAGAGCCTCTTGCCGAAAAGGCAAACGTCCGGCTCCTTCTCCCACAAGGAAGGGCCCAGCCCTGAAAGCTCTTGCTGCTCTTCACCTACCCTTGTAACCCTATCTACAGGCACCACAGCAGTGGGGCTCTGTGCTTTCCCAGAGACGCAACATCTCATGGCGCTCGGCCGCGGCAGAGCCTCTTGCCGAAAAGGCAAACGTCCAGCTCCTTCTACCACAAGGAAGGGCCCAGCCCTGAAAGCTCTTGCTGCTCTTCACGGTGCCTTGGCGCCCTATCTACAGGCACCACAGCAGTGGGGCTCTGTGCTTTCCCAGAGACGCAACATCTCATGGCGCTCGGCCGCGGCAGAGCCTCTTGCCGAAAAGGCAAACGTCCGGCTCCTTCTCCCACAAGGAAGGGCCCAGCCCTGAAAGCTCTTGCTGCTCTTCACCTACCCTTGGAACCCTATCTACAGGCACCACAGCACTGGGGATCTGTGCTTTCCCAGAGACGCAACATCTCATGGCGCTCGGCCGCGACAGAGCCTCTTGCCGAAAAGGCAAACGTCCGGCTCCTTCTCCCATAAGGAAGGGCCCAGCCCTGAAAGCTCTTGCTGCTCTTCACCTACCCTTGGCGCACTACCTACAGGCACAACAGCAGTGGGGATCTGTGCTTTCCAGAGACGCAACATCTCATGGCGCTCGGCCGCGGCAGAGCCTCTTGCTGAAAAGGCAAACGTCCAACTACTTCTACCACAAGGAAGGGCCCAGCCCTGAAAGCTCTTGCTGCTCTTCACGGTGCCTTGGCGCCTTATCTACGGGCACAGCAGCACTGGGGATCTGTGCTTTCCCAGAGACGCAACATCTCATGGCGCTCGGCCGCGGCAGAGCCTCTTGCCGAAAAGGCAAACGTCCGGCTCCTTCTCCCACAAGGCAGGGCCCAGCCCTGAAAGCTCTTGCTGCTCTTCACCTACCCTTGGAACCCTATCTACAGGCACAACAGGAGTGGGGCTCTGTGCTTTCCCAGAGACGCAACATCTCATGGCGCTCGGCCGCGGCAGAGCCTCTTGCCGAAAAGGCAAACGTCCGGCTCCTTCTCCCACAAGGCAGGGCCCAGCCCTGAAAGCTCTTGTGCTCTTCACGGTGCCTTGGCACCCTATTTACAGGCACAACAGTAGTGGGGATCTGTGCTTTCCCAGAGACGCAACATCTCATGGTGCTCGGCCGCGGCAGAGCCTCTTGCCGAAAAGGCAAACGTCCGGCTCCTTCTCCCGCAAGGCAGGGCCCAGCCCTGAGAGCTCTTGCTGCTCTTCACGGTGCCTTGGCGCCCTATCTCCAGGCACAGCAGCACTGGGGATCTGTGCTTTCCCAGAGACGCAACATCTCATGGCGCTCGGCCGCGGCAGAGCCTCTTGCCGAAAAGGCAAACGTCCGGCTCCTTCTGCCACAAGGAAGGGCCCAGCCCTGAAAGCTCTTGCTGCTCTTCACCTACCCTTGGAACCCTACTTCCAGGCACCACAGCAGTGGGGATCTGTGCTTTCCCAGAGACGCAACATCTCATGGCGCTCGGCCGCGGCAGAGCCTCTTGCCGAAAAGGCAAACGTCCGGCTCCTTCTCCCACGAGGAAGGGCCCAGCCCTGTAAGCTCTTGCTGCTCTTCACGGTGCCTTGGCGCCCTATCTCCAGGCACAGCAGCAGTGGGGCTCTGTGCTTTCCCAGAGACGCAACATCTCATGGCGCTCGGCCGCGGCAGAGCCTCTTGCCGAAAAGGCAAACGTCCGGCTCCTTCTCCCACAAGGAAGGGCCCAGCCCTGTAAGCTCTTGCTGCTCTTCACGGTGCCTTGGCGCCCTATCTCCAGGCACAGCAGCAGTGGGGCTCTGTGCTTACCCAGAGACGCAACATCTCATGGCGCTCGGCCGCGGCAGAGCCTCTTGCCGAAAAGGCAAACGTTCGGCTCCTTCTCCCACAAGGAAGGGCCCAGCCCTGTAAGCTCTTGCTGCTCTTCACGGTGCCTTGGCGCCCTATCTCCAGGCACAGCAGCAGTGGGGATCTGTGCTTTCCCAGAGACGCAACATCTCATGGCGCTCGGCCGCGGCAGAGCCTCTTGCCGAAAAGGCAAACGTCCGGCTCCTTCTCCCACAAGGAAGGGCCCAGCCCTGAAAGCTCTTGCTGCTCTTCACGGTGCCTTGGCGCCCTATCTACGGGCACATCAGCAGTGGGGATCTGTGCTTTCCCAGAGACGCAACATCTCATGGCGCTCGGCCGCGGCAGAGCCTCTTGCCGAAAAGGCAAACGTCCGGCTCCTTCTCCCACAAGGAAGGGCCCAGCCCTGAAAGCTCTTCCTGCTCTTCACCTACCCTTGGAACCCTATCTACAGGCACCACAGCAGTGGGGCTCTGTGCTTTCCCAGAGACGCAACATCTCATGGCGCTCGGCCGCGGCAGAGCCTCTTGCCGAAAAGGCAAACTTCCAGCTACTTCTCCCACAAGGAAGGGCCCAGCCCTGAAAGCTCTTGCTGCTCTTCACGGTGCCTTGGCGCCCTATCTACAGGCACCACAGCAGTGGGGCTCTGTGCTTTCCCAGAGACGCAACATCTCATGGCGCTCGGCCGCGGCAGAGCCTCTTGCCGAAAAGGCAAACGTCCGGCTCCTTCTCCCACAAGGAAGGGCCCAGCCCTGAAAGCTCTTGCTGCTCTTCACCTACCCTTGGAACCCTATCTACAGGCACCACAGCACTGGGGATCTGTGCTTTCCCAGAGACGCAACATCTCATGGCGCTCGGCCGCGACAGAGCCTCTTGCCGAAAAGGCAAACGTCCGGCTCCTTCTCCCATAAGGAAGGGCCCAGCCCTGAAAGCTCTTGCTGCTCTTCCCCTACCCTTGGCGCACTACCTACAGGCACAACAGCAGTGGGGATCAGTGCTTTCCAGAGACGCAACATCTCATGGCGCTCGGCCGCGGCAGAGCCTCTTGCTTAAAAGGCAAACGTCCAACTACTTCTACCACAAGGAAGGGCCCAGCCCTGAAAGCTCTTGCTGCTCTTCACGGTGCCTTGGCGCCCTATCTACGGGCACAGCAGCACTGGGGATCTGTGCTTTCCCAGAGACGCAACATCTCATGGCGCTCGGCCGCGGCAGAGCCTCTTGCCGAAAAGGCAAACGTCCGGCTCCTTCTCCCACAAGGAAGGGCCCAGCCCTGAAAGCTCTTGCTGCTCTTCACGGTGCCTTGGCGCCCTATCTACAGGCACCACAGCAGTGGGGCTCTGTGCTTTCCCAGAGACGCAACATCTCATGGCGCTCGGCGGCGGCAGAGCCTCTTGCCGAAAAGGCAAACGTCCAGCTCCTTCTCCCACGAGGAAGGGCCCAGCCCTGTAAGCTCTTGCTGCTCTTCACGGTGCCTTGGCGCCCTATCTACGGGCACAGCAGCAGTGGGGATCTGTGCTTTCCCAGAGACGCAACATCTCATGGCGCTCGGCCGCGGCAGAGCCTCTTGCCGAAAAGGCAAACGTCCGGCTCCTTCTCCCACGAGGAAGGGCTCAGCCCTGAAAGCTCTTGCTGCTCTTCACCTACCCTTGGCGCCCTATCTCCAGGCACAGCAGCAGTGGGGATCTGTGCTTTCCCAGAGACGCAACATCTCATGGCGCTCGGCCGCGGCAGAGCCTCTTGCCGAAAAGGCAAACGTCCGGCTCCGTCTCCCACAAGGAAGGGCCCAGCCCTGAAAGCTCTTGCTGCTCTTCACGGTGCCTTGGCGCCCTATCTCCAGGCACCACAGCAGTGGGGCTCTGTGCTTTCCCAGAGACGCAACATCTCATGGCGCTCGGCCGCGGCAGAGCCTCTTGCCGAAAAGGCAAACGTCCGGCTCCTTCTCCCACAAGGAAGGGCCCAGCCCTGAAAGCTCTTGCTGCTCTTCACCTACCCTTGGAACCCTACCTACAGGCACAACAGCAGTGGGGATCTGTGCTTTCCCAGAGACGCAACATCTCATGGTGCTCGGCCGCGGCAGAGCCTCTTGCCGAAAAGGCAAACATCCGGCTCCTTCTACCACAAGGAAGGGCCCAGCCCTGAAAGCTCTTGCTGCTCTTCACGGTGCCTTGGCGCCCTATCTACAGGCACCACAGCAGTGGGGCTCTCTGCTTTCCCAGAGACGCAACATCTCATGGCGCTCGGCCGCGGCAGAGCCTCTTGCCGAAAAGGCAAACGTCCGGCTCCTTCTCCCACAAGGAAGGGCCCAGCCCTGAAAGCTCTTGCTGCTCTTCACCTACCCTTGGCGCCCTACCTACAAGCACAAAAGCAGTGGGGATCTGTGCTTTCCCAGAGACGCAACATCTCATGGTGCTCGGCCGCTGCAGAGCCTCTTGCCGAAAAGGCAAACATCCGGCTCCTTCTACCACAAGGAAGGGCCCAGCCCTGAAAGCTCTTGCTGCTCTTCAAGGTGCCTTGGCGCCCTATCTCCAGGCACAGCAGCACTGGGGATCTGTGCTTTCCCAGAGACGCAACATCTCATGGCGCTCGGCCGCGGCACAGCCTCTTGCCGAAAAGGCAAACGTCCGGCTCCTTCTCCCACAAGGAAGGGCCCAGCCCTGAAAGCTCTTGCTGCTCTTCACGGTGCCTTGGCGCGCTATCTACAGGCACAACCGCAGTGGGGATCTGTGCTTTCCCAGAGACGCAACATCTCATGGCGCTCGGCCGCGGCAGAGCCTCTTGCCGAAAAGGCAAACGTCCGGCTCCTTCTCCCACAAGGAAGGGCCCAGCCCTGAAAGCTCTTGCTGCTCGTCACCTACCCTTGGAAGCCTATCTACAGGCACAACCGCAGTGGGGCTCTGTGCATTCCCAGAGATGCAACATCTCATGGCGCTCGGCCGCGGCAGAGCCTCTTGCCGAAAAGGCAAACGTCCGGCTCCTTCTCCCACGAGGAAGGGCCCAGCCCTGAAATCTCTTGCTGCTCTTCACCTACCCTTGGAGCCCTATCTACGGGCACAACCGCAGTGGGGCTCTGTGCTTTCCCAGAGACGCAACATCTCATGGCGCTCGGCCGCGGCAGAGCCTCTTGCCGAAAAGGCAAACGTCCGGCTCCTTCTCCCACAAGGAAGGGCCCAGCCCTGAAAGCTCTTGCTGCTCTTCACGGTGCCTTGGCGCCCTATCTCCAGGCACAGCAGCACTGGGGATCTGTGCTTTCCCAGAGACGCAACATCTCATGGCGCTCGGCCACGGCAGAGCCTCTTGCTGAAAAGGCAAACGTCCGGCTCCTTCTCCCACAAGGAAGGGCTCAGCCCTGAAGGCTCTTGCTGCTCTTCACGGTGCCTTGGCGCCCTATCTCCAGGCACCACAGCAGTGGGGCTCTGTACTTTCCCAGAGACACAACATCTCATGGCGCTCGGCCGCGGCAGAGCCTCTTGCCGAAAAGGCAAACGTCCGGCTCCTTCTCCCACAAGGAAGGGCCCAGCCCTGAAAGCTCTTGCTGCTCTTCACGGTGCCTTGGCGCCCTATCTACGGGCACAGCAGCACTGGGGATCTGTGCTTTCCCAGAGACGCAACATCTCATGGCGCTCGGCCGCGGCAGAGCCTATTGCCGAAAAGGCAAACGTCCGGCTCCTTCTCCCACAAGGAAGGGCCCAGCCCTGAAAGCTCTTGCTGCTCTTCACCTACCCTTGGATCCCTATCTACGGGCACAACAGCAGTGGGGCTCTGTGCTTTCCCAGAGACGCAACATCTCATGGCGCTAGGCCGCGGCAGAGCCTCTTGCCGAAAAGGCAAACATCCGGCTCCTTCTACCACAAGGAAGGGCCCAGTCCTGAAAGCTCTTGCTGCTCTTCACGGTGCCTTGGCGCCCTATCTCCAGGCACCACAGCAGTGGGGCTCTGTGCTTTCCCAGAGACGCAACATCTCATGGCGCTCGGCCGCGGCAGAGCCTCTTGCCGAAAAGGCAAACGTCCGGCTCCTTCTCCCACAAGGAAGGGCCCAGCCCTGAAAGCTCTTGCTGCTCTTCACCTACCCTTGGCGCCCTACCTACAGGCACAACAGCAGTGGGGATCTGTGCTTTCCCAGAGACGCAACATCTCATGGTGCTCGGCCGCGGCAGAGCCTCTTGCCGAAAAGGCAAACATCCGGCTCCTTCTACCACAAGGAAGGGCCCAGCCCTGAAAGCTCTTGCTGCTCTTCAAGGTGCCTTGGCGCCCTATCTCCAGGCACAGCAGCACTGGGGATCTGTGCTTTCCCAGAGACGCAACATCTCATGGCGCTCGGCCGCGGCAGAGCCTCTTGCCGAAAAGGCAAACGTCCGGCTCCTTCTCCCACAAGGAAGGGCCCAGCCCTGAAAGCTCTTGCTGCTCTTCACGGTGCCTTGGCACCCTATTTACAGGCACAACAGTAGTGGGGATCTGTGCTTTCCCAGAGACGCAACATCTCATGGCGCTCGGCCGCGGCAGAGCCTCTTGCCGAAAAGGCAAACGTCCGGCTCCTTCTCCCACAAGGAAGGGCCCAGTCCTGAAAGCTCTTGCTGTTCGTCACCTACCCTTGGCACCCTATTTACAGGCACAACAGTAGTGGGGATCTGTGCTTTCCCAGAGACGCAACATCTCATGGCGCTCGGCCGCGGCAGAGCCTCTTGCCGAAAAGGCAAACGTCCGGCTCCTTCTCCCACAAGGAAGGGCCCAGTCCTGAAAGCTCTTGCTGTTCGTCACCTACCCTTGGATCCCTATCTACAGGCACAACAGCAGTGGGGCTCTGTGCTTTCCCAGAGACGCAACATCTCATGGCGCTCGGCCGCGGCAGAGCCTCTTGCCGAAAAGGCAAACGTCCGGCTCCTCCTCCCACGAGGAAGGGCCCAGCCCTGAAATCTCTTGCTGCTCTTCACCTACCCTTGGAGCCCTATCTACGGGCACAACCGCAGTGGGGCTCTGTGCTTTCCCAGAGACGCAACATCTCATGGCGCTCGGCCGCGGCAGAGCCTCTTGCCGAAAAGGCAAACGTCCGGCTCCTTCTCCCACAAGGAAGGGCCCAGCCCTGAAAGCTCTTGCTGCTCTTCACGGTGCCTTGGCGCCCTATCTCCAGGCACAGCAGCACTGGGGATCTGTGCTTTCCCAGAGACGCAACATCTCATGGCGCTCGGCCACGGCAGAGCCTCTTGCTGAAAAGGCAAACGTCCGGCTCCTTCTCCCACAAGGAAGGGCTCAGCCCTGAAGGCTCTTGCTGCTCTTCACGGTGCCTTGGCGCCCTATCTCCAGGCACCACAGCAGTGGGGCTCTGTACTTTCCCAGAGACACAACATCTCATGGCGCTCGGCCGCGGCAGAGCCTCTTGCCGAAAAGGCAAACGTCCGGCTCCTTCTCCCACAAGGAAGGGCCCAGCCCTGAAAGCTCTTGCTGCTCTTCACCTACCCTTGGAACCCTATCTACAGGCACCACAGCAGTGGGGATCTGTGCTTTCCCAGAGACGCAACATCTCATGGCGCTCGGCCGCGGGAGAGCCTCTTGCCGAAAAGGCAAACGTCCGGCTCCTTCTCCCACAAGGAAGGGCCCAGCCCTGAAAGCTCTTGCTGCTCTTCAACTACCCTTGGAGCCCTATCTACGGGCACAACCGCAGTGGGGATCTGTGCTTTCCCAGAGACGCAACATCTCATGGCGCTCGGCCGCGGCAGAGCCTCTTGCCGAAAAGGCAAACGTCCGGCTCCTTCTCCCACAAGGAAGGGCCCAGCCCTGAAAGCTCTTGCTGCTCTTCACGGTGCCTTGGCGCCCTATCTCCAGGCACAGAGGCAGTGGGGATCTGTGCTTTCCCAGAGACGCAACATCTCATGGCGCTCGGCCGCGGCACAGCCTCTTGCCGAAAAGGCAAACGTCCGGCTCCTTCTCCCACAAGGAAGGGCCCAGCCCTGAAAGCTCTTGCTGCTCTTCACCTACCCTTGGAAGCCTATCTACAGGCACCACAGCAGTGGGGCTCTGTGCTTTCCCAGATATGCAACATCTCATGGTGCTCGGGCCGCGGGAGAGCCTCTTGCCGAAAAGGCAAACGTCCGGCTCCTTCTCCCACAAGGAAGGGCCCAGCCCTGAAATCTCTTGCTGCTCTTCACCTACCCTTGGAGCCCTATCTACGGGCACCACAGCAGTGGGGCTCTGTGCTTTCCCAGAGACGCAACATCTCATGGCGCTCGGCCGCGGCAGAGCCTCTTGCCGAAAAGGCAAACGTCCGGCTCCTTCTCCCACAAGGAAGGGCCCAGCCCTGAAAGCTCTTGCTGCTCTTCATGGTGCCTTGGCGCCCTGTCTACAGGCACAACAGCAGTGGGGATCTGTGCTTTCCCAGAGACGCAACATCTCATGGCGCTCGGCCGCGGCACAGCCTCTTGCCGAAAAGGCAAACGTCCGGCTCCTTCTCCCACAAGGAAGGGCCCAGCCCTGAAAGCTCTTGCTGCTCTTCACGGTGCCTTGGCGCCCTATCTCCAGGCACAGCAGCAGTGGGGATCTGTGCTTTCCCAGAGACGCAACATCTCATGGCGCTCGGCCGCGGCAGAGCCTCTTGCCGAAAAGGCAAACGTCCGGCTCCTTCTCCCACAAGGCAGGGCCCAGCCCTGAAAGCTCTTGCTGCTCGTCACCTACCCTTGGAACCCTATCTCCAGGCACCACAGCAGTGGGGCTCTGTGCTTTCCCAGAGACGCAACATCTCATGGCGCTCGGCCGCGGCAGAGCCTCTTGCCGAAAAGGCAAACGTCCGGCTCCTTCTCCCACAAGGAAGGGCCCAGCCCTGAAAGCTCTTGCTGCTCTTCACCTACCCTTGGCTCCCTATCTACAGGCACAAAAGCAGTGGGGATCTGTGCTTTCCCAGAGACGCAACATCTCATGGCGCTCGGCCGCGGCACAGCCTCTTGCCGAAAAGGCAAACGTCCGGCTCCTTCTCCCACAAGGAAGGGCCCAGCCCTGAAAGCTCTTGCTGCTCTTCACAGTGCCTTGGCTCCCTATCTACAGGCACCACAGCAGTGGGGCTCTGTGCTTTCCCAGAGACGCAACATCTCATGGCGCTCGGCCGCGGCAGAGCCTCTTGCCGAAAAGGCAAACGTCCGGCTCCTTCTCCCACAAGGAAGGGCTCAGCCCTGAAAGCTCTTGCTGCTCTTCACCTACCCTTGGAACCCTATCTCCAGGCACAGCAGCACTGGGGCTCTGTGCTTTCCCAGAGACGCAACATCTCATGGCGCTCGGCCGCGGCAGAGCCTCTTGCCGAAAAGGCAAACGTCCGGCTCCTTCTCCCACAAGGCAGGGCCCAGCCCTGAAAGCTCTTGCTGCTCTTCACCGTGCCTTGGCGCCCTATCTCCAGGCACAGCAGCAGTGGGGATCTGTGCTTTCCCAGAGACACAACACCTCATGGCGCTCGGCCGCGACAGAGCCTCTTGCCGAAAAGGCAAACGTCCGGCACCTTCTCCCACAAGGAAGGGCCCAGCCCTGAAAGCTCTTCCTGCTCCTCACCTACCCTTGGCGCCCTATCTACAGGCACAACAGCAGTGGGGCTCTGTGCTTTCCCAGAGACGCAACATCTCATGGCGCTCGGCCGCGGCAGAGCCTCTTGCCGAAAAGGCAAACGTCCGGCTCCTTCTCCCACAAGGAAGGGCCCAGCCCTGAAAGCTCTTGCTGCTCTTCACGGTGCCTTGGCGCCCTATCTACAGGCACATCAGCAGTGGGGATCTGTGCTTTCCCAGAGACGCAACATCTCATGGCGCTCGGCCGCGGCAGAGCCTCTTGCCGAAAAGGCAAACGTCCGGCTCCTTCTCCCACAAGGCAGGGCCCAGCCCTGAAAGCTCTTGCTGCTCGTCACCTACCCTACCTACAGGCACCACAGCAGTGGGGATCTGTGCTTTCCCAGAGACGCAACATCTCATGGCGCTCGGCCGCGACAGAGCCTCTTGCCGAAAAGGCAAACGTCCGGCTCCTTCTCCCACAAGGAAGGGCTCAGCCCTGAAAGCTCTTGCTGCTCTTCACTTACCCTTGGCGCCCTACCTACAGGCACCACAGCAGTGGGCATCTGTGCTTTCCCAGAGACGCAACATCTCATGGCGCTCGGCCGCGGCAGAGCCTCTTGCCGAAAAGGCAAACGTCCGGCTCCTTCTCCCACAAGGAAGGGCCCAGCCCGGAAAGCTCTTGCTGCTCGTCACTTACCCTTGGAAGCCTATCTCCAGGCACCACAGCAGTGGGGCTCTGTGCTTTCCCAGAGACGCAACATCTCATGGCGCTCGGCCGCGGCAGAGCCTCTTGCCGAAAAGGCAAACGTCCGGCTCCTTCTCCCACAAGGAAGGGCTCAGCCCTGAAAGCTCTTGCTGCTCGTCACCTACCCTTGGAACCCTATCTCCAGGCACCACAGCAGTGGGGCTCTGTGCTTTCCCAGAGACGCAACATCTCATGGCGCTCGGCCGCGGCAGAGCCTCTTGCCGAAAAGGCAAACGTCCGGCTCCTTCTCCCACAAGGAAGGGCTCAGCCCTGAAAGCTCTTGCTGCTCTTCACCTACCCTTGGCGCCCTACCTACAGGCACCACAGCAGTGGGGATCTGTGCTTTCCCAGAGACGCAACATCTCATGGCGCTCGGCCGCGACAGAGCCTCTTGCCGAAAAGGCAAACGTCCGGCTCCTTCTCCCACAAGGAAGGGCCCAGCCCTGAAAGCTCTTGCTGCTCTTCACCTACCCTTGGCTCCCTACCTACAGGCACCACAGCAGTGGGCATCTGTGCTTTCCCAGAGACGCAACATCTCATGGCGCTCGGCCGCGGCAGAGCCTCTTGCCGAAAAGGCAAACGTCCGGCTCCTTCTCCCACAAGGAAGGGCCCAGCCCTGAAAGCTCTTGCTGCTCTTCACGGTGCCTTGGCACCCTATCTCCAGGCACATCAGCAGTGGGGATCTGTGCTTTCCCAGAGACGCAACATCTCATGGCGCTCGGCCGCGGCACAGCCTCTTGCCGAAAAGGCAAACGTCCGGCTCCTTCTCCCACAAGGAAGGGCCCAGCCCGGAAAGCTCTTGCTGCTCTTCACGGTGCCTTGGCGCCCTATCTACAGGCACAACAGCGGTGGGCATCTGTGCTTTCCCAGAGACGCAACATCTCATGGCGCTCGGCCGCGGCAGAGCCTCTTGCCGAAAAGGCAAACGTCCGGCTCCTTCTCCCACAAGGCAGGGCCCAGCCCTGAAAGCTCTTGCTGCTCGTCACCTACCCTTGGAACCCTATCTCCAGGCACCACAGCAGTGGGGCTCTGTGCTTTCCCAGAGACGCAACATCTCATGGCGCTCGGCCGCGGCAGAGCCTCTTGCCGAAAAGGCAAACGTCCGGCTCCTTCTCCCACAAGGAAGGGCTCAGCCCTGAAAGCTCTTGCTGCTCTTCACCTACCCTTGGCGCCCTACCTACAGGCACCACAGCAGTGGGGATCTGTGCTTTCCCAGAGACGCAACATCTCATGGCGCTCGGCCGCGGCAGAGCCTCTTGCCGAAAAGGCAAACGTCCGGCTCCTTCTCCCACAAGGAAGGGCTCAGCCCTGAAAGCTCTTGCTGCTCTTCACCTACCCTTGGCGCCCTACCTACAGGCACCACAGCAGTGGGCATCTGTGCTTTCCCAGAGACGCAACATCTCATGGCGCTCGGCCGCGGCAGAGCCTCTTGCCGAAAAGGCAAACGTCCGGCTCCTTCTCCCACGAGGAAGGGCCCAGCCCTGAAAGCTCTTGCTGCTCTTCACGGTGCCTTGGCGCCCTATCTCCAGGCACCACAGCAGTGGGGCTCTGTGCTTTCCCAGAGACGCAACATCTCATGGCGCTCGGCCGCGGCAGAGCCTCTTGCCGAAAAGGCAAACGTCCGGCTCCTTCTCCCACAAGGAAGGGCTCAGCCCTGAAAGCTCTTTCTGCTCTTCACGGTGCCTTGGAGCCCTACGTTACAGGCACCACAGCAGTGGGGATCTGTGCTTTCCCAGAGACGCAACATCTCATGGCGCTCGGCCGCGACAGAGCCTCTTGCCGAAAAGGCAAACGTCCGGCTCCTTCTCCCACAAGGAAGGGCTCAGCCCTGAAAGCTCTTGCTGCTCGTCACTTACCCTTGGAAGCCTATCTACAGGCACCACAACAGTGGGGCTCTGTGCTTTCCCAGAGACGCAACATCTCATGGCGCTCGGCCGCGGCAGAGCCTCTTGCCGAAAAGGCAAACGTCCGGCTCCTTCTCCCACAAGGAAGGGCTCAGCCCTGAAAGCTCTTGCTGCTCGTCACCTACCCTTGTAACCCTATCTCCAGGCACCACAGCAGTGGGGCTCTGTGCTTTCCCAGAGACGCAACATCTCATGGTGCTCGGCCGCGGCAGAGCCTCTTGCCGAAAAGTCAAACGTCCGGCTCCTTCTCCCACAAGGAAGGGCTCAGCCCCGAAAGCTCTTGCTGCTCTTCACCTACCCTTGGCGCCCTACCTACAGGCACCACAGCAGTGGGGATCTGTGCTTTCCCAGAGACGCAACATCTCATGGCGCTCGGCCGCGACAGAGCCTCTTGCCGAAAAGGCAAACGTCCGGCTCCTTCTCCCACAAGGAAGGGCTCAGCCCTGAAAGCTCTTGCTGCTCTTCACCTACCCTTGGAGCCCTACCTACAGGCACCACAGCAGTGGGCATCTGTGCTTTCCCAGAGACGCAACATCTCATGGCGCTCGGCCGCGGCAGAGCCTCTTGCCGAAAAGGCAAACGTCCGGCTCCTTCTCCCACAAGGAAGGGCCCAGCCCTGAAAGCTCTTGCTGCTCTTCATGGTGCCTTGGCGCCCTGTCTACAGGCACAACAGCAGTGGGGCTCTGTGCTTTCCCAGAGACGCAACATCTCATGGCGCTCGGCCGCGGCACAGCCTCTTGCCGAAAAGGCAAACGTCCGGCTCCTTCTCCCACAAGGAAGGGCCCAGCCCTGAAAGCTCTTGCTGCTCTTCACGGTGCCTTGGCGCCCTATCTCCAGGCACAGCAGCAGTGGGGATCTGTGCTTTCCCAGAGACGCAACATCTCATGGCGCTCGGCCGCGGCAGAGCCTCTTGCCGAAAAGGCAAACGTCCGGCTCCTTCTCCCACGAGGAAGGGCCCAGCCCTGAAAGCTCTTGCTGCTCGTCACCTACCCTTGGAACCCTATCTCCAGGCACCACAGCAGTGGGGCTCTGTGCTTTCCCAGAGACGCAACATCTCATGGCGCTCGGCCGCGGCAGAGCCTCTTGCCGAAAAGGCAAACGTCCGGCTCCTTCTCCCACAAGGAAGGGCCCAGCCCTGAAAGCTCTTGCTGCTCTTCACCTACCCTTGGCTCCCTATCTACAGGCACAAAAGCAGTGGGGATCTGTGCTTTCCCAGAGACGCAACATCTCATGGCGCTCGGCCGCGGCACAGCCTCTTGCCGAAAAGGCAAACGTCCGGCTCCTTCTCCCACAAGGAAGGGCCCAGCCCTGAAAGCTCTTGCTGCTCTTCACAGTGCCTTGGCTCCCTATCTACAGGCACCACAGCAGTGGGGCTCTGTGCTTTCCCAGAGACGCAACATCTCATGGCGCTCGGCCACGGCAGAGCCTCTTGCCGAAAAGGCAAACGTCCGGCTCCTTCTCCCACAAGGAAGGGCCCAGCCCTGAAAGCTATTGCTGCTCTTCACGGTGCCTTGGCGCCCTATCTCCAGGCACAGCAGCAGTGGGGATCTGTGCTTTCCCAGAGACGCAACATCTCATGGCGCTTAGCCGCGGCACAGCCTCTTGCCGAAAAGGCAAACGTCCGGCTCCTTGTCCCACGAGGAAAGGCCCAGCCCTGAAAGCTCTTGCTGCTCTTCACGGTGCCTTGGCGCCCTATCTCCAGGCACAGCAGCAGTGGAGATCTGTGCTTTCCCAGAGACGCAACATCTCATGGCGCTCGGCCGCGGCAGAGCCTCTTGCCAAAAAGGCAAACGTCCGGCTCCTTCTCCAACAAGGAAGGGCCCAGCCCTGAAAGCTCTTGCTGCTCTTCACCTACCCTTGGAACCCTATATCCAGGCACAGCAGCACTGGGGCTCTGTGCTTTCCCAGAGACGCAACATCTCATGGCGCTCGGCCGCGGCAGAGCCTCTTGCCGAAAAGGCAAACGTCCGGCTCCTTCTCCCACAAGGAAGGGCCCAGCCCTGAAAGCTCTTGCTGCTCTTCACGGTGCCTTGGCGCCCTATCTACAGGCACATCAGCAGTGGGGATCTGTGCATTCCCAGAGACGCAACATCTCATGGCGCTCGGCCGCGGCAGAGCCTCTTGCCGAAAAGGCAAACGTCCGGCTCCTTCTCCCACAAGGCAGGGCCCAGCCCTGAAAGCTCTTGCTGCTCGTCACCTACCCTACCTACAGGCACCACAGCAGTGGGGATCTGTGCTTTCCCAGAGACGCAACATCTCATGGCGCTCGGCCGCGACAGAGCCTCTTGCCGAAAAGGCAAACGTCCGGCTCCTTCTCCCACAAGGAAGGGCTCAGCCCTGAAAGCTCTTGCTGCTCTTCACCTACCCTTGGCGCCCTACCTACAGGCACCACAGCAGTGGGCATCTGTGCTTTCCCAGAGACGCAACATCTCATGGCGCTCGGCCGCGGCAGAGCCTCTTGCCGAAAAGGCAAACGTCCGGCTCCTTCTCCCACAAGGAAGGGCCCAGCCCGGAAAGCTCTTGCTGCTCGTCACTTACCCTTGGAAGCCTATCTACAGGCACCACAGCAGTGGGGCTCTGTGCTTTCCCAGAGACGCAACATCTCATGGCACTCGGCCGCGGCAGAGCCTCTTGCCGAAAAGGCAAACGTCCGGCTCCTTCTCCCACAAGGAAGGGCTCAGCCCTGAAAGCTCTTGCTGCTCGTCACCTACCCTTGGAACCCTATCTCCAGGCACCACAGCAGTGGGGCTCTGTGCTTTCCCAGAGACGCAACATCTCATGGCGCTCGGCCGCGGCAGAGCCTCTTGCCGAAAAGGCAAACGTCCGGCTCCTTCTCCCACAAGGAAGGGCTCAGCCCTGAAAGCTCTTGCTGCTCTTCACCTACGCTTGGCGCCCTACCTACAGGCACCACAGTTGTTGGGATCTGTGCTTTCCCAGAGACACAACATCTCATGGCGCTCGGCCGCGGCAGAGCCTCTTGCCGAAAAGGCAAACGTCCGGCTCCTTCTCCCACAAGGAAGGGCTCAGCCCTGAAAGCTCTTGCTGCTCGTCACTTACCCTTGGAAGCCTATCTACAGGCACCACAGCAGTGGGGCTCTGTGCTTTCCCAGAGACGCAACATCTCATTGCGCTCGGCCGCGGCAGAGCCTCTTGCCGAAAAGGCAAACGTCCGGCTCCTTCTCCCACAAGGAAGGGCTCAGCCCTGAAAGCTCTTGCTGCTCTTCACCTACCCTTGGCGCCCTACCTACAGGCACCACAGCAGTGGGGATCTGTGCTTTCCCAGAGACGCAACATCTCATGGCGCTCGGCCGCGACAGAGCCTCTTGCCGAAAAGGCAAACGTCCGGCTCCTTCTCCCACAAGGAAGGGCTCAGCCCTGAAAGCTCTTGCTGCTCTTCACCTACCCTTGGCGCCCTACCTACAGGCACCACAGCAGTGGGCATCTGTGCTTTCCCAGAGACGCAACATCTCATGGCACTCGGCCGCGGCAGAGCCTCTTGCCGAAAAGGCAAACGTCCGGCTCCTTCTCCCACGAGGAAGGGCCCAGCCCTGAAAGCTCTTGCTGCTCTTCACGGTGCCTTGGCGCCCTATCTACAGGCACCACAGCAGTGGGGCTCTGTGCTTTCCCAGAGACGCAACATCTCATGGCGCTCGGCCGCGGCAGAGCCTCTTGCCGAAAAGGCAAACGTCCGGCTCCTTCTCCCACGAGGAAGGGCTCAGCCCTGAAAGCTCTTGCTGCTCTTCACCTACCCTTGGCGCCCTACCTACAGGCACCACAGCAGTGGGGATCTGTGCTTTCCCAGAGACGCAACATCTCATGGCGCTCGGCCGCGACAGAGCCTCTTGCCGAAAAGGCAAACGTCCGGCTCCTTCTCCCACAAGGAAGGGCTCAGCCCTGAAAGCTCTTGCTGCTCGTCACTTACCCTTGGAAGCCTATCTACAGGCACCACAGCAGTGGGGCTCTGTGCTTTCCCAGAGACGCAACATCTCATGGCGCTCGGCCGCGGCAGAGCCTCTTGCCGAAAAGGCAAACGTCCGGCTCCTTCTCCCACAAGGAAGGGCTCAGCCCTGAAAGCTCTTGCTGCTCGTCACCTACCCTTGGAACCCTATCTCCAGGCACCACAGCAGTGGGGCTCTGTGCTTTCCCAGAGACGCAACATCTCATGGTGCTCGGCCGCGGCAGAGCCTCTTGCCGAAAAGGCAAACGTCCGGCTCCTTCTCCCACAAGGAAGGGCTCAGCCCCGAAAGCTCTTGCTGCTCTTCACCTACCCTTGGCGCCCTACCTACAGGCACCACAGCAGTGGGGATCTGTGCTTTCCCAGAGACGCAACATCTCATGGCGCTCGGCCGCGACAGAGCCTCTTGCCGAAAAGGCAAACGTCCGGCTCCTTCTCCCACAAGGAAGGGCCCAGCCCTGAAAGCTCTTGCTGCTCTTCATGGTGCCTTGGCGCCCTGTCTACAGGCACAACAGCAGTGGGGATCTGTGCTTTCCCAGAGACGCAACATCTCATGGCGCTCGGCCGCGGCAGAGCCTCTTGCCGAAAAGGCAAACGTCCGGCTCCTTCTCCCACAAGGAAGGGCCCAGCCCTGAAAGCTCTTGCTGCTCTTCACGGTGCCTTGGCGCCCTATCTCCAGGCACAGCAGCAGTGGGGATCTGTGCTTTCCCAGAGACGCAACATCTCATGGCGCTCGGCCGCGGCAGAGCCTCTTGCCGAAAAGGCAAACGTCCGGCTCCTTCTCCCACAAGGCAGGGCCCAGCCCTGAAAGCTCTTGCTGCTCGTCACCTACCCTTGGAACCCTATCTCCAGGCACCACAGCAGTGGGGCTCTGTGCTTTCCCAGAGACGCAACATCTCATTGCGCTCGGCCGCGGCAGAGCCTCTTGCCGAAAAGGCAAACGTCCGGCTCCTTCTCCCACAAGGAAGGGCCCAGCCCTGAAAGCTCTTGCTGCTCTTCACGGTGCCTTGGCGCCCTACCTACAGGCACCACAGCAGTGGGGATCTGTGCTTTCCCAGAGACGCAACATCTCATGGCGCTCGGCCGCGACAGAGCCTCTTGCCGAAAAGGCAAACGTCCGGCTCCTTCTCCCACAAGGAAGGGCTCAGCCCTGAAAGCTCTTGCTGCTCTTCACCTACCCTTGGCGCCCTACCTACAGGCACCACAGCAGTGGGCATCTGTGCTTTCCCAGAGACGCAACATCTCATGGCACTCGGCCGCGGCAGAGCCTCTTGCCGAAAAGGCAAACGTCCGGCTCCTTCTCCCACAAGGAAGGGCCCAGCCCTGAAAGCTCTTGCTGCTCTTCACGGTGCCTTGGCGCCCTATCTCCAGGCATCACAGCAGTGGGGCTCTGTGCTTTCCCAGAGACGCAACATCTCATGGCGCTCGGCCGCGGCAGAGCCTCTTGCCGAAAAGGCAAACGTCCGGCTCCTTCTCCCACAAGGAAGGGCTCAGCCCTGAAAGCTCTTGCTGCTCTTCACCTACCCTTGGCGCCCTACCTACAGGCACCACAGCAGTGGGGATCTGTGCTTTCCCAGAGACGCAACATCTCATGGCGCTCGGCCGCGACAGAGCCTCTTGCCGAAAAGGCAAACGTCCGGCTCCTTCTCCCACAAGGAAGGGCTCAGCCCTGAAAGCTCTTGCTGCTCGTCACTTACCCTTGGAAGCCTATCTACAGGCACCACAGCAGTGGGGCTCTGTGCTTTCCCAGAGACGCAACATCTCATGGCGCTCGGCCGCGGCAGAGCCTCTTGCCGAAAAGGCAAACGTCCGGCTCCTTCTCCCACAAGGAAGGGCTCAGCCCTGAAAGCTCTTGCTGCTCGTCACCTACCCTTGGAACCCTATCTCCAGGCACCACAGCAGTGGGGCTCTGTGCTTTCCCAGAGACGCAACATCTCATGGTGCTCGGCCGCGGCAGAGCCTCTTGCCGAAAAGGCAAACGTCCGGCTCCTTCTCCCACAAGGAAGGGCTCAGTCCCGAAAGCTCTTGCTGCTCTTCACCTACCCTTGGCGCCCTACCTACAGGCACCACAGCAGTGGGGATCTGTGCTTTCCCAGAGACGCAACATCTCATGGCGCTCGGCCGCGGCAGAGCCTCTTGCCGAAAAGGCAAACGTCCGGCTCCTTCTCCCACAAGGAAGGGCCCAGCCCTGAAAGCTCTTGCTGCTCTTCATGGTGCCTTGGCGCCCTGTCTACAGGCACAACAGCAGTGGGGATCTGTGCTTTCCCAGAGACGCAACATCTCATGGCGCTCGGCCGCGGCACAGCCTCTTGCCGAAAAGGCAAACGTCCGGCTCCTTCTCCCACAAGGAAGGGCCCAGCCCTGAAAGCTCTTGCTGCTCTTCACGGTGCCTTGGCGCCCTATCTCCAGGCACAGCAGCAGTGGGGATCTGTGCTTTCCCAGAGACGCAACATCTCATGGCGCTCGGCCGCGGCAGAGCCTCTTGCCGAAAAGGCAAACGTCCGGCTCCTTCTCCCACAAGGCAGGGCCCAGCCCTGAAAGCTCTTGCTGCTCTTCACCTACCCTTGGAACCCTATCTCCAGGCACCACAGCAGTGGGGCTCTGTGCTTTCCCAGAGACGCAACATCTCATGGCGCTCGGCCGCGGCAGAGCCTCTTGCCGAAAAGGCAAACGTCCGGCTCCTTCTCCCACA